>NW_022589776.1:6806863-7136514 GCF_004348235.1 Phoca vitulina
GCCCGATGTGGGACTCAATCCCAGAACACTGGGATCATGACCTGAGCTGAAGGCAGTCGCTTAACCAACTGAGCCACCCAGGCGCCCTCAATGTTGCTTTTAAAAAAGGATCACATACACATACACAAGGAACAGGAACTATGTGAAGTGATGGATGTGTGTGTGTGTGTTTTAAGGATGTGTTAAGTAACCTTATTATGGTAATTGTTTCACAATATAAACATAGATCAAATCATCACTTAACAATTGGGGGCAGTTAAAGGACAACTTTCACTTTTTAATCTATGTCCTATAATACTTTAATTCTTAGGATGGAGTTAAGTTGCATATTATTTGTTTAAAAAATAAAAAATAGGGGTGCCTGGGTGGCTCAGTCATTAAGCGTCTGCCTTCTGCTCAGGTCATGATCCCAGAGTCCTGGGATCGAGCCCTGCATCGGGCTCCCTGCTCCATGGGAAGCCTGCTTCTCCCTCTCCCACTCCCCCTGCTTGTGTTCCCTCTCTCGCTGTCTCTCTCTGTCAAATAAATAAATAAAATATTTAAAAAAATTTTTTTAATTAAAAAAAAAAATGGGGTGCCTGGGTGGCTCAGTCGTTGGGCGTCTGCCTTTGGCTCAGGTCATGATCTCAGGGTCCTGGGATCGAACTCCACTTTGGGCTCCCTGCTCAGTGGGGACCCTGCTTCTCCCTCTCACTCTCCTTCTGTGCTCTCCCCCCCCTCAAGTAAATAAATAAAATCTTAAAAAAAAAAAAGAAAGAAGCAATTTTGAAAAAAGTAAATATATTCAGGATAATGGGATCCAGGTTTTTCACTATTGGAGAAAGATGTTACAGATATGGAAAGGGAGAAAACCATTGAATAAAAAAGGGACCATAAGTCCATGCTGATATAAATCAATATATAAATAATTCAAAAGTTGAAATCACAAGTTATATATATGTTTCAAATTACCTCCCCACAAAATATGTATTAATACATACTTATTAATGAAGAGACACTCTAGTATGGAGAAAACTTGATAGACACCATCTTAATCAAGTAATTGAAATAAACAACATCATTGTGGGACTAATGAAAATCATGCTCCAGCCAACAGCTTGAGGGAGAACATGGATCTTCCTACCAAAAATGAGTCATCTGAATCTAATCATCAGGAAACCCAAAACTGAAACCCACTAAAATCCCAAATGAGAGACATTCTACAAAATAACTATCAAGTAATCTGCAAAATTGTATCATGAAAGTCAAGACTGGGGAACTATTTCAGAATGAAAGGTCTAAATGCTAAAGAGACATTGCAATGTAAAGACAACGTGTGATCCTGTACAGATCTATTTATTAAAAGGGATGTTGGGCAAAATTTGAATGGGATCTGAAGTAAAAGCTACCAGTATGTGAGTGTTAATTAATTGTGATTATATAGGTGAATGTTTATAGAAAATGCACGCTAATGTAGTAAGGAATAAAGGCACATCAAATTGGCAACTCACTCTCAAATAGTTCAGATGCCTCCCCACCCCCCAAACAAGATATATAGGTCTATAATATGCCCCTCATTGACTAATCTAATAATCTTATCAAAAAAAGAAACAAGGTTACCTTAGAATGACTTATTTTTAATGAGCACTGGCTATCTGTCTGTTGCAGGGTTGTGGAGCTCAGAGGCCAAGAAAGAATTCTTGAGACATTGTATGGTGCAACTTAGTAAGTTTATTTAAGTAGTACAGGGACAGGACCCACGGGCAGAAAGGCTGCACTTTTGCCTTATGAAGCTGGTGGCTATATGCTTAGTGCTCAAGGGGGAAGGGACATGCAGGGATTATTACATCATAGATATTTTCTTTGAATTTCTACTGGTAAAACTACTCTTGCGAGATTTCTCTGGTGCTTATTGTTCAGTTGGATATTAACTATCAGTGAAGTATACAGGCAGTCATGAGACCCTTTAAGAATGTAGAAACCAGTGATGCCTGGATGGCTCAGTCTGTTAATCATCTGTTTGCCTTTGGCTCAGGTCATGATCCCAGGGTCTTGGGATCGAGTCCCACATCATCGGGCTCCTTGCTCAGCGGGGAGCCTGCTTCTCCCTCTGCCTGCCATGCTCTCTCTCTCTCTCTGCCAAATAAATAAATAAAATCTTTTTTTAAAATGTAGCAACCACAGGTGCCTGGCTGGCTCAGTAGGAAAAGCATGCAATGCTTCATCTTGGGGGCATCAGTTCAAGCCCTGTCTTGGGTGTAGAGACTACTCAAAAAACAAAGTAAATTTAAAAAAAGAGAATGTAGCAACCAGCACCTATTTGATCTTTATTGAAACCATGCAGGCTATAGGTCAACCTTCTGGGCTAAAGGTGAACATATTTCTGTTTCTATCCCTCTTGTCTGTAGTGGTTACTGCCTGTGTGTGCGTGTGTGTGTATGTGTGTGTGCATGTGTGTATCCTGACAAATTATCTATTAATTAGCTTTTGGTCAAGGATTGGGATTACAGTCTCAAAAGGACATATTTCTGAAAATTTTTCATTGCCATGTCTCTGATATTTTAGGGATTGCTGCCCGTGCTAGAGCAATCAAGCTTCCCAGTTTGCTGGGGATTGTCCCAGTTCTAGCACTGAAAATCCCACTTAATTGGGTACCCCTCATGGGGACATGAAAAGTGCCAGTTGTTCCCCACCCCTGCAGTAGGTGTGAGGAAAGGTGCAAAAGCCATGTGACAGCCCACAAAAATAGAGGCTGAAAGCATTTGGTGTCTAATGGCTTAGACACAAATTATCCACCTTCTGTAGTCCGCGGTTGCTGTTTTTCCCCTGAGGCTGATGTTGACAACCTTGATGAGCTGTTCACAGTAACATCATCCATTGTTGCCTTACCATCCACTGTTGCAATTTAAATGGGAAATTTAAATGCCTTGTGTAACAATCTGGTTTGGGTTTTGCCAGTGCATTAACTATTGTGCTTTGTATCAAGATAGCGCTATTTTAATTTTTAACACTGTGAATTTTGTGACCATACTTTCTAAGAATTCAGATAATGAAAAACAATTATAGTCCCTACACCAGCAAAACCTACACATCACTGAAAAAGAAAGCTCAACAACTGTGTTATTTTAATGAGAGGTAGATAGGAGGACCCATATCATAGGATTAAGGAGGTCAATAACCAAAACAGGGTGTACTGCACAATTTGCAGAAAAGAATTTGGGATTGAACATGGCAAAGAGCAAGTGAAAGTACTGACTTTGACAATCTCACAAATTCAGGATAAGCAAGGCAAGTACTTCTATAACAATAAAAGTTTTTCATCTCCTCAAAAGACACCATTACTCAGTGTAAATAGTTGTTATTTAATTAGCTTGGGTGCACCAAACTGACTTGGATGAACATGTATTATTGTATCTTTCCTTGATTGTTTTATGAAACTGGATAAAGTTATATTTCCTAATTCAGAGGTAGCAACTAAAATGTCTTGTTAGGGGCGCCTGGGTGGCTCAGTTGGTTAAGTGTCTGCCTTTAGCTCAGGTCATGATCCCAGGGTCCTGGGATTGAGCCCCAGGTTGGACTTCTTGCTCAGGAGGGAGCCTGCTTTTCCTTCACCCTCCTCCCCCTGCTCGTTATCTCTCCGTGTCTCAAATAAATAAATAAAATCTTTAAAAAAAAAGTCTTGTTGGCAAACCAAAGGGAAATTTTTGATGACAGATATGTTGGCCCCTTAGAATATAGAGCTGATTCTGACAGATCCCGCCAACAATCATGCTTTCTGCAATGTATCAAGGGATGCCTCAAATCACAGGAACAACAAAAAACATTCCCCCTAGCTCTTAGGCATTCTGATTTTTAAAAAGGAGTTTCAAAAGATCTTCCTGATTTGGCTGAAGATTTTAATGAAGCAGCATAATACATAAAATAAAAGATGGTTTATATCTTGTCTGAATGCAAACTACGCTTTGGTCATCTATCTGCATATTCAGCAGATGGTGTATATGTACATGTTGGCAAATTCCATTCCGTTTATAAACTTCTTACCAAAGAAAATGAAAAGAAGTTCACCTGCTAACTATCCTGCATTGCATACGTTGTACACAACACTGCTTTTAAATAAGTGATTTGTTTACCTCTCTTATTAAGGTTTTTACAGAAATGTATTTGGTGACTTTTAAGTTTCCTTAAAACACGCAGAAGCACTTAATGAGATATTTGACTTTATAGAAATGTAAAGAGATAGTATCCTTGAAACGTATGCCTTCAAGATGACTATCATTGTCTGCCATAGAAAAGATGTTGGCCCACTATAACGTTGTATTTTCAAAGTGTGGGACAAGAAGAATAGCCTCCTCTACTTTGCAAATACAATGAGGATGAGAATGGAGAAAGGGATTATAGTAAAATAGAGATTTATATGCTGTTTCTCCAAAACTGTTGATTTTTAAACGGCATAAGGAGCTTTAAAAAAAAAAAAAAAGATAAATTGACTACCCTGAGTTATTCACTGTTATGTGTAAGTTGCAACAACAAAAAAATCACACACACACACACACAAAGACTCATTTTTGGAAATAAGACTGCTTCAGAATGACAACAAAAGTCACCAGAAAAGGATAGCCAAATTAAACAAGACTGTCAATTTCACTGCTAAAACGTAACCGATTTGGAATCTGACTTTGATTTTGCAAGTTCAAATTCAATCATTTCCTTAATTAATACAATTAGCATAATAAACTATGTTAATATATAGAAATGTCATATTGAAATATAAGATAAAATGAAGACAATGATAAGGAAATAAGTGCCATAAACCTAAAAAGTTGTTGAGTTAGACAGCAAAGAAAAAGAGACTACTGAATGCTAATAATTCGTTTTCTTTTCTTTTTGGGGGGAAGGAGGGGCAGAAGGAGAGGAAGAGAGAGAATCTTAAGCAGCTCCACATACAGTGTGGAACCCGTCATGGGGCTAGATCTTATGACCCTGAAATTGTGACCTGAGCCGAAAATCAAGAATTGAACGCTTACCAGCTGAGCCATGCAGGCGCCCCATCATCTTATTTTCCTGATGCAATTACAGATTTAAATTAGAATCATTTAAAATTTTTCCAACGTGTTAATTAGCTTGATTGTGGTAACTATTTTATAATATACACGTATGTCAAAACATCAAGTTGTAGGGAGCCTGGGTGGCACAGTGGGTTAAGCATCCAATTCTTGGTTTCAGCTCAGGTCATGATCTCGGGGTTGTGAGATCAAGCCCCAAGTCAGGCTCAGAACTCAGCTCGGAGTCTATTCTCTCCTTCTCCTTCTGCCACTCCCCCCCAACTCACGCACACTCCAATGTGTGCTCTCTCTAAATAAATAAATAAAATCTTTAAAAAACCCATCATGTTGTACGCCTTAAATAAATATAATTTTTATTTGTTAATTATATCTCAACAAAGCTGGAAAAATTATGCATAAATGACATATATCCTTCCACCAAATAAAAGGAAAGTGATGTGGAACTGTTATGACTTTTAGGTGTTAGTTTCACTGAGACTTGGTTTCTTGCACTGTAAATGAGATGGGTTAGATAACTCGAATATGTATACTATTGGAAAGTTTAACTACAATCTTGACTATCAATATAAAAAGCACCTTTCCAAATATGAGAAAGAGAAATACATGATCATCAGCATCAGGAAAAAGAACAACATAAGCTGGGTATCTAGAGACTGATAAAGCTTCCCTACCTGTATACCACTGGCAAAGTCTTCGTGTACCCCAAAGGTTTGTGTATGTTAATTTGAACGCCACTCTTCTTGATAATGTAATGGGAAAATGGAATGGCATCAATATTGAGAAACTGATTATTTGCATCTATGATTGCAAATTTAGAAAATCTAGGGGCGCCTGGGTGGCTCAGTCGTTGAGCATCTGCCTTCGGTTTGGGTCATGATCCCAGGATCCTGGGATTGAGCCCCTCATTGGGTTCCCTGCTCTGCCGGAGGCCTGCTTCTCCCTCTCCCACTCCCCCTGCTTGTGTTCCCTCTCTTGCTGTGTGTCTCTCTCTGTCAAATAAATAAATAAAAATCTTAAAAAAAAAAAGTTGGGACACCTGGGTGGCTCAGTCAGTTAAGCACCTGCCTTCAGCTCAGGTCATGATCCCAGGGTCCTGGGATTGAGCCCCGCATCTGGCTCCCTGCTCAGCTGGGAGCCTGCTTCTCCCCTCTGCCTGCTCTGCCTGTCACTCCCCCTGCTTGTGCACTCTCTCTCTGACAAATAAATAAATAAAATCTTAAAAAAAAAAAGACAAGAAAATCTAAAGTGCTCAGTTAAAGAGTTTTAGAATTGATGCAGCAAGTTAAAATGGCTTACATACAAGTAAGGGTTCAGAAACTTAGCAGCTTGCCTTTGTATACAGGAGTGATAACAAGTTTGAAACAGAATTCCAGATAAAAAAAGAAATATATAGATACACATACAATATATATGTATATGAAATAAGTTGATCAGAAATATATTAAGTGGGAAATAAGTAGAAAACTATAATTAAGAATACAAAGGAGTGCCTGGTGGCTCAGTTGGTAGAGAATGTGACTCTTAATCTTGGGGTCATGAGGTTAAACCCCACATTGGGCATAGAGCTTCCTTAAAAAATTTTTATTTTATTTTATTTATTTATTTATTTATTTTAAAAGATTTTATTTATTTATTTGACAGAGAGAGACACTGCGAGAGAGGGAACACAAGCAGGGAGAGTGGGAGAGGGAGAAGCAGGCTTCCCACTGAGCAGGGAGCCTGATGCAGGGCTCGATCCCAGGACCCCGGGATCATGACCTGAGCCGAAGGCAGACGCGTAACGACTGAGCCACCCAGGTGCCCCCCTTTTTTTTTAAAAGAAAAAAATTTTTTTAATTTAAAACAATGAAAACAATATAAAGATTAATATGTAGAGAATTCTTCCTGAGGAGAAAGACTTAGTATTACAAAATTATAACTTCTTTCTAAGAAGTTATTTTACCACAATTTTAACAAAAATCCTTTGATATAAAATAAACACCTATTTTTATATTTTCTGTCAAATGAATAGCACATAATTGTATAATTTTTAAATATATATTATATATAATTATATATATATAATTATATATACATTATATATATATATACACATACACACACGTACATATATCTGGGGAAAGAGGGAGTGTAGTATGGCTTATATTCCAGTTTGGCTCTCTAAAAATTTGGTCACCCTATACTGGGCATTCATTCACTAAATATTTATTAAGTTCTTGCTATGTGCCAGAGAGGACCGTGTCAAGCACTAAGGTTACAGCTGTAAAAAAGGTGAACAAAATTCCCTTCTCAAGAAAATGATATAGTCTAATGGGGTATTCAGTTGAGATAACAGACATATAATACACGGTGTGGTAAGTGTCAAGGCAGGGGAAATGATCTAAGAGCATAGAGGCAGGTCAAGGAAGGCCTCCCCTAGGATGGGAAGCTGGAGGATGAATATGAGTCAGCCAGAGGAAGCTGGGGGTTGGGGAAAGAGCACAAGGAAACGTCCTTCAGGCCCTAAATAAGGCCAGTGAGATCATGGCACAAGCGGGGAGCTATGAACCTTTCTATCATGTTTTTTAACCTAGCATCAGCAAATAATTGTGTTTTCTGTGTGCCCTATGAGAAATACAAAGGGCAGCAAATAATCACGGGAGTGATTACAATACGGTGGGAATGGAAGAGATAAAAAGTTAAATTTCAGCATGGGAACATCACAGCACAAGAAATATCACAACTGTTGAGACACAAATTCAGTTAACATTGAGGGACACCTGGGTGGCTCAGTCAGTTAAGCGTCTGACTTCAGCTCAGGTCATGATCTCAGGGTCCTGGGATCGAGCCGCACGTCAGGCTCCCCGCTTAGCGGTGAGTTGCCTTCTTCCTCTCCCCCTCCCCCACCTTGTGTTCTCTCTCTTTCTCTCTCTCTCTAATAAAATCTTAAAACAAACAAACAAAAATTCAGTTAACATTGTAAATGACTTAGTTCAATGCTTTCACATTCTCATTTGTTTATTTTGAAAAAATCTTCCTCCCCACCTAGAGTCACCAGCTATTAACATCTTACCATACCTGCTTCCTCTTTCTCCATATGTGTACACACACTGCTTCTGCCAAAACAGCTGAAAGTAGGTTGCACACATCCTCCTACGTTACCCTTAAATATATTAGCCTCAATCTCCTAAGAACAGAAACATTCTCCAACACAAGCACAATGCCCTAACTACACCTAAGAAAATCAACACAAACTCAATCACATCAACCAACATTCGGTCAACACTCAAATTTCCCCAACTGTCCCCAAAATGTCCCCTTTGTTACTGATCCACCCACCTATTACATTTAAAAGTTCTTTTGGGGGCACCTGGGTGGCTCAGTCAGTTAAGCTTCTGACTCTTGATCTCAGCTCAGGTCTTGATCTCAGGGTCATGAGTTCAAACCCCTGCATTGGGCCCCACGGTGGGCTTGGAGCCCACTTAGAAAAAAATGAAAGTTCTTCTGTACTTTTGATGTACTTCTGTTCCTAGAAAGTGAATATAACCTCTATAGGTCTGTTTCCTCTCCTATACGATTCGCTATACGTTAATGTTTATTCTATTTGGGCTTATTGGATCTATGATTTATGATAGGATCTGTGGGGAAAACAATTTGGAAAGCATTTTAGGATAGGCTACCAAATCACAAGTAGCCTCTAGGTGTCCTCCTTGGATAGAGGAACCTGTAGACTATTCCAGCGCAGCCACTGAAGAAATAACCTTTTTCTCTCATCAATGTAGATCAAAGAGTCTCACAGATGTCTCAGAATTCTAAACAGCACAAAAATAAACTCACTTCATCTGGTTCTCCAAACATTTGGCACACTTGACCTGGCTAGCGAAGTGGGAACGTGAGGATAATAAAGTGATAGAACAAAAATAAACCAGGATAAGTAGTGAGGTTAAGTAGTGACCGACTTGTTTTCCCCACTTCTGTGCCTTTTTAAAGGACCTTTTTTATTGCTCGGTATTGTGCCTTTGTTATATTCCTCAGTTAAATGGGTAGTGAAATAGACTAGAACGAGCCTAAAAAAGAAGGCACAGGGGAGGGCTCCTGGCTGGCTCTGTCAGAAGAATTTGTGAGGCTTGATCTCGGGGTCATGAGTTTGAGCCCCACATCGGATGTAGAGATTACTTTAAAAATAAAGTCAAAAAGGGACACCTGGGTGGCTCAGTCAGTTAAGCATCTGCCTTCAGCTCAGGTTATGATCTCAGGGTCCTGGCATAGAGCCCACGTTGGTCTGGCTCCATGTTCAGTGGGGAGTCTGCATCTCCCTCTCCCTGGGCCCCTCCCACCCCCTCTTGCACTCGAGAATGCAGGCACGTGCGTGCTCTCTCTCAAATGAATAAGTAAAATAAAATAAAATCTTTAAAAAAGAAGAAGAAGAAGAGGAAGCCATAGGGGAGATGTCTGTCGGGAGTGGTTCAGGAGGAGAGAAGGGACCAAGAAAGGGTGGGAGTTTCTGAAAAGACAGAAAAGAGTACTTGGTGGGGTAGCTGCTACAATGAGTGGGACTTTGGGAAGAAATGTGTAGGGTATTGTGTGTTGGATAGTGTGATTCTCCTCTAACATCTTGCCTCAGATTTATTCCATTTATAATAATAATAGTTACTTACTGAATGCTAATTACTGTGTGTCAGGCATGGGCTAAGCATTTTGGACACATAATCTCATAAAATCCTAATAACAAACCTGTGAACTATTATTATCCCCATTTACAGATAAGAACACTTATGCTTAGAGAAGTTAAGCAAGTCATCCAAGGTCACATAGTTGGTAAACAGCAGAGCCTGCAGAGCCGGGATTCTGGGCTTTTCTAACTCCGGAACCTGTGTTGTGCCTTCCTCGACGTCAGTTATTTGTCACTACCCTGTGCATATGCACATGCAAAAGCATAACGTGGCCATACAGCCCGCTTCCAGGATCTGGGTCCCTGCGTACCAAAATTCTATTTGTCTCAAGAGTTGTTATTATAGGGGCATCTGGGGGGCTCAGTTGGTTAAGCGTCTGCGTTTGGCTCAGGTCATGATCTCGGGGTCCTGGGATGTTCAGCCGGGAGTCTGCTTCTCCTTCTCCCTCTGCCTCTCCCCTGTGCTCTCTCTCTCTGTCTCAAATAAATAAATAAAATAATAAAATAAAATAAAATAAAGAGTTGTTACTATGACTCCCATGCCATCAGGTCCTTACAGGATTGTAGACAGTCCTTGCATGTTCTTGGAAGGCGGCCACTCCTGTCACCACTTCCTCATTCATTTAGGACAGACAGAATACTCCACCCAGCAATCTCTCACCTTCCTTCTCCCTCCCTCTTTCTCTTAAAACCAAGGCACTGTAGATTGCCCACTGCTATTCTTTGGAAAAAGAGCATGCGTGAGAAAATGGCCTGCATTTCCATGTATGATTCAGAGAAATGTATTCACCACCATTGGAATAAACTCCTTGCCCAGTATGGTTGACAAATAATGCCCCTCTCCCCAAAGATGGTCATGCCATAGTCTCTGGAACCTGTGAATATTTTACCTTACAAGGTAAAGAGGATTTTGCAGATGTGATTAAGTTAAGGGTGCTGAGATGGGGAAATTTTCCTTGACGATTCAAATCGGCCCCAAATCATCACAAAAGTCTTATAAGGGAACGGTAGGAGAGTCAGAGATGTGATGATAGAAGCAGAAGTTGAAAAAATGCAGGGCTACAAGCCAAAGAATTCAGGCAGCTTCTAGATGGAAGAGGCCAGAACAGATTCTCCCCCAGAGCCTCTAGAATTTGTTTCAGCAGCCAAAGGAAACTAATAGGCCCAGTGTAGGGATGCACGAAATCCTTCGGACAGACCCATGGTCACACTTAGAGCAAAGTCGACTCCTTGCTCATGGCAAACCCAGTTCAAGCCCAGCCTGATCGGGTGGGGGGCGGGGCAGAGTTCTCAAATAGGCCAATTCCTCTACAGCAGAGGAAACGAGAGACTCCCAGATCTGTAATAATGCTAAAAATTCAAACTGTTCTTATCCTGTGCCGGGCACCATCCTAAGAGGTTGTGACTATTATAGCATTGAATTCTCACAGCAGATGAAGAAAGTGAAGCACAGAGAGATCAAATTCTCTGCCTCCCTGAGCCCCTGCTTCATTTTTCTCTGCAACACTTATTTTACCCTGGGATCTCTGGAAGGCAGTCAAAGGGGAGGACTAAGTGGCCATGCTTTCCCTCGGAGAAGGAAAGCCAGGGCAGCCAAGGGCAGAGGAAGGGAAAGTGAAAATGTGAGGAAGTGTGAAGTAATGCATGACGTGCTGGCCACTTCTTGGTCTGGAGACACAGCGGGTCGCTGGGCCAAGATCCGCTCGCTGGGCCGCGGTGAAGCTGCGATGAGAGTTAGCTGTCTAGCTCTGGAGACCCGACAGGTGATCCTTTTGCACTACATCATCTCTCTTGAAACAAATATCCTTAAATATCACTTCCTCTTTTTCTTTTTTGGTTGCTCTCAGGGTTCTTGAATTCACATGTTCTATCTGCTCTGTAACTTCCAGGGTCCTTGGGGAAGGGAGGAGACTTGGACAAGGAGAAGATCACAGGTCAGGAGGGGGCAGTACTTGTTTATTTCATTTCTATTGGCTGAAGAAGCACACATTTAAAAAAATATATTTTATTTATTTGAGAGACAGAGATAGTGAGAGAGAGCACAAGTAGGAAGGAGGGGAGAAGCAGACTCTCTGCTGAGCAGGGAGCCCACTGCAGGACTTGATCCCAGGACCCTATCCCAGGACCCTGGGACCATGACCCGAGCGAAAGGCAGACGCTTCACCACCTGAGCCACCCAGGCGTCCCAGTATTATAAGTTTTTAAGAATGATTTTTATTAACAATCTCCTTCTAGTTAATTGTTATGCATAAGCAATGTTTTGAGTTCTTTAGCTATAAATGCCTTTGCAAGTATGGGATGGTCATGGAACAGAATCACAGGGTGTGAGAGAAGCCCTGAGGTCTGAGGGTGACTCCTGACCTGACCTTCCTACACCAATCCCCTCCTCCAGGCTCTCACACACATCTAAATTAGGGTTTTCTTTTTTTTCTTTTTGTTAAAGATTTTATTTATTTATTTGACACAGAGAGAGAGAGAGCATAAGCAACGGGAGCGGCAGAGGGAGAGGGAGAAGCAGGCTCTGCTAAGCAGCCCGATGTGGGGCTTGATCCCAGGACCCTGGGATCATGACCTGAGCCGAAGGCAACCGCTTAACCGACTGAGTCACCCAGGCACCCCGGAACTTAGGGTTTTCTATTCTGCTTCTAAAAATGCCCACAAAAGGGTATTTAATCCACTTCAGTGATTTGAATTTTTAGCTTTGTAATGTAATAAGCATTTATATATTATTTATATATATATTATTATATATATTATATATTATTTATATATATATATATATTATATATATATTATTATTAGTGCCAGGCAGTGTTCAAAGTATTTTACGAATATTAATTTGTTTAATCCTTGTAACAACCCTGCGGGGTAGGTACTATTATTATCCCCATTTTACAGATAAAGAAATGGAGGCACAGAGAGATTAAATTACTTGCCCAAAGGTCATATACCTAGTAAGTAGCAGAGCTGGAATTGGAACACAGCTACTTTGACTCCAGAGCCCATGGACTTGACCAGCTGGTAATGATGCTTACCAGGCCATTACAAAGTAATGAGCTCATCTTCAAATGGCATCTTTTTTTTTTTTTTTCCAGCAAAGGGATGCTTAGAATAACAAAGTCATAATACAGGAATAAAACAGTGTGGGAGGTCACTTAATCTTGAAGTACTGGATAAATCCAATTCATTTGCATGCCTTTTAGAATTTTCTTTCCAAAATTGGTAAAATGTCATGTCACTGTCTATGAGCCTGAGCATTAAGATTCTAATTTAAAGTGCAGTTGATCGGGATGCCTGGGTGGCTCAGTCAGTTAAGCATCTGCCTTCAGATCAGGTCATGATCTCAGGTCAGGGTCCTGGGATCTAGCCCCAGGTTGGGCTCCTTCCTTAGCAGGGAGCCTCTTCTCCTTCTGCCCCTGCCCCTCCACCCTGCTCATGCACAATCTCTCTCTCTCTCTCAAATAAATAAATAAAATATTTAAAATAAAAAATAAAGTACAGTTGATCCCCAAATCTGAAGACGGCTCTGGAACCAGCCCCAGCTTTTCAATGAGCTTGAAGCAGGCAGGATCTAAGGCCCAGTCGGTGCTCTGTACTAGCTCACAAAGGGGAAGGCTCCAGGGAAGTAGGAAAGAAGGGGCTTGCAATGAGGCAGAGTTGGTTGAACTGTCATTTCCCTGCCTGAATTCATCCCTTGGCTGATAAAAATATTCTAAAGTCCCAAAGTAAAACTTAAATTTACTTTCCTTAAAATCAAAGTAAAATAAATTACTTTGATCTCTATTTGTGTTTCAGAGAAAAAGAGGCTAGGTAGCCTTCAGGACTGGATCAGTTCTAATTCTTATCCCCATCCCTTCTGCACACATCTCTCACTTAGCTGATGGTCCTTTTGATTTGTTTCTAGAACATCTAAGCATGACACAGAATCACCTTTTTCCTGGAGAAAGGATATCTGTATCCATTATTTACGGGAAGTGAACAGTCATATGGACGTTGTCATCCCCCACGTAGCACTGCCGATGCTTTCGTTCACTCATTCAGGAAATATTCATTGTTTGATTACTATGTGCCAAGAAGCCCTGTTCAAGGCAGCTGGGATATAACAGTAAACAAAACAAAGATCCCTGCTTTCACAGAATCTGTATGTTGTTTCATGAGCTCGACTTACCTTTCTGAGTCCCTAGCATTCAAACAATTTTTCTCTGGTTGTTTATTTAAAGTATATATGGAAAATGTGTCTTTCTTAAAGCGTGTGTCTAAAACGTGTCTCTAGTGCGGTGATACTAAATGGGACTCGGTTTTATTTTTATCTATGGCTTTTGTAACCATTTCCAGTCTTGTTCTAAAGTAGTGATCCTGGGACACCTGGGTGGCTCAGTTGGTTGGGCGTCTGTCTGCCTTCGGCTCAGGTCATGATCCCAGGGTCCTGGGATCGGGCTCCCTGCTCCGCGGGAAGCCTGCTTCTCCCTCTCCCACTCCCCCTGCTTCTGTTCCTTCTCTCGCTGTGTCTCTCTGTCAAATAAATAAAATCTTTGCAAAAAAAAAATGTGGATTTCAGATAAATAATGAATTTGTTTCACATAAGTATGTCTCACCTATTGCACACATCCTACATATTTTAGTTTTTCTGGCAACCCTACCTCCAAATGCCTGGAGACGTTGTTGGTTCTCATAACTGGGGGTATGGTGCTATTGGCATCTAGTGGGTAGAGACCGGGGATGCTGCTAAATACCCTACAACAGACAGGGTAGGCCCCACAACGAAAAATGATTAGGCCTGAAATGTCAGTATTGCTACGGTTGAGAAACCCTGCTCTAAAACAA
Organism: Phoca vitulina; assembly: GCF_004348235.1. NCBI lineage: Eukaryota > Metazoa > Chordata > Mammalia > Carnivora > Phocidae > Phoca > Phoca vitulina. The sequence continues at coordinate 6,821,381 of NW_022589776.1, forward strand.
TGGTTTCCAAAAGAAACAGGACAGCTCAGAAATCACCTGAGTTTTTTCAAAATGTACATCACTACCCCTCCCCCACCCGAGATATATCAGTGGGAGGTCTGTACTTCAAAAAAAAAATTTCCCCCACTTTAGAGATGCACCCCAGGCCCACGTTTGGAAACCAGTGTTCTGAATGAGTCCTAAGGAAATTAAGGAAAAAAGAAATCCTTTTCTTTCCTTTTCCTGAACTGTCACTGCATATTATTCATACCAAAGGTAACGTTTTACTTGGCATTATAAAGTTGGGGTACGTATCATATCCTCTACCAGCCTTAAATATGTAGGAAATGTTTAACTGGAAAATGTGGGTCCCTGACCCTCCTCTCTCCCTTTACTGAAGTAGGTGCTAGAAAGTTACCTTGGTCACCTTTATCCATTAATCCTGAAGGTGACTCCCCCGCCCCTCATCACACATGCATAAAAGGGGGTGTGTGGGCCCACCAGGAGGCAATCAGGGCATCTGGCTTCAAAGGTGAGTAGGTCAATTATCTGGGAAAGATAGTGTAATTAGGACTTTTGTTTGGGAGTTGAAAGTAAAATGTTGCTTAACCTGTTGAGCAGTGGATCACCCTTGTGAGAGAAAAGGCTCTGGGTCACAAGTGATGAACGTTTCAACCCACACAAACTAAGGTGACCAAACATCCCAGATTGCCTGAGACTAGAAGAGGGACTTTCGGTGCTCAAACTAGGAAAGTCCCAGACCGACCAAGACTGGTTCGATGATCCCAACCCCCAACTGACAGGGTGTTCCTGTGGTGTCTGGCCTATGGGATGATGGATCTGATAACACCAGGCCCCATAGAATGCCTTTGGAAAATAACCTCGGGGGTGCCTGCGTGGCTCAGTTAGTTCGGCATCTGACTTCGGCTCAGGTCATAATCCCAGGGTCCTGGGACTGAATCCCAAATCTCAGCAGGGAGCCTGCTTCTCCCTCTCCCTCTGCCACTTCCCCCTGCTTGTGCTCTGTCTCCCTCCCTCTCCCTCCCTCTCTCGGTGAAATAAATAAATAAAATCTTCAAAAAAACAAAAAATGAAAACAAAACAAAAAACAAGGGAAACAACCTCAGATGAGCTTATTGTTAAGTGAAAAGAATCATCCTCCTTCAAGGTTCTACCAAGGCCTGTGCTGAGATCAGGGTCAGGAGTCTACCAGTATCTTCTCTTGGTAGAGTTAGACCAGAGGTCAAGAGCATCACCTTGTATCAGTGAGAAACAGTAGGAACAGTAGTCTGGTCAACTTTAGGGGCTCCCCACTCAACTGTTTTATTAGTTCAGTTAATGCTAGCTGTTTCTTTAGATCAATGGTTGTTAAACTTCACTGTGCATCAGGATCACCTGAAAGGCTTGCTGGGCCCTACCCTGAGAGCTCTCATCTGGGGTGGACAGTGAAAATTTGGATTTCTTTTTTTCTTTCTTTCTTCCTTCCTGTCACTCTTTTTTTCTTTCTTTCTTTTTTTGAGAAGTTGGATTTCTAACAAGGTGCCAGGTGATACTGATGCTGCTGGTCTGGGGCCACACTTTGAGAGCCACTGTCTTAGATGAGTCCTCAAAATCTCAGTGGTTTGATGTCATTGTCATCCACCCCAACAGTCCAAAGTGTGTGTTTGTGGTTAGGTGGCTATCTTAGGCAGCTCTCATCTGGGTGGTGATTCAAGCGCCCAGCTTCCTTCTTGTTGGTTCTGCCATATTCAGTGTGTCCCCAAGGTGGCTATGGGAATTATCACCTTCTAGTCATCCAAAAGGGGGAGAAGCATAAAGGGTCACTCCTGGGAAGTCTTTATGGACCAGGCCTAGAAGTCACTATATTGCTCAGACATATGGCCACACCTAACTGCAAAGGAGGCTAGGAAATGTTGTCCAGCCATGTGCCCAGGAAGAAGAGAATATGGATTAGGTCTCTGCCATAGTCCACTTTTCTGGTCATCAAATATCCATTTCATCCTTTTCACCATATATAGAATACAATCCTCTTTTTCCACCAAGAAAAACAACCTGAAGTCTTTTTTAGCCATCACACCAAGCTGGAAATCTAGGATCTCTGGGAGACACGGGCTTCTCCAGTAGGTCTGGATACAGCTCCTCATGATCTAATCACTTTTGAATTAGGAAAAAATGTTTTCAGTAAATTGTCCATCTCCGCTCCCGTACATACAATGGTAGAGCTAGGACATACTCTCCACAATGAAACAGACAAAAACTCCCAGTTAGGAAAAGGAAGAACAGGAGATAGACACAGTTGCTAGTCCTTAGCAATTGTGAAAAACAGCTGGGCAGGCTTTGTGAAGACCTCCGTCTTGGGATGGGAGAATCTCCTTCATTAGATCCTGTCCTGCCCTTTGGGAAGAATTCCTGTTACCATTTTCCTCTGGAGTCCCTGGCTCCATCTTTTCAAAGGCTCTTCCTTTTTCATTATCCTTCATGGCTACATGTGAAGTTGGCACTGCAGAGCATGTCAACTTTGAGGACTTTTCATAGTGTGCTTCCTGCCCATGCAAATTTGGAGGCTTGGTTTTATTCATTTTTTAAAGTTTTTATTTAAATTCCAGTTAGTTGGGGTGCCTGGGTGGCTCAGTCTTTGGGTGTCTGCCTTCGACTCGGGTCGTGATCTCAGGGTCCTGGGATAGAGCCCCTGCGTTGGGCTCCCTGCTCCTCAGGGAGTCTGCTTCTCCCTCTCCCTCTCCCCCTGCTTGTGTTCCCTCTCTCACTGTCTCTCTCTCTGTCAAACAAATAAAGAAATAAAATCTTAAGAAAAAATAAATTCCAGTTAGTTAAGATACAGTGCAATATTAGTTTCAGGTGTACGATATAGTGATTCAACACTTCTATACAACACTGGGGCTCATTATAGCTTGATGGTTGTTTTTTAAAGTTTTGGATATACAAAAGCTTTTATAGACTAGGCTCCTGGTATCTTTGCCGATGCCGTTTCCTCAAAAAAAAACTTGGATGTTTCTGGGATGCCTGGGTGGCTCAGTCAGTTAACCGTCTGCCTTTGGCTCAGGTCATGATCCCAGGGTCCTGGGATGGAGCCCCACATCGGGCTCCCTACTCAGCAGGGAGCCTGCTTCTCCCTCTTCCCCTGTTTGTGCTCTCTCTCTGTCTCTGACAAATAAATAAATAAAATCTTAAAAAAAAAGAAAAAACTTGGATGTTTCTGATCTATTTGCTTTCAGAAAGACTCAAGTGCTAGTAAATACTCCCAAAGTTATTTTTTTAGATGTAGGATTACCAGAAAAAATATTGGGCATTCCATATTTTTATTGGATAAATTTTTCAAAAGGATTTTATTTATTTGTCAGAGAGAGAGAGCACAAGCTGGGGGAGCGGCAGGCAGAGGGAGAAGCAGGCTCCCTGCTGATCAAGGAGCCTGATGTGGGACTCGATCCCAGGATCCTGGGATCATGACCTAAGCCAAAGGTAGATCTCTAACCAACTGAGCCACCCAAGCATCCCTTATTGGCTAAATTTGACAATCATATCTAGGCCCAGTTCTAAAGGCTGTCTTATTTATTCTCTTCTTTACCCCATGATTTACCCTTTCACCTAAAAGATGGTTGGTTACCTGAAGGCTTGGCAGACAAGGGAATATCCTTAATCTAATTGCCACACAGCTGTTATTTTGTCTACTTAGTAATCTTACTGAGCCTTTGTCACTCAAAACTTTCTCTATCTAATCCCTTAATTTTGGATTCTAGAAGCAGGAGGATTTTCCAGCCCTCTAAAACTCATGTTCTCTGGGTTTTCTTCATCCCCTCTAATCTCTGCTTAAATTGAGTCCACCTCAACTGTAGCCTGAATTTCTCTCTCTCAATAACAACTTGCTGGAGAGCAGAAAGTTAAACCTCAAGCACACTAGCACTCAAATTCTTTCCAACCACTTCCCCTAGAACAGGGATTCTTGGAGAAAGCGTTCTGTAACTTGGATGGCATATTAAGTCAAGTTCTCTGGAAGCAGACCCTGAAATGAGGATTCATGTACAAGTGATTTATTAAGGAGTAACCAGGAATGAGGAAAAAGCAGAATAATGATAGGATGCAATTTTAGGCAAATTCCCAAGCTCAGCCTCATCTCAAGGCAAGGAAGCTGGGTTTTCATATATGCTCACCAGTCAGTCATTGGCTATGGGTTGCCCTTTGGGACACGCATTTCCAACTTTCTGATCAGACAAAGGGCTGCAGTAGCCCAGGGATAGGCCTCTGAAATAAGGCTCAGGTGGGAGCTGCTAAAGAAAAGGTAATAGAAGCTGTAGGATTAGCACATGGAACCCCTAAAAAGGATCTGAGGGCATCAGGCAGAATACCAACAGTGTTCACCAGTATGGGGGAATAAATTAGCTTTTTGTTTTTACCACCTCCCCCAACTGAAATTTAGCATTTACTTCACTCAGTTTTGAATGAAGGCAACAAATCACAGTAGTATGAGCCATTCCTGCGAAACTGTAAGTCACAGGTATTTCCATCATATTATAGTTGCACACATGTTGCAACATATCTCAAGATATCATGTACACTCATCCCTCAACACTGCTTTGAAATTATGTTAGTCCCAAGATCTGTAGTCAGCAAACTGAAGACCCTGGAGAGCTGATGATGTAGTTCTAGTCTCAGCCTGACGGCCTTAATGTGGTTTTGGAATGTTGATGAGGTCCGGAGCCAACAGCCACGAAAGAGTTCTTGAGATGTCTTTGCTGCAATAAAGGTGATTTTATTAAAGCATGGGGACGGGACCCGTGGGCGGAAAGAGCTGCTGCACCAGGATTGTGAGAGGTGGCTGATTATATGCTTGGGAGATGGGGGAGGTAAGGACAAAGGAAGATGTCCAAAAGGATTTTCATACGCTAAAGAAGACCCTCAGGATACTGGAGGCCTTACTCTTCTCAAGCTGAGGTTGTTTTTTCCTCTAGCAAAGCATGAACATTAAGATAGTTGGAAGTTTCCTGGAGGAATATCACACATATCCCACCCAGGAAGGGGGCCGGTGGGGGGGTGGGGGCATGGCCGGGTGTCAGCTTGTGCTTTGTCCTCAGCTAGCCTTCTGCTCCCTCATCAGCCTGAGACCCAGGAGAGCTGATGACATAAGGCTCCAGTCTTGGTCTAAGTCCCAGGTCAGGAGAAAATTGATGTTCCAGCTGGAAGACAGGCAGAGAATGAAGAAACTCTCCCTTACTAGGCATTTTTGTTCTATTCAGGCCTTCAACAGATTGGGTAAGGCCCATATCTATTGCAGAAGGCAGTCTGCTTCACTCAGTCTACCCATTAAAATGCTAATCTCATCCAGAATCACCCTCACAGATACACCCAGAATAATGTTTAACCAAATATCTGGGCAACGGGTTACCTGGTCAAGTTAACACATAATATAAACTATCACACACTCCTAGATTATTTGATGAATTAATAAAGATGCAAATATATTCCTGTATCACAGATCTGCTTTTTAAGAGTATTTGGCTAAGCATTTGTCGATACAATCGTTTCCCCTGTAGTCTCTTTTTTTTTTTTTTTTTTATTTTATACATTTAAAAACAATATCCTGGAATGGAGTCCATAAGCTTCATCAACCTGCCAAAGGGTTACATGGCATCAAGAAAAAAAGAAAGGAAGGGAGAAAGAAAAGTTCAACCTCTCTGCCCTAGAGCTATAAATTCATTTAGGCACACAATCATCCTTCTAAGTTATGTCAAGTGACATCAAGTGTTTTGTGAGTGCATAATATGTGTCTCCATTTCTCTAGGTTTGGATGGCTGTTTCCTTACCTCCTCCTGCTGCTGATGTCACAAATATTAGGTTTTTGTTAGGCAGCTGCGATAGACTAAATGTTTGTGTCCCTCCCCATCCCCTCCGTTCATATGTTGAAACCTAATCTCCGGGGCGCCTGGGTGGCTCAGATGGTTAAGCGTCTGCCGTCGGCTCAGGTCATGATCCCAGGGTCCTAGGATCGAGTCCCGCATTGGGCTCCCTGCTCAGTGGGGAGCCTGCTTCTCCCTCTGCCTCTCTCTCTCTCTCTCTGTCTCTTATGAATAAACAAATAAAATCTTAAAAAAAAAAAAGAAAGAAAGAAAGCTAATCTCCAGTGTGATGGTATTTGTAGATGGGGTCCTTGAGAGGTGATTAGGTCATGAGAGTGGAGTCCTCATGGAAGTGATTCATCCCCTTCTAAAGAGTCCCCAGAGAAATCCCAGGTCCCTTCTGCTCTTTGAGGACACAGCAAAAAGATGGCCATCCATGGACCAGGAAGCAGGCCCTCACCAGACACTGTATCTGCCAGAGCCTTGATGTTGGACTTTCCAGCCTCCAGAACTGCGAGAAATAAATGTGTTGTCTATAAGCCACCCAGGCTGTGGTATTCTGTTAGAGCAGCCCAAATAGACTAAGGCAGTAGCACTCTACTTCAAGATACTAATGTTCTATATCAGTTAAGGTGAAGCTATCTGCTGTAATAAATAAACCCCTAACCTAGTAACTTGCCACAATAGAAATCTATTTCTTACTCAAATAACAGTTCATGTATGGTTCATAGTACACGACTCTCCTGGGTCATTCTCCTGGGCATCTCCCATCCAGGTGGTGATCTAGGTACCTGGTTCCTTCTACCTTATGCCTCTGTCATCCTCACCACATGGATTCCTTGCCAGCTAGAAAGGAAGAGAGCAAGGAAGAATGTGCTTGAGAGATTTTTATAGCTAGAACTCAGTCACATGACCCCACCAAACTGCAAGAGGATCTGGGAAATATAGTACAGCTCAGAGAGAAGAAATGAGTCTGATGTGGGAGTGGCCAGATAAAATAGAGGACTCCAGTTAAATTTAAATTTAAGATAAGTAACAAATTTTTTTTTTAGTATAAGTATGTCCTGTGTAATAGTTGAACATCCTGTATTTTTATATGTTGAATCTAGCAATTCTACTTCAGTATCAGCTAACAATCCCTGTTACAGACTGTTGAACAGTTTAAGGCCTCGAGTTAATTGTAAATTCCTGGTGAGAAGGAAGCCTGCAGGGAGAGATTTTAGACTTCCTGATAAGTAGGATTGGGACTAGTGCAATTTACTTGGGAAGATAAAGAGATGGGACAGTATTTGTATCATGTATTCACAGAGGGAATAAGTTACATTACCAAGGGTCTTATCCCAGGATATTTATGAATTTCCATCTAGCACATACTTGTGTTAAGGACTACAGAAAACTCCCCAAATGGGAAGTATTTGATATTTTTTAGATAGTGGCTATGATGTTGCAGACGGCTAGAACACATGGGTGGATGTAGATACTTAAAATCTCTGCTAATGTAGGGGATAGACACTAGTGGTCTGTGGTGAGCCTGAGCTTGAAGGATTCAACACTATGCTTTCAAACCAGGCAGATACAGAGTGGTTTGGTGATGTAGTTTTTGAAGGTAGGTGAGGTCCGGAGCTGAAGGCCAAGAAAAAATTCTTGAGGTCCGGGGACAGAACCCGTGGGCAGAAAGAGCTGCTGCACTGGGCTGAGGAGTGGCTGATTATATACTTGGCAGTTGAGGGTAAGGAAAAAGGGAAGTTTTCAAAAGAATTTTCATATGTTAAAGAGGACCCGCAAGATATTGGAGACCTTGCCATTGTCAAACTAAGGTTGTTTTTCCCTCTAGCAAAGCATTAACATTAAGACAGTTGGGAGTTTCCTTCTGGAAGTTAGACTATTGATAAGAATGCTTTTTTCTTGTAAATCACTAAGACATTTGTAAACTGAGAGAGGCTCCTGTCCTGCAGGACTGTGATCTCCATAAATTAACCTTTCCTTAGCTTTAGGGCAGCCAGGAGTGCCTGAGGAATTTCACAGACATCCCACCTGGGAGTGTGTGTGTGTGGGGGGGGGGAGTGGTGGGGAGACTGTGGGGTGTCAGTTTGTGCTTTGCCCTCAGCTTGCCTTCTGCTCCCTCATCAGCTGGCAGACTATGCAGGAGAGAAAACATGATGATATTAATTTCTTGTTTGTAATCCCTATCCCTGGAGAATTTTGTCTAAGGTAGATAGTTTCCAAAATTCCTAACTCAGACTCTAGATAAACTTCTAAAAATACCAGCACTCTTCCTTAAAGCATGGACTGTGGCAAGTCTTGGTGTATAAGAAAACCCTAGGGTGCCTGGGTGGCTCAGATGGTTAAGCATCTGCCTTCAACTCAGGTCATGATCCCAGGGTCCTGGGATTGAGTCCCACATCGGGCTCCCTGCTCAGTAGGGAGCCTGCTTCTCCCTCTGCCTCTCTCTCTCTGTCTCTTATGAATAAATAAATAAAATCTTTAAAAAAAAAAAAAAGAAAACCCTAATTACCCCAAGCCTGCCTGAACAAGTCAATCAAAGACATGCCCAACATATTATATTGCAGTAGTCTGGGGGAAAATGTTTCCCAGAATCTGAGGCTATTATCTGGAATGACCTTTTCCAGCCCCGGGAAAGACACAAATAAAATTTTAATTAGGACATATTGTTGAAGTCCTATAAAAGAGGCAGATAATAGAAGATATTAGAAGTTAGGACAAATTGCAGAAGTCCTACAAAATAGACAGATATCAATACAGCGCTTTAATGGTGGTGCTCTAAAAGTTATTGATGACCCTTTGATAGAAAATACCTTCATGGCTGTGGTAAAGTATTAAAAATATTTGGGCAAAATAATTTTTTCCATTTCTAAAAATTATGATTTATAGATATAGTAAAACACCCTTTACTAAAACTGTACATGAAATACAGTTCTGTGAGTTTTGAGTCATTTAACTTCCACCAAAATCAAGATATGTAACAGTTCCATCTCCCCAAAACACTGCCCTCTGCCCCCAACCCCAATCTCTGGCATCCACTGATCTCTTTTATTTTGCTCTGGTTTTGCCTTTTTCAGGATGTCACATTAATGGAATCACATAGTATGTAACTTTGTGAGTCTGACTTGTTTCACTTAGGAGAATGCTTTTGAGATTCATTCATGTTGTTGCATGTATTAGGATTTGGGACCTTAAAACTTTAAAAAAGTGGTTTTTTTTAGAATATAAAGAATCATCAGTCCTTCTTTTTTTTTTTAAGATTTTATTTATTTATTTGAGAAGGAGAGAGAGAGTGCAGGAGCAGGAGGAAGGAAAAGCAGACTCCCCGCTGAGCAAAGAGCCTGATGTGGGCTCGATCCCAGGACTCTGGGACCATGACCTGAGCTGAAAGCAGACACTTAACCAACTGAGCCACTCAGGCACCTCAAAGAATCATCAGACCTGGGCGCCTGGGTGGCTCAGTCGTTACGCGTCTGCCTTCGGCTCAGGTCATGATCCCGGGGTCCCGGGATCGAGTCCCACATCGGGCTCCCTGCTCGGCGGGAAGCCTGCTTCTCCCTCTCCCACTCCCCCTGCTTGTGTTCCTGCTCTCGCTATCTCTCTCTCTGTCAAATAAATAAAATCTTAAAAAAAAAAAAAAAAGAATCATCAGACCTTTAGTCAAAAATTTCAAGACTAGACTCCAGAGAAAGGAGAATCCCTAAATTAAAAAATATTAAGACATCATACACATTTAGAGGGTTTGCTCCAAAAATTTATCCGCAATGGTTCCCACAGAAAAATCGTCATCACAGACACTGTTCTCAATGAAGAGCACAGATGAAAGCTAACGCTGTGAAAACTGCCTCCAAGATTTCTGGAATTAAGGAGGCTAATTCTGAAAGAGGAAAAGAAGACCTAATCCTTTTGAAAGAGTCATCAAGACCCACTCTAGGGTCTTAGCAGCCAATTGGGAAGGAATGTTAACTACAACTCAAAACTTTGGGAGTCATCATCAAAGACTCTTAAAGCCAGAAGGAACTTTGCAGTTCTGTCCATGTTTTTATTCACTCTGGAAAAGATGGGTATTTTTTCTTAAAGATTTTTATTTATTTATTTGAGAGAGAGAGAGCACACGAGCAGGGGAAGGGGCAGAGGGAGAGGGAGAAGTAGACTCCCCACTGAGCAGGGAACCCAACATGTGACATGTGGCTCCATCCCAGGACTCCCAGGATCATGACCTGAGCTGAAGGCAGATGCTTAACCAACTGAGCCACCCAGGTGCCCCAAGATGGGTATTTATAGAGAACTGCACAAAGGAGACCCATGAAAGCTAAGGCATGTTTTGGAATTTTTAGAAAACAAGAGTGAACCCAGAGAAAGGAGGATCCCAAAGCTGATACCAGCTCTCTCTCCCTTCATGGGTAGCAAAGGGTCCAAGACAGAGAGAAGGCAGAGGCTCAAATGTTCACAAAATAATAGAAAATATGGGGGCTAGCCCCATCCCAGCCAGATCCCCTCCTATTTGGCTGCCTAAACGGTAGTTACTATCCATTCTTTGAATCCCATGGCAGGAACCAAGAAAAGTCTGGAAGAGTGCCCATAAATATAAAGAAGGAGATGTTTCTTCCCTTCTGTTGGGCCCAGAGACTTAGGCAGTGGTCATTAGTCTGAGGATGAAGAAGGCTCGGCTGGATATTCAGGCTAGAAAATCAATGTATCTTTCTGTTTAGAGCTGAATTTGAAAGTAATGTGCCAGGTTCCCAAAGAGGAAAAGAGAACAATTAGCCAGAGCCTTGGGTTCATGAGGTGCCACCTGATACCTGAACACATCCCGATTCTGGGTCCAGGGCCAGTTTATGGTCCATAAGGCAGCAGTGCACATGGATGGAGGAGATTTTTATAAACAGACATCCTACTGGTGCCTTGGCAGAAACCAGAACAAAGCCCAGCACTCTGTATAGGCCAGCTGCCTTGTTGTTGTCAGTATTCTATTTCATGATAGCAGCAAGAAATTCTGTATACTGATTACCCTGGATTCTCCAAGATCCTAGACTACAGGGACCCAGTGTGCACACTATGAGGAAAAACTAGGGCATGAGCAAACCCCACTCGTGGAGACTAGGAGAATGGAGTGTCTGGTTACATATACTGTTTTTGTTTTGTTTTTTTTTAAGATTTATGTATTTATTTTTAGAGTGGGGGAGGGGGAGGGGGAGAGAATCTCCAGCAGATTCCTGGCTGAGCGTGAAGCCTGACAAGGGGCTCCTGGGCTCGATCCCATGATTCTGAGATCATGACCTGAGCTGAAACGAAGAGTCAGATGCTCAACCGACTGAGACACCCAGGTGTCCCTGGTTACATATACTTTCCGAAAACTTTGTCATATATAGCTCTGTATCCCTCGCAATGCTTCTTAAAATTTTTCATTGAATTAAATCTTTGTTGAGTGCCTATTATGTACAAAGCTCTGTTGGGGGAGGTCAAGTTCACGTATTAATCCCCTTTGCCCTGGTAACTTGAAACACTGATACTATCAGTAGATGTACTTATGAAGTACTAATCACAATGATCTGTCCATAATTTCTTTTTTTTTGTTTTTAAGATTTTATTTATTTATTTGACAGAGAGATAGAGAGCACAAGTAGACAGAGTGGCAGGCAGAGGGAGAGGGAGAAGCAGGCTCCTCACTGAGCAAGGAGCTCGATGCGGGGCTCGATCCCAGGACCCTGGGATCATGACCTGAGCTGAAGGCAGACGCTCAACCGACTGAGCCACCCAGGGGCCCTATCCATAATTTCTTTAAGAATTATTTAAAAAGATAGGGCATCTGGATGGCTCAGTTGGAAGAGCATGCAACGCTTGGTCTCAGGTTCTAAGTTCAAGCCCCACATTGGGTGTAAAGATTACTTAAATAAATAAAACTTAAAAAAATTATTCAAAAAAGATTTAACAAGATCCTATGCACTAAGTGCCAGGCATTGGAGCAGTACAGAGGGTCAGAGGATAGAAAAGTGAACAGGTAGCCTTTACTTCAAGGAATACAGTCTAATGGGTATATATCATACAACCATTTTATCTATATTTACATATATGAAATTTAGAGTTTTGATTATGAATACTTTAAGCACTGAATTGGCTTTATAAAAGGGAAAGTGGATACAGTAAGAATAAGGAAATGTGCTCATGCACATTTGAAACCATATAGCACAGGGTTTGGCATATAGTAAGTACTTAGTAAATATTTGTTCATTTACCAAATGATTGTATTTGAAGATATTCTGGTAAAAGCATCTGCTGGTTATTTAAAAAGGAAATCTCCACAGATTTCAACATACTATGGTCTGGCTCTCACACTGAAGGGATTGATTCTATGCTTTTTCATTCTTGACTTGTGAAAGGGTCATATGCTCTCAGAAAGGAGAATTCTCATTTACCTTTCTAATTATGAGAAAAACTTTTTGTAGAGGCAATTAAGTAAGGGTCTATGTGGTAAGATTTCTTTGAGAACTGCCTGCTCCAAAATACCCTGATCACAGATTTGCCAATGTCCTTGGAATCACTTCCAGTAGAATCTTGACTTTGGATAAGATACTGCTTCAGAAAGTTCCCAGAGTGCAATTCTCCTAGAGAACATATTGATAAATCAGACCTCTTAAAACATTAGCAATGATTAGTTTATCAGATCAATTTACAAGACAATTAAATATCTCTAAAGTGCTGGGTTAGGAAAATGAGGGACCCTTGGGAAAGCTTTTGCTTCTTAGACCAGGAGGGGGGGGAACCAAAGAGGTGGGAGGAGATACTAAAGACAAATCACATCTACTTCATGGTTTGGTTTGGGGATGCTCTATTACGGAGGGACTATGTAAGGTTTATAAAGAATTAGTACTGTAAATGCTCTTTCTTGCAATGCAACGGTATTTTAAACTTGGATTGAGGGGTGCCTGGGTGGCTTAGTTGGTTGGGCGTCCTCCTTCAGCTCAGGTCATGATCCCAGGGTCCTGGGATCGAGCCCCGCATCGGGCTCCCTGCTCAGCGGGAAGCCTGCTTCTCCCTCTCCCACTCCCCCTGCTTGTGCTTTCTCTCTCGCTGTGTCTCTCTCTGTCAAATAAATAAATAAAATCTTAAAAACAACAACAAAAACAAACTTGGGTTGATTTTTCTTTTTTTTTTTGGTCTATAAAGAATTTGAATGGATGGAAAATACATCTTTCTCTCTTAATTCTTTTTTTCTAAATAACCATAGCCAAAGATATTTTAGGCTCTGAATATTATTTTAATAAACAGATGGGTTTAAATGTAGTTTAAGTGAATTACTGACAGTAAGAAGACCACTTTTTCTTGTCTCCTTGACTGCCAAAAAGTTTAGAAGTCAAATTTGATTTTCAGGGATACTGGCTACTATAAATGTGTAAATCAAATTTGATACTGGCTAAATCAAACGTGTATGTGTTCATTTTTTTGGTCCTGACTCTCTACTTCTATTTGTATATATTATTACTGTTATTTAATATGTTTTGATATAAAGTTACCATAAATTCTTCACTTAATAACATGAATGAATGAATAAAAAAATAATGGAATAAATATATAAACAAAACATTGCTCTGTGTTTGTTGGGACAACTGGATGAGCACATGCAAAAGAATGAAGTTGGACCCTTTACCTCCCATCAGAGAAAAAAGTTAACTCAAAATGGATCAAAGACCTAAATATATTAGCTAAAACTATAAAACTTTTTAGAAAAAAACATAGGACTACATCTTCATGACCATGAATTTGTCAACGGCTTCTTAAATATGACACTAAAAACACATGCAACAAAAGAAAAGAAATGGATACACTGGACTTCATCAAAATTAGAAACATTTGTGTATCATAGGATACTATTGAAAAGAGTGAAAAGACAACCCAGAAAAGGGGAGAAAATATTTTCAAATCATATACCTTATAACAACTTGTATCCAGAGTATGTAAAAAATACTTACAACTCCAGGTTGCGCCTGGGTGGCTCAGTCGTTGAGCATCTGCCTTTGGCTCAGGTCATGATCCCAGGGTCCTGGGATTGAGCCCCAGATGGGGCTCCCTGCTCAGTGGGGAGCCTGCTTCTCCCTCTCCCTTTCCCCCTGCTTCTGTTCCCTCTCTCGGTGTCCCTCTCTGTCCAATTAAAAAAAAAACAAAACAAAACTTACAACTCCAAAATGAAAGACAAACAACTTAAAACTGAGCAAAGGACTTGAATAGACATTTCTCCAAAGAAGATATACAAATGGCTAATAAGTACATGAAAAGATTCTCAATGTCATTAGGAAAATGCAAACTATAACCACATTGAGATATTACTTCAGACCACTCGGAACACTTAAAAACAACCAGGACAACAACAACAAAACAAGGGAAAATAACAAGTTTGGGTGAGGATGTGGAGAAATTGGAATCTTCATACATTGCTGGTAGGAATGTAAAATGGTGTGATTTCTATGGAAAAAAGGTTTGGCAGTTCATCAAGAAGTTGAACATTGGATTACATGTGACACACCAATTCCACTCCTAGTTATATACCCAAAAGAATTCAAAACACATGTTCAAATAAAAGCTTACACAAGAATGCTCTTAGTAGCACCATTCATAACAGTCAAAAGGTGGAAGTAATCAAATGTCTATCAACTGATGAATAGATAATATGGTATCTCCATATAATGGAATATTATTTAGCCATAAAAAAGGAACGAAGTACTGATACATACTACAACATAGACAGACCTTGAAAACATTATGCTAAGTTAAATAAGCCAGACACAGAAAGTCACATATTGTATGATTTCATTTATATAAAATATCAAAAATAGGCAAATTCATGGAAATACACAGCAGATTAGTGATTGCAAGGGACTAAGGGGAGCAAAGAATGGGGAGTGACTGCTTAATCGGTAGAGAGTTTCCTTTGTGGTGGTGAAAATATTCTGGAATTAGATAGTAGTGATTGTTACATGACATTCCGAATGTATTAAATGGCACTGAACTGTACGCTTTAAAATGGTTAAAATGGGGGCACCTGGGTGGTTCAGTCGTTAAGCGTCTGCCTTCGGCTCAGGTCATGATCTCAGGGTCCTGGGATGGAGCCCTGCGTTGGGCTGCCTGCTCAGCGGGAAGCCTGCTTCTCCCTCTCCCACTTCCCCTGCTTGTGTTCCCTCTCTTGCTGTGTCCCTCTCTGTCAAATAAATAAGTAAAATCTTTAAAAAATAAATAAACTTACAAAAAAATAAAATGGTTAAAATGTATATGTATATGTATATTTATATGTGTATGTATATGTATATTTATATGTGTATGTATATTTACCACAATTTTAAAAAAAAGAGTAATCTATTAACTTGTGAAAGGTTAAACAAACTGGGACATAACCGTACAAATATATATGTGTATATATATATGTATACATACACACACACACACACACACATACATACTGGGAAATAAAATGGAATGAACGGATGTATGAAACAATATGATTAATCTCAAGAGTATTTTATGATGTTAAAAAAAGCTGTGTCATTTATAAGACATTCTAGAAAAAGAGAAACTATAGATACAGAAATCAGATCAGTAGTTACCAGGGCTTGGGGTGGAGGACTGACTGCAAAGGGGAAGGAGAGACTTGTTTGAAGTTGTAGGCTATTTTATATTTCTGTTGTGATGGTGATTATTCTTTGTATTTGTCACAGCTCATCAAGCTCTATACCCAAAAAGGATGAGTTTTGCTATATATAAAATAAATCTCATAAAACTGACTTAAAATTTCAACACAGAGAAATTATACCCAAACTTTTTGAGAGATTCAGAAAATTATAAATTTTCTTGAGCTAGGAAAAGAAAAAGCAAGCTTAAAAAAACAAGAACAGGGTGCCTGGATGGCTCAGTCAGTTAAGTGTCTGACTCTTGATTTCAGCTCAGGTCATGATCTCAGGGTCGTGGTTTCAAGCCCCTAGTCAGGCTCTGTGCTCAGTGGGGAGTCTGCTGGAGATTCTGTCCCTCTCCCTCTGCCCCCCCCAAATAAATAAATCTGGACATGGAGCCTGCTTAAGATTCTCCCTCTCCCTCTTTCCCTACCACCCGCCCCACCCATTTCCCTCTCTAAAAAAACAAAACAAGAACAACACTACTTTGGGTTTATCTAATGTCTTTCCTCTGAGAAATGAATGTACATATTTCTATTATCCTGACCCATCAGCCTCTAAGGTAATCTATTTAAAAAAATTATGCAATATAAATGTGAATCCTGAAGGCATTATAAATCACCATCCAGAAGTATTCCAAGTAAAATTCCATTGAATAGAGTACTAAAAAGAAAGTCCTGCTGGTATCACATAAACCTCACTATTATGTTTGAGGGACTCCTGTAAAAAAGATACACTCTTGGGCGCCTGGGTGGCTCAGTCGTTAAGCGTCTGCCTTCGGCTCAGGTCATGATCCCAGAGTCCTGGGATTGAGTCCCGCATCGGGCTCCCTGCTGATAGGAAGCCTGCTTCTCCCTCTCCCACTCCCCCTGCTTGTGTTCCTGCTCTCGCTAACTCTCTCTGTCAAATAAATAAATAAAATCTTTAAAAATAAAAAAAAGATATGCTCTTGTTTTCAGAAAAAGCACCTAATATTTTGCATTCACCTTATAGGTGAACTGTAGTGAACTTTGCTTGATTACGCAAGAACTAACCTTCAGGCACAGTCACTTGGTTTATAGCCAAACTTTGAAAGAAATAGGTAAAGAACATCACTAACATCGAATGACTGTATTCTTTAATTTTCACTTTGGCATGGCCTTATCCATAAGATCTGATTTCCCAGTATTTATCTTCTTATTCTCAATTGACGTCACAAACAAAATAATTGATGTCACAAACAAAATAATTAAATCTAGCCAGAAAACAAATACCATAATGTTAAAATTTTTTTATTTACATTCAATTTAATTAACATATACTGTATTATTAGTTTCAGAGGTAGAATTTAGTGATTCATCAGTTGCGCATAACACCCAGTGCTCATTGCTCCAAGTGCCCTCCACAAATACCATAACTTTCAATAGATCTATTTTCTATTTTCTCTTCACTGGGATGCCTACGTTTAGATATTATTTCCAAACTAGCTTCTTACGTCACTTACATGCACGATTGTCACCCCAGCTACCTAATTAGCTTTTCTGGTCTCTTTTTGGAGTTGTCAAAGGTCAGCTCTTTTATGCCTGGCTATACCTTGTCTGTATTAAATTAGCCAATTTTAAATGATGCTGTTACAATATTGACTTTTACCCTCTGTTCATTTTACAGTAAAATCTCCAGGCTTATTAATATACTATGGACATTCTCTAGAAGAGAATGGGGGAAAAAATCTGTTCTTTATTTCATATAGATTCTTCAATATATTTATTTCACATTTAGCAAGAAATGTAACATAAAAATCATTTATGATCGTGGCTCATTACAGGATTTGGTCCTTGATCTTGATGAGGTAGCAGGAAGGCTGGACCATTTCTCTTCCAGTTGCTTCTTATCATTCAGTCGCCTGCTTAAGCTTCTTTACATGGCAGCCTTGTTCCAGAATGAAGGCAGAAGCAGCAAGCATCTAAAAGCATAGGCTCCAGAACTCACATGCCATTTCCACTGTGTTCTATTGGTCAGAGCAAGTCACAAGTCCTGTTCAGATTCTAGAGGGTACAAAGAAAGACTACCTTTTGATGGAAGGAGAGGCAACACCACTTTGCAAAGGATTATGAAGACAGGGACTCATGATACTATGGGAGCCATTATTATAATGCTCTGCACAGTTGGGGAGTGCAAATTATTTTGCTACATGGGGATTTGATCAAATAAAGAGAAACTAATCTCTAGAAATTAGCAACTCTTTTTTTCCTTTTGAATTATTCAGGAAAAATCTTTATAATAAATCCCATGTATTCAATCAGCATGAAATATATCAATGTACCTGGAAATCAAAACTGAAAATTCACCTAGAAATTGGCAAGCACTCTGCATTTTTCTTTTCCATTTGAACTCTGTGTCTGAAGTATAGGATTCCTGGGGTTTGGACTCTCTGAACTACAAGCAGTACTTAAACACTGATTAAAGGGAGTACTTGCAGAAGAGAGGAAAGAAGTGATTTTTATCCTTTATAAGGCAAAAATAGCATGGATTTCTAAACGTGATGAATTTTCCTCAAATCTGTTCTTTTTTACTTTTTATTGAACACTTTGGCTCATCCTATGCTTTGTGATTTCTTAGGAAACAATGCATTTATCTGTATTGGGATGATGAATTTCAATGTGAACGGTATTTATAGCTTCTCTTATTTGCCCCAGCACCTGCACATGCATATGATTATTTTCTTTATTTATGCTCCATTTAAGCTACAATGAAGCACAATTGAGTCCTGTGTAGCAAATTCTGTTTTAAGGTGTATTAACTCAGCTGAAGCTAAATTCCAAAAAAGACTGAAAATGGTGGTGTCTGGGTGGCTCAGTTGGTTCAGCATCTACCCTCGGCTCAGGTCATAATCTCGGGGTCCTGGGATTGAGCCCCACGTTGGGCTCCCTTGCTCAGTGGGGAATCTGTTTCTCCCTCTCCCTCTGCCCCCCCACCCCCCTGCTCATGTGCTCTCTCTCAAATAAATTTTTAAAAAATCTTAAAAAAAAAAGACTTAAAATGGTCTTTGCAATTAAATGGTTATAAAATTATCTGGAAATTTATAGGCTGAAAAGGATTATAGAGAAGTAACATGGTATACATTAGGATTATAGAAAAGGATGTAGAAAAGGATTATAGGGAAGTAAACAAGGAATACAGTAACTGAAATATTTCTCTGGGTTCTGACTTCTTTTTCTCTCTTATGGTTTCTGTAGATTTTACTTTTCCCCCTCTTTATTTCATTAATGGTAGGACATTACATATATGAGAACATAAGGATTAATTTCCTCATCTATAAAACACAAGTTTATACTAGGTAATCTCTATGATTCTATGATTTTATTTGCCATCATGGGAAACATTTGTGACTCATTCAGGCTGGCTTTGATTCTAATACTGACACCAAAGGATGTTTTGTGAGCAGATTTCTTTCCTAACTTCAACTATAAGAAGGTGATTTGATTCTGAGATTCTAATTCTCTTAATAAGTCATTAAAATATCATGAAGTAAATTTTCTTTTAAGTTATTCAACAAAACTCCCTTTTACATTTTTAAAAATATTTTATTTATTTATTTGACAGAGAGAGCACAAGCAGGGGGGAGCAGGAGGGAGAGGGAGAGAGAGAAGCAGGCTCTCTACTGAGCAAGGAGCCCAACGTGGGACTCGATCCCAGGACCCTGGAACCATGACCCGAGCCGAAGGCAGACACTTAACCAACTGAACCACCCAGGCACCCCCCAAATTGTTTTAGAAAATGCAATAAGTTGAGTTAAAATTCACATATGAGTGTAAAAGTCTGATATCATAATGCCTTTTTTATAAGGAGGAATACGGAGCCTGGGAAAGTAACACATTAGTTTGTGTCATTTCTGGTCATAAATTTCACTGTTTTATAACCTTCATGGTGAAATAGTCTCACCTTTTATTTGTTTAATATTCACCTTTCAAAGGCTTCAAGGCGTGTCCTGGCCAAGTAGGCCAAACTGCTAGGTGGAGCAATGTCAGAGATCAGGACTCACAAGTGTCTCATTTGGCTCTAACTTCTATTTCACATCTACCTTTGGCCATCCCCAATCCAGTTGTGGCATATGTGTATAGCAGGTGGAGAAATTTCAGAAGAAAACCAGGCTTATTTTCAAGATAGGAATATAGGTTTCATTATTTTATCAAAAGGAGGGCTCTTGGTGACACCTGGAATATGTTCAGAAAATAAATGGATTTATCTCAGTTTGAGCCTTATATAAAGAATTGATCGGGGCGCCTGGGTGGCTCAGTCGTTAAGCGTCTGCCTTCGGCTCAGGTCATGATCCCAGGGTCCTGGGATCGAGCCCTGCATCGGGCTCCCTGCTCAGCGGGAAAGCCTGCTTCTCCCTCTCCCACTCCCCCTGCTTGTGTTCCCTCTCTCGCTGTGTCTCTCTCTGGCAAATAAATAAATAAAATCTTAAAAAAAAAAAAAAAAAAAAGAATTGATCGTAGGGGCGCCTGTGGGGCTCAGTTGGTTGAGCGTTCAACCCTTGATTTTGGCTCGGGTCGTGGTCTCTGAGTGCTGTGATTGAGCCCTGTGTCAGGCTCTGGGCTCAGTGAGGAGTCTGCTTGTCTCTCTCCCTCTGCTCCTCCCCCACTCGTGCTCTCTTTCTCAAATAAATAAAATCTTAAAAAAAAAAAAAAAGAAAGAATAGATAGTATGGGTCTCCTAGAAATGAAAACAGACCCCACTAAAAAAGAATGGAGTCCTTGACAGAAGGATTTATAAACAAACAAGAAAGAAGGAAAGGAAGAGAAATATAAAGGACAAATTAAAAAGTAGAGAAAGAAAAAAGGAAGTTAGTCAAAATTAGTTGAAGCATTAAATACAAGATCATTAAGCACAAAAATGCATCTTTTTTTTTTAAAGATTTTATTTATTTATTTGTCAGAGAGAGAGAGCACAAATGGGGGAGTGGCAGGCTCCCCACTGAGTAGGAACCCGATGCGGGACTCGATCCCAGGACCCTGGGATCATGACCTGAGCCAAAGGCAGACGCTTAACTGACTGAGCCACCCAGGTGTCCCAAAAATGCATCTTTACATTAAAAAAAAAAAAGAACTTACTGGGGCACCTGTGTGGTTCACTTTGTTATCTGACTCTTCATTTCAGCTCAGGTCATGATCTCAGAGTCATGAGATGGAGCCCTGTGATGGGCTCTGCACTCAGTGTGGAGTCGGCTTGAGATTCTCCCTCTCCCTCTCCCTCTGTAGCCCCTTGCTCGAGCATTCTGTCTCTCTCTCTCTCAAATTAAAAAAAAAGAACTTACTGAAATTAAAATGCAAAGCCCTTAGGGAAATGTTCACCTGGGTTTTCAACTAATAAATAGTATTATAGAAAGTGCTTGATTAAGAATCAAGAGTCCCGGTATTCAAAACTAGCCTCCTTCATTAACAGCCTGAATGAAATTGAGCAAGCTAATTAAACCTGTTTGTTTCCAGTTTCCTCATAGAGTGAAAAAGACTGAGTGATCTCTGACTCACTTAAGTGCTATCCTTCTGTGTTGTCAGTAATGGGTCATATCTTTAGCTCTAAATTCTATCTTAGAATCTTTGATATTGATTAAAGACATTTCCTACAGTCTTGACTGGCATGGGCAGTTAGCAAAAGGACTCCTTGCATTTCACAACCGTGATACAAATTAAGAAATAACAGTGAAGGGCAACTGGGTGGCTCAGTTGGTTAAGTGTCTGTCTTCGGCTCGGGTCGTGACCCCAGGGTTCTGGGATTGAGGCCCCGCGTTGGGCTCCCTACTCAGCAGAGAGCCTGCTTCTCTCTCTCCCTCTGCTGCTCCCCTTGCTTGTGTGCACTCCTCTCTCTCTTTAAAAAAAGAAAAAAAAAAACAACAGTGAATCATACTAACCTACACAGGTGTCACGTTATCTTTCTATGATAGATTAACTATTTTTAATAGGATCATGTTTCCTCAGACTGGCCTGAAGTGGGGCTTTTAAAACCATGAGGTTTGTTACTGGTAGCCTCTCACCTCCTTTTCTTCACCTCCTCCTACTCGTAATGTTGCCTTTGGCCCAGGTGTTCCTGCTTTCACAATTACTCAGCAGCTGCCAACTCCCACCTACCCTCCTCTTCCTCACCTCCTCATGCCCTACCTTTGAGTTTATCCTTTAATATTGTACCTCATTATTAAAATTTTGTCATACTTACCCACAAAAACCAATGTCCATTCTTAAAGTTCCTAATTCAGTGGATACATTGAGGAAAACTATCTGAATGAAAGAAAGAATCAGGGGGCACCTCGGTGGCTCGGTCGGTTAAGTGTCTGCCTTTGGCTCAGGTCATGATCCCAGGGTCCTGGGATTGAGCCCTGCATCCTGTTCAGTGGAGAGTCTGCTTCTCCCTCTCCCTCTGCCCCTGCCCCCCACTCATGCTCTCCCTATTTCAAATAAATAAGTAAAATCTTGGGGGGAAAAAAAGAGTCAATATTAAGTTATACATAAATCTGCAACTTGTTTCAGAAGAGTATAGTTGGTGGAATTTCTGATTCAGCAGCAAAATAAAAGAATTTTAGGGAATGGAGGGGCAATTTGGGAAAATACAAGTGGCAGAAAGGGCTTTCTTACTTGAAGTATCGTCCTAGGAGCAATAGCAATAGAATCCACTGGGAGCTTGTTAGAAATTCAGAATCTCAGGCCCTCTCCGCCCTACTAGTCAGAATCTGCCTTTTTAACAAGAGACGGAGAGGTGGTGGTAGTTCATATGTACAGTACAGTTTGAGAAACACTGGTTTACAGTATTCCACATAAGTGAACACCCTCTCCCCTCTCTACTTTAAAGTCAGCCAACTAGGGGCGCCTGGGTGGCTCAGCTGGTTAAGCGTATGCCTTTGGCTCAGGTCAGGATCCCAGGGCCCTGGGATCGAGCCCCGCATCAGGCTTCCTGCTCAGCGGGGAGTCTGCTTCTTCCTCTCCCACTCCTCCTGCTTGTGTTCCCTCTCTCGCTGTCTCTCTCTCTCTCTGCCGATTAAATAAATAAATAAAATCTTTAAAAAAAAAAAAAAAGTCGGCCAACTATTACTTCATTCAAGTGAAGATCCATTTTATGTTTCTAAGCAGGCTTCATTCTGATTATTGATCCAAAGACACTATTGCCACAAATACAGATTCCATTGAAATTTAATACATTTGGAGAGGAGTAGGCATTACAAAAAGCTCTCATTTAACACAACATTGGAAGGAAGTATAGAAACCAGAAATTAGGAAAGCAGGTAGGATACTCAAGTTGGAGTAGTGAACATGGAAGCCAATGGTTGACTGAAAGATTTCCATTCATATGGCAACCAAAACAAAGTATTCCCAGGAACACAATCACGACACAATTGCTAGGATTGCTATTGGCTAGAGTGGAGAAGACAGCTCTTATGTATGTTACAGGTATCAGTTGATGAAGGCAACCAATCCAATCCAACTAATTTTTTTTAAAGATTTTATTTATTTATTTGACAGAGAGAGAGAGCACAAACAGGGGGAGCAGCAGGCAGAGGGAGAAGCAGGCTCCCATGGAGCAGGGAACCCAATGTGGGGCTCGATCCCAGAACCCTGGGATCATGACCTGAGCCGAAGGCAGACGCTTAACTGACTGAGCCACCCAGGCATCCCTCCAACTAATTTTTTTTAAGGATTTTAGTTAGGGATGCCTGGGTGAGGCTTCCTGCTCAGTGGGGAGCCTGCTTCTCCATCCCTCTCTACCCCTGCAGCCTGCTCTTTAAATATTTTATTTATTCATTTGAGAGAGAGAGAGAGAGAACATGAGTGGGGGGGGAGGGGCAGAGGGAGAGAGAGAAGCAGACCCCCTACTGAGCAGGGAGCTCAATGTGGGGCTCCATCCCAGGAGCCGGAGACCATGATCTGAGCCGAAAGGAGACACTTGACCAGCTGAGCCACCCAGGTGCCCCCCAAATAATTTTTTATAGGGTCCTTTTCAACTTTCATCTTCTGTCTTCTATGAGGCCTACTCTGACTCCCCCTACAGCATTGCTTTTGTTGAGGTAACCAATGTCCTGCTTGCCCAGGACTATCCTGGTTTTCTCTCTGAAGGTTCTGCATCCCAGGAAGCCCCTCAGTTTCCAGCAAACCAGGACAGTTGATCAACCTACCCACATTCCAAGCTAGAAGTACTGGTCCTTACCTTGAACTTCTTTAGCTATCTCAACTCTCATCGTTTATTTGGCACTTGCCACGTTTTGCTTTGCATGGTAATCATTTGTATACAAGAAATGTTTCCCAGATTTGCTTATAAATTACGTAAGAGCAGAATTTGTCTTTCATGATTTCTTTTACTCCACACAGCAAGAAACAAGTGTCAGTCACACAGGAACCACTTAACAGTTTGAATGAAAGAATCTATTTAGAAAGAAAAAACCCCAAACAACTCTTGCCACTTGGAATTTCATTCTATTGAATCACAAAAGTGACAATTTGGAAATCAAATATTCTTACATTTGCATTGAAGACGGCTTTCAATATGACCTCAACTTACCTTTTCAATTGAATCTTTCACTCCTTGTTACTTCAGCCATGATTGATGCAAGAATGTCCAGGGTCAAAGAAATCACAGAATGAACATGGTACATTTTTCCAGAGACTAGTGTTTATTTAAAGATTTTTTTTTTTTTTTGAGAGTGGGGGTAGAATGGGGAGTGTGAACTGCACAAACATATTTTGTCAGATTTTTCATTTTGGGTCTTATGGCAGATTAATTGTCTAGAGAAATCCTGGTATGGCATACCTAAAACAATAAAACACACATATATACACACACACAGTTGTGTATATGTGTGTGTGTGTGTGTGTATAGCTTTAAGATGTATGGCTGAGGGGCGCCTGGGTGGCTCAGTCGTTAAGCGTCTGCCTTCGGCTCAGGTCATGATCCCAGGGTCCTGGGATTCAGCCCCGCATTGGGCTCCCCGCTCTGCAGGAAGCCTGCTTCTCCCTCTCCCACTCCCCCTGCTTGTGTTCCCTCTCGCTGTGTCCCTCTCTGTCAAATAAATAAATAAAATCTTTTTTAAATAAATAAACAAACAAACAAATAAATAAGATGTATGGCTGAATTGTTGGAAACCTTGAAATCATCAATGCAGTCAGACGTCAGTGTTTGCTCTCCGGGCATCTGTCTACACAGGTGGCCTAATGTTTGAGTTACAAAAGGTGTAGTGAGCAGGGGAGAAAATTAAGACTTGTCTTGTTATGATGGAACATTGGTTAGAAACCCCTACATGAATCTGGAAATCCCCCCCCCAAAGCTACTTTTCTTCAGCATATAAACCAGGAAAAAAAATTCCACAGAGGATTTGTTAGTGACTCTTGTCGGTCTCCACCTCAGCGTTGTTGGAGGGAAAACATGACTCTGGAGAATTTTCCAACCATTCGAAAAACAAAATGAACAGACTCTAGCTGAAAATGTAGTTTAAACTGGTCTCGAATTGTTGCTGCTCCATTTGGCAGAAGCACTTATTTATTCATGAGAGACAGAGAGAGAGAGAGAGGCAGAGGGAGAAGCAGGCTCCCAAGGAGCAGGGAGCCAGATGTGGGACTCGATCCCAGGACCCCGGGATCATGACCTGAGCCGAAGGCAGACGCTTAACCATCTGAGCCACCCAGGCGCCCAAAGAGCAAATTTAAACCCTCTCAGGAAGGATGCCCTTTAAACCGGGGCCTCAAAAAAAACAAACAACAACAACAAAAATAAACCGGGGCCTCAGAGATTTCCCAAAGAATACGAGTGTACGTACGGTAACTCTATGTTTAACTTTTCGGGGAACCGCCAAACTGTTTTCCAAAGGGGCTACGCCATTTTACATCCCTTCCAACAATGTGGCAGGATGACAGTTTCTCTGCACCTTTGCCAACAGCTGTTATTATTATTATTTTTTTTAATTATAGACACCTTAGTCAGTGTGAAATAGTATCACATTGTGGTTTTGATTTGCATTTCCATAATGACTAATGATGTTGAGCATCTTTTCATGTGTTGTTGGCTGTTTATTTGGCTTTGGGGAAGTGTCTATTCAAATCCTTGGCCCATTTTTAAATTGGGTTATTTTTCTTTTTATGGTTGCATTAAAAGTTCTTTAGATATTCTAAAAACGATTACTTTCTGATAAAGTACAACTTACCTATTTTTTTCTATTGCTGTTTGTGCTTTTGGTGCCCTATTTAAGAAATCATTGCAGAATGTAAGGTCACAGAGATTTAGGCCCCTGTTTGTTTCTAGGAGTTTTATACTTTTCCTCTTACATTTAGGTTTTTTTTTTTTTTTTTTTTTTTAGATTTTATTTATTTATTTGAGAGAGAGAGAATGAGAGAGAACACATGAGAGGGGGGAGGGTCAGAGGGAGAAGCAGACTCCCTGCCGAGCAGGGAGCCCGATGTGGGACTCGATCCAGGGACTCCAGGATCATGACCTGAGCCGAAGGCAGTCGCTTAACCAACTGAGCCACCCAGGCGCCCTTACATTTAGGTTTTGATCCATTTTGAGTTGTGTTTTTGTACATGATGTGAAGTAGATGTTCAACTTCATTCTTTTGCATGTGGATGTCCAGTTGTCTCAGCATCATTTGTTGAAAAAGACTATTCCTTGGGGCTCCTGTCTGGTTCAGTTAGTAGACCATCTAACTCTTGATCTTGAGGTCATGATTCAAGCTCCACGTTGGGTGTAGAGGTTACTTAATAAAAAAATTATAAAATAAAAATTAAAAAGAAAAAAAGAATATTTAATGATAAATTAAAAAAAAAAAGGAGGGGCACCTGGGTGGCTCAGTCGTTGAGTGTCTGCCTTTGGCTCAGGTCATGATCCCAGGGTCCTGGGATCGAGCCCCACATCGGGCTCCCTGCTCAGTGGGAAGTCTGCTTCTCCCTCTCCCACTCCCCCTGCTTGTGTTCCCTCTCTTGCTGTCTCTCTCTCTGTCAAAAAATAAATAAATCTTTTAAAAAGAAAAGAAAAGAAAAAGACTATTCCTTTCTCATTTAAATGATTTGACACCCTTCTTGAGACCAACTGATCACAAATGTAAACTTTATTTCTGGACTCTCAATTTTATTCCTTTGACTTATGTATCTAAATTTATGTCACAGTATCTTTAATAATGTAATCTAATGGCATATTACCACTTCTGCCATGTTCTGTTGATTATACAGATCATCCCTGGTACAATATGGGAAAAACTATGTAAGTGTGTGAATAACAGGAGACAAGAATAATTTGGGGCCATCTTGGAAGCTAGGTACCAAATAACAATAACCATATAATTACCTAGACATATACAGAAAAAAATATGCTCTTAGCA
This sequence comes from Phoca vitulina, assembly GCF_004348235.1. Taxonomy (NCBI): domain Eukaryota; kingdom Metazoa; phylum Chordata; class Mammalia; order Carnivora; family Phocidae; genus Phoca; species Phoca vitulina. The sequence goes on from NW_022589776.1 coordinate 6,848,200, forward strand.
ATTTAGTAACACAAGAGGACTTTTAAATCTGAAAAAAAGTTAGTTTCAAAATACCCTAAATATCACATTTAATGGTGAAACATTAAAAGTCTTCCGTTTAAAACCAGGAATAAGGCAGATATATCAACTTTGCCCATTCTTAGTCACTGTTGTATTATATGCTTTAGCCTTGTAATAAGGCAAGGCAAGAAATAATGTAAGAATTTGAAAGGAAGATATGACTGTAATTCTTTGGAGATAATATATTTTCTACATGAGGGACGCCTGGGGGGCTCAGTCGGTTAAGTAACTGACTCTTGATTTCTGCTCAGGTTGTGATCTCAGGGTTGTGAGACTGAGCCCCCCATCGGGCTCCGCAGTGGGCATTGAGACTGCTTAAGATTCTTTCTCTTCGGGTGCCTGGGTGGCTCAGTCAGTTGAGCATCTGACTCTTGATTTTGGCTCAGGTTGTGATCTTGGGGTCATGGGATTGAGCCCTGGGTTGGGCTCCACTCTCGGCAGGAAGTCCGCTCGGGATTCTCTCTCTATTAGGAAGGACTCATGACTCTATTGTCATTGTAGCAACAAAAAAGTGTAAAATATTCAGGAATAAATCTGGCAAAAATGTACAAGATCTTCATAAAGCAATTTATAGACAAAATAAATAGGGAGATAGATCCGATCACGAATAAGAAAAATCAGACAATAGAGTCATGCCCTACTTAGATAAAAAAAAAATATATATATATATTATTCAGTTATAATAATTGAAACAATGTGGCACTGACAAAAGGATTAACAAATAAATGAATGGAACCGACAAAAAAGCACAGAAACAGGGGCACTGGACTGGCTCAGTCCGTGGAGTATGTGACTCTTGATCCTGGGTTGTGACCTCAAACCCCACATTGGGTGTAGAGATTACCTAAAAAAAAAAAAAATTAAAAATTACAAGAAAAAGGTATATATAGCGTCACCTGGGTGCCTCAGTCGGTTAAGCAGCTGCCTTCGGCTCAGGTCATGATCCTGGCATTCAGCCCTGAATTGGGCTCCCTGCTTAGTGAGGAGTCTGCTTCTCCCTCCCCCTGCTGTTGTGCTCTCGCTTGCTCTCTCTCTCTCCTTCTCAAATAAATAAAATCTTTAAAAAAGAATGAAAGAAAGAAAGAAAGAAAGAAAGAAAGAAAGAAAGAAAGAAAGAAAGAAAGAAAGTTATATACAAATGTAGTGATCCAAAGGGATATACGCACCCCGATGTTTATAGCAGCAATGCCCACAATAGCCAAACTATGGAAAGAGCCAAGATGTCCATTGACAGATGAATGGATAAAGAAGATGTGGTATATATATACAATGGAATATTATGCAGCCATCAAAAGAACCAAAATCTTGCCATTTGCAATGACATGGATGGAACTAGAGGGTATTATGCTAAGCGAAATAAGTCAATCAGAGAAAGACAAGTATCATATGATCTCACTGATATGAGGAATTCTTAATCTCAGGAAACAAACTGAGGGTTGCTGGAGTGGTGGGGGGTGGGAGGGATGGGGTGGCTGGGTGATAGACATTGGGGAGGGTATGTGCTATGGTGAGCGCTGTGAATTGTGTAAGACTGATGAATCACAGGTCTGTACCTCTGAAACAAATAATACACTATATGTTAAAAAAAAAAAAGAAGATAGTAGGAAGGGAAAAATGAAGGGGGGAAATCGGAGGGGGAGATGAACCATGAGAGACTATGGACTCTGAGAAACAAACTGAGGGTTCTAGAGGGGAGGGGGGTGGGGGGATGGGTTAGCCTGGTGATGGGTATTAAGGAGGGCATGTATTGCATGGAGCACTGGGTGTTGTACACAAACAATGAATCATGGAACACTACATCAAAAACTAATCATGTAATGTATGGTGACTAACATAACATAATAAAATAAAATTTAAAAAAAGACAAAGGCATATGTGTGTGTATATATATATATATATATATATATATATATATATATATATATATAAGAAAGCACAGAAACAGACCATGCTATGGCAACTTGATATACAATAGGGCTTTCAGTTGAGAAAAGATGCTCAATGGGACTTATTTTTACAAATTTACCTCACATTAGGGTGCCTGGCTGGCTGAGTCAATAGAACATGTGACTCTTGATCTTGGAGTTGTGAGTTTGAGCCCCACGTGTGGTGTAGAGTTTACTTAAAATAAAAAAAATTAAAAATTTACCTCATATCAAACAAAATTAAATTCCAAGCAGATGATTAAAGACTTAAATGTGAAAATCAAAATTTCTAAAACTTTTAAGATAAATTATAGAACTTCTCTGTGATTTTATGATGGAAGAATTTAAGACAAAATGCTCAAAGCATTAAGGAAAATATTGCTAGCCCCTGTTCATCTAAATATGATATAAAAAGAATGGAAAGGACAAGAAACAACCAGAAGTGATATTTGTAATGTATATGACTGACAAAGTGCTAGTACTCATAATATTTTTTATTAAGTTTTTAATTTTAATTCTAATATAGTTAACATAAAGTGTTATATTTAGTTTCAGGTGTACAATATAGTAATTCCAAAATTCTTTACATTACTCAGTGACCATCATGGCAAGTGGACTCTTTAATTCCCATCACCTATTTCACCCATCCCCCCCACCCACCTCCCCTCTGGTAACCATCAATTTGTTCTCTATAGTTAAGGGTCTTGGTTTGTCTTGTTTCTCCCCTCCCCCTTTGTTCATTTGTTTTGTTTCTTAAATTCCACATATGTATGCAATCATATGGTATTCATCTTTCTCTGACTGACTTATTTCACTTAGCATTATACTCTCTAGCTCCATCCATGTTGTTGCAAACGTCAAGATTTCATTCTTTTTTATGATTGAGTAATATTCCATTGTGTATATATACCACATCTTCTTTATCCATTCATCTCTTGATGGAAACTTGGGCTGCTTCCATAATTTGGCTATTGTAAAACTGCTGCAATAAATATAGAGGTGCATGCATCCCTTTGAATTAGTGTTTTTATATTTTTGGGGTAAATATCCAGTAGTGCAATTATTGGATCATAGGATAGTTCTCCATACTGTCTTCCACAGTGACTGTACCAGTTTGCATTCCCACCAACAGTGTATGAGAGTTCCTTTTTCTTTACATCCTCACCAACACTTATTGTTTCTTGTGTTTTTGATTTGGGTCATTCTGATAGGTGTGAGGTGATATCTCATTGTTGTTTTGATTTGCATTTCCCTAATGATTAGTGATGTTGAGCATCTTTTCATGTGTCTGTTGACCATCTGGATGTCTCCTTTGGAGAATGTCTGTTCATGTCTTCTGCCCTTTTTTTAATTGGATTATTTATTTTTTGAGTGTTGAGTTGTATAAGTTCTTTATGTATTTTGGATACTAATCCTTTATTGGATATGTAATTTGTAAATCTCTGCTCCCATTCAGTAAATTGTCTTTTTGTTTTGTTGATTGTTTCCAGTATTCATAATATTTTTAAGTCTTACAAAGAAAATCTAACAGAAATAGAAGCAAAAGCCTTGATGTTATGTTAGAAAAAACACAATGGCCACTAAACAAATGAAAATGCTCAAATTCTCTGGTAATTACAGAAACTTAAACTAAACCATAATCATATGTCATATCACATGTAGTAGACATGCAAAAACTAAACGGTGGTGAAGATGTAGAAAAGGCACTCCCATTAACTACTAGTGTAAATTGGTACCACTTTGGAAGATAATTTGTTATTTTTCTTGTGTTCTGTTGCTGCATACGAATCACCCCAAACTTAGTGACTTAAAAAAAAAACATTCCAAAGGCTCTATGGGTCAGCAAATTGGAAAGGTCTTGGCTGGGCAGCTCTGGAATCATTCCTTCAGTTATAGTGGGGTATCTGCGGACTGGGGCTGCTGGGAGCTGGCTTGGCTCTCCCTTCACGTTGTCTCAGGGTCCCTCCTTATGATCTCTACACATGTGGCTAGGTTGAGCTCAGAGCATGGTGGCCTCTGGCCTCAGGGTGGCCAGAGTGCCTATATGGAAGCTAACATCTTTTAGGAGCAAATATTTGAGCTAACAATGTAGGTGTATGGCCTTTTATATACTAGATTTCAAGTCATATAGAGTAACTTCTTTTTCTTTTTAAGATTTTATTTATTTATTTGTCATAAAGAGAGAGAGAGAGAGCTGCAAGCAGATGGAGAAGCCGGCTCCCCACTTGAGCAAGAAGCATGATGCAGGACTTGATCCCAGGACCCCGGGATCATGACCTGAGCTGAGGGCAGACGCTTACCTGACTGAGCCAACCAGGCATCCCATATAGAGTAACTTCTGCCATACTCTATTGGTTGAAACAGTTAAAAAAGCTCACCCACTATCAAAGGAAGGGGACATCGACTCTACCTCTTAATGGGAGGTATGTCAAGGTCACATTATAAAAAGAACATGTGGATGGAAGTTTTTTTTAAAGTAATCTCTACACCCAATGTGGGGCTCAAACTCACAATCTTGAGATCAAGAGTGGCACACTCCACCGACTGAGCCAGCCAGGTGCCTCAAATGGAAGATATTTTTGTAGGCACCTTTAGAAAATACTATCTGCCATGGGCACTATTTACTAAATAAGAAGGTGGGTACCTTATGACTCACGATTTCACTCCTGGATGTTTACCCTAGAGAAATTCCTTTCCATGTGCATCTGGAGACATATCACCTTGTAATCACAGAAAACCGAAAATAATCAAAATGTCCAGCAATACTGGAATGGATACATAAAAAAAGATATTATTTTGTAAATGAAAATGAATGAATTTTAGCCACACAATTGACATGGACAAATCACAAAAACAATGTGGAACTGAAAAAGCAAATTATGGAATACATATCATTTATATTACTGTCACAAATAAAGTTGTTTATGCTACTTTGTTATACTATTTAGGAATATCTACATTTGTGTTAAACTAGCAAATTACAGAGAAAAACAGAGGAGTGATTAACATAAAAGTCAAGATAGTGGTTTCAGGAATAGAGAACAAGTGGAAAGAGAAGCAATCTGGAAGGGGCATATTAGAAGATTTAAGATTCTGGGATGTTCCATTTCTTAAGTTAGTGGTAGTTGTTTAGCGTTTGGTTTATTATTAATCTTTTATTTATTTTTTAAAGATTTTATTTATTTATTTGACAGAGAAAGAGAGACAGTGAGAGAGGGAACACAAGCAAGGGGAGTGGGAGAGGGAGAAGCAGGCTTCCCGCTGAGCAGGGAGCCCAACGCTGGGCTCGATCCCAGGACCCTGGGATCATGACCTGAGCCGAAGGCAGATGCTTAAGGACCGAGCCTACCAGGCGCCCCCAATCTTTTATTTTTTAAAGATTTATTTATGTATTTAGGGGCGCCTGGGTGGCTCAGTCGTTAAGCGTCTGCCTTCAGCTCAGGTCATGATCCCAGGGTCCTGGGATCGAGTCCTGCATTGGGCTCCCTGCTCGGCCAGGAACCTGCTTCTCCCTCTCCCACTCCCCCTGCTTGTGTTCCCTCTCTCACTGTCTCTCTCTCTGTCAAATAAATAAAATCTTAAAAAAAAAAAAAGATTTATTTATGTATTTGAGTGAGAGAGAGCATGAGCGGGAGGGGCAGAGGGAGAGGGTATCTCAAGCAGACTCTGCACTGAGCATAGAGCCCGACTCAGGGATCAATCCCACAACCATGAGGATCATGACCTGAGCCAAAACCAACAGTCGGACCTTAATCGACTGTGCCACCCAGGCGCCCCGGTCTATTATTAATCTTTAAAACATATGCATATACTGAATATACCTTTGTAGTTATGATAATTCTCACAAACTTTGAAAAATATACATTTATATAAAAGGCTTTGTCATATGTATGATGGAATAAAACCAGTAGGAAAGTGTATTAGCCAAAGATAGAAATAGGAATCCTGTTTTTCCTCTGACAATATTCATTTATTTATTTATTTAAAAATTTTATTTATTTATTTGACACAGAGTGCACAAGCAGGGGGAGTGGCAGGCAGAGGGAGAGGGAGAAGCGGGCTCCCCACCGAGAAAGGAGCCAGATGCCAGGTCCATCTCGAAACCTTGATATCACAACCTGAGCCAAAGGCAGCCACTTAACCGACTGAGCACCCAGGTGCCCTGACAATAGATCTTTAAAACATTTTTTTTAAAGGTTTTGTTCATTCATTTGAGACAGAGAGATACAGAGAGAGAGAGAGAAAGCATGAGCAGGGGGAGAGGGAAAAGCAGACTCCCTGCTGAGCTGGGAGCCAGATGTGGGACTCCATCCCAGGACTCAGATCATGACCTGAGCCAAAGGTAGATGCTTAACCATCTGAGCCACCCAGGCACCCCTAAAACATTATTTTTATATGATACCACTCATATGGTGGACTGGTATACAAAATTTGCATTCATTTTATTATTTTTATTTATTTTTTTAAGATTTCATTTACTTGGGCGCCTGGGTGGCTCAGTCGTTAAGCGTCTGCCTTCGGCTCAGGTCATGATCCCAGGGTCCTGGGATCGAGTCCCACATCGGGCTCCCTGCTCGGCAGGAAGCCTGCTTCTCCCTCTCCCAGTCCCCTGCTTGTGTTCCTGCTCTCGCTATCTCTCTCTCTGTCAAATAAATAAATAAAATCTTTAAAAAAAAAAAAAAAAAAGATTTCATTTACTTATTTGACAGAGAAAAAGCACAAGCAGGGGGAGTGGCAAAGGGAGAGGGAGAGGCAGGCTCCCCACCAAGCAGGGAGCCAGATGCAGGACTTGATCCCAGGACCCCAGGATCATGACCTGAGCTGAAGGCAGACATTCAACCCACTAAGCCACCCAGGCATCCTGCATTCATTTTAAAGATAAAACATAAGACATCAGAGACATTGGGTGGAGATACAGGGACAAATGCTTAGATTTCTTGGTGAGTGGGGCATTCAAGTTTATTCTTCCTCTGTAAGATATTTCGACAGAAAAGTTTGAGAAGCACTGGGTCTCCTGGCCAACCTGATTACTCATTATTTCAACACATACTGTATCTTCTGACTTCTATGCTTTTGCTCCCACCATTGTCTCTAATATAAACCTTTCAAATCACAAAATTTACTTGGTGAGATGGAGGAGATGACAAGCCAACTTGTTCTTGCCCAGACCCAGCACAATTTTTAATTTACATTCTATGTTGCTGTAGAAAGGAGACAATCCTCTAGTGTTTGTGCAAGTCTGCCTTATGACCTGAAATGTAAAGCCTGCATCCGTTGGTTCATACTAATCCTGGAACAGCATGAACTGAGAGGTATTCAGTGAAATTAACTGTTGCTTCATCTTATTTTTGTTATTTATTTATTTATTTATTTGTTTTTAAGGATTTTATTTATTTATTTGACAGAGAGAGACACAGCGAGAGAGGGAACACAAGTGAGGGAGAGGGAGAAGCAGGCTTCCCGCTGAGCAGGGAGCCCGATGTGGGGCTCAATCCCAGGACCCCAGGATCATGACCTGAGGCGAAGGCAGACGCTTAACGACTGAGCCACCGACGCACCCCTTAGTTTTGTTATTTAAAATGAGCTCGGCCCCAAGGTGCCTGGCTGGCTCAGTTGGTAGACTGTGTGGCTCTTGATTTGGGATAGTGAGTTCAAGCTCCACACTAGGTGTAGAGATTACTTTTAAAAAATATATATTTTTAAAGATTTTATTTATTTATTTGACAGAGAGAGAGCACAAGCCGGGGGAACTACAGAGGGAGAGGGAGAAGCAGGCTCCCCGCTGAGCTGGGAGACTGACATGGGGCTTGATCCCAGGACCTTGAGATCATGACCTGAGCAGAAGGCAGACGCTTAACTGACTGAGACACCCAGGTGCCCCCAAAATAAAATAAAATTAAATTAAATTAAAAAACAAATAAATTCAGCCCCAACAACCTATTAGGAAATCTTAGTCAAATTTGTAGTAGATGGCTATTCAATATATTGCTAAAACCACCACAATTATTGCTTGAATTTTTACTGGTAATTTGTACAGAGTTAGATTCCAATGAAAATAAAAGCTGGACAGTTAGAATATTGCATAGCGGATCTTATAGCTCTAGAGAGAGTGTTGTTTTTTTTTTTAAATCCCTGATGATGAGGTTTAATGTTTTCCTGCCTCTCCTTCTAAAGTAACATACCAAGAAGCCCATGTCTCATTACTACTCATTGGTCAGTCCAACTCTGAGTCAGTGAACTTTTCACCTATAGAAGTTACTCACTGTGCCAAAGGATGCACGGTAGTGACGAGGATTGGGTAAATTTTTTCTGTATTGCTTATGCTTTACATGTCCCGAGGGCAAAGGACTTGACTCTTCATACCTATCACTCCCTCCTGCTTTTGGATTTCTTAAATCCACCATATCTAGAGAAATCTCTAGAAGTGTACCTCCTACTTCCTATACATGTGATCCAGGTAAATTCAAAACCTACTTATTGGTGCCTATAATCACTGTGATAGACACCATACAGGGGAATCAAGAATTGGTTAAGACCATCTCTGATCTTCAGAAGCAATACAGAATTGCGTGCGTGTGTGTGTGTGTGTGTGTGCGTGTGTGTGTGTGGTATATGTGGCAAGTTGGAGAAGGCGTTTAAAAAGTATATAGATATCTGTAAACAAGGCAGCTGTTTGTAGGCCCAGCAGTAACATTTGTAGGATAGAGGACAAAAGAACAAATTGAAGCCCACATGCCTTAAGTTTTAATCCTTTAAAAGTTATAAATCAAGTTTACATAGACTATCAAAATATATCCTCCTACTTTTATAAGAATAAAATAGGAGAATGCGTGTAATGCTATGGCTTTTTATATGAGTGAAGAAGTGAAAGGTCAAAAATGACAATTTAAATATTATTGCATTTGTCTAGATTTTTTGCTGATGATCTAATGATGTTTGGATGAGGGATAAAATTAAAACATATGCTATTTATATATCATCATGTATTTATTCCATAACTTTTATCTTGCTATTATTATTATTTTTATTTTTAAAGATTTTATTTCTATTTATTTATTTGACAGAGAGAGACACAGCGAGGGAGGGAACACAAACAGGGGGAGTGGGAGAGGGAGAAGCAGGCCTCCTGCTGAGCAGGGAACCCGATGCGCGGCTTGATCCCAGGACCCCAGGATCATGACCCGAGCCAAAGGCAGATGCCCAATGACTGAGCCACCCAGGCGCCCCTATCTTGCTATTATTTGAACAAAATCATTAATTATTAGAAATATTTAAGATTTTCATTTATTTATGTTCTATCTACAGTAATCATCTAAAGTATTAGTACACAAAATGTAGCAGTATTTAAAAATGTTTGCAAATTTAATGTGTTGAATATAGTTTCACTAAGAAAGTAAATGTAGGGGCACCTGGGTGGCTCAGTCAGTTAAGTGTCAAACTCAGTCTCAGCTCAGGTCTTGATCCCAGGGTTGTGAGGTCAAGCCCTGCATTGGGCTCCATGCTGGGTGTGGAGCCTACTTAAAAAAAAAAAGAAAGAAAGAAAGTAAATGTAAGGGGGTGCCTGGGTGACTCAGTCGTTAAGCATCTGTCTTTGGCTCAGGTCATGATCTCAGGGTCCTGGGATCGAGTCCCATATCTGGCTCCTTGCTCAGCAGGAAGCCTGCTTCTCCCTCTCCCACTCCCCCTGCTTATGTTCCCTCTCTCGCTGTGTCTCTCTCCGTCAAATAAATAAAATCTTAAAAAAAATAAATGTAAAATAAAAATTAATATAGGTTTTTAAATTACACAGAAAAATGTAACTAATGAATATTAATATTTTAAGCCAAAATTATGTAAATAAATACTTTTTTTTTTTAAGATTTTATTTATTTATTTGACAGAGAGAGCGAGAGAGCGCAAGCAGGGGGAACAGTAGAGGGAGAGGGAGAAGCAGGCTCCCCGCCAAGCAGGGAGCCCGATGCGGGGCTCGATCCCAGGACCCTGAGACCACGACCTGAGCCGAAGGCAGACGCCCAATCATCTGAGCCACCCAGGCGCCACTAAATAAAGACTTTTAAAAATGTTTTTCTTTTTTGCCTGCAGTATTATATATAGTAAAGTACACAAATCTTAAGTGTACAGTTTGAAAAACTTTCACATTTGTGTACACCATGTAATCATCACCCCGATTAAGATATTACACATTTTTTAAAGATTTTATTTATTTATTAGAGAGAGAGATAGTGAGAGAGAGCACAAGCGGGGGGTGGGGCAGTAAGAGGGAGAGGGTGAAGCAGACTCCCTGCTGGGCAGGGAGCCTGACTCGGAGCTCCATCCCAGGACCCTGGGATCATGACCTGAGCCGAAAGCAGATGTACAACCGACTGAGCCACCCAGGTGTCCTGATATTAAACATTTCTAATACATCGGCAGCCTTCCTCATGCCTTCTTTCAATTGATAACATAGCAAAAGGTAACCACCATTCAGACCTCTATATTAGTATGGCCTGTTTTTAAAAATAAGTTTTTTTGAAATATAACTCACATACCTTATGATCCAGCCAGTTAAAGTTTACAGTTCAATGGTTTTGAGTGTATTCATACAGTTGTGCGCCCATTACCACAATTAATTTTAATACATTATTATCACCCCCCAAAGAAACTCTGTTATCTATTAGCAGTTACTCTTTTTTTTTTTTAAAGTAAACTCTACCCCTAACGTGGGGCTCGAACTCACAATGCAGAGACCAAGAGTTTTATGTTCCACAGATTGGGCCAGCCAGGTGCCCCTATTAGCCCTATTAGCATTACTCTTAATTTCCCTCCAATTCTTCCAGCTGTATGTAACCACCAAACTACCTTTTGTCTCTATGGATTTACCCATTCTGGACATTTCATATGAATGGAATCATATAATATGTGGTCCTTTGTGACAGCCTTTTTTTTCCTTAGTAGAATGTTTCTGAGTTTAATCCATGTTGTAGTATGTATCAGTACTTCGTTTCTTTTTTTTTTAATTTTTATTTTTTTACTTGACAGAGAGAGAGAGAGAGAGGGTGAGCACAAGCAGGGGGGAAGGGGCAGAGGGAGAGGGAGAAGCAGGCTTCCTGCTGAGCAGGAAGTCTGATGTGGGGCTCGATCCCAGGACCCTGAGATCATGACCTGCGCTGAAGGCAGATGCCCAACTGACTGAGCCACCATGGTGCCCTGTACTTCATTTCTTTTTATGGCTCAATAATATTCCATTATATGGACATATCACATTTTATTTATCCATTCATTAGTTGGTGAACATTTAGGTTGTTTTCACTTTTTAGCCATTATGAATGACTGCTATGGACATTTTGGGACAAGATTTTTGTGGACATAGATTTTCATTTCTCTTGGGTATATACCTTAGAGTAGAATTGCTGGGTCATATGGTAACTCTGTTACAGGATTTCCTTCTCCTTTGGTGCCCACATTTCTTGGTCATGCCACTTTGAAGAATGAAGAGGTAGACCAAACGAAGAGTGGTGGGCTGCAAAGCAAAGTTTATTGAGCCATAGAAAAGTGATAGCACAAAGCTCTTGCAGAGGGAAGGGACCCAAGAGGGTTTTTGGGCTTGTTGGTGAGCTGTTTTAATCTAATTAACCCTCCCTGCACCTGTCATCCAATCAGGTTGTTGTCATCTATCTATCATGTGGGAAAGGGTGGAGGGCTCCTTCCAGAGTGGGTGTAAAATCCTTTTAAGGGTGGTTTCCTCTTAAGGCAGGGGCGGAGCCCTTTTCCCTGACTGCCTGCCTTCCAACTATCCTTCATCAACTCTATGTTTAACTTTCAGACTGTTTTGCAAAGTGGTTACTGCGTTTAAACGTTTTTGCCTTGAAGTCTATTTTGTCTGATATTAACACAGACACTCCATCTTGCTTATGGTTGCTTTTTGCATGATATATCTTTTTCTGTTTTTTAAATTTCAACCTATGTGTATCTTTCAATCTGAAGTGTCTCCTAGGGCGCCTGGGTGGCTCAGTTGGTTAAGCGTCTGCCTGGGGCTCAGGTCATGATCCCAGAGTCCTGGGATGGAGTCCTGCAGCCGGCTCCCTGCTCGGCAGTGTCTGCTTCTCCCTCTGTCCCTCCCCCCACTCGTTCTCTCTCTCTCTCAAATAAATAAATAAAATCTTTTTAAAAAATAGTGTCTCCTAAAGATAGCATACAGCTGGATCTTGTTTATTAATGTAATCTGACAATCTGCCTTTTGATTGGATTGCTCAGTTCATTCACATTTAATGTTACTACTATGGATGTAGTTGAACTTCTATCTGCCATTTAGGTTTTTCTTTTCTATGTCTCACGTCCTTTTTGTTCTCTTCCTTCTTTATTGTTTTTTGTTTTCATTAAGTGAATATATTCTAGTGTAACATTTAAATTCCTTTAGTTATTTTTTTTCACTTTTTAAAGAGTCATTTTCTTAGTGATTCCTCTAGGGCTTAACATAGTGTCCTAAATGATCATAATCTTCTTTAGATTTATATCCACTTAATTTCAGTGAGATAAAAAAATCATCTGTGGTGATTCAGGAACTCTTGAGGGTGTTTCCTCTTATGTATATATCCCTCAAACTATTATTATATTTATGGCAGCGCCCAAAATGTGCTTTGCTGTTTTGATCTAGAGAGAATCAATGGAGTCAAGTTGGCTGCCTATTTAACTGGGATGGAGGGTGCTCACCTTTTTTTTTTTTTTTTAAGATTTTATTTATTTATTTGGCAGAGAGAGACACAGCGAGAGAGGGAACACAAGCAGGGGAAGGGGGAGAGGGAGAAGCAGGCTTCCCGCTGAGCAGGGAGCCCGATGCGGGACTCGGACCTGAGCTGAAGGCAGACACTTAACGACTGAGCCACCCAGACGCCTCCGGGTGCTCACCTTTTATACATAAACCCTTCTGTTTGTAGAAAAACAAGTGATGATGACATAGCATGCAAGATGACTGAAACCCTAAGAGAAGGAATGAAATTGTGCCTGACATCTATTTTGTTTGGGATCTGCCCATAATCTAGGGACTTATGCCTTCAGTGGGCTTCATTAACACATTCAATGTATTTATCAGGTGGCTCTGGAATACTGTGCTGGGTGCTTCTGGAATACATAAACAAAGCAGGATTCCAGCTCTCCCAGAGTTTTCAGGGACATACCAGTCCAGGTCATTCTCATTTACACTCTTGACTCATTGTCCTTAGCTTAGTCACAAAACTTCAACTCCAGTTGAATCTATGTTTTGCTATGCCTAAGTGCCAATGAAGAAATTACACAAACTTGGGATGGGATATTTATTGCTTGTTTGGTATCATCAAGGGAGATGTGAGCCTTTGAAGAATTCAGATGTTTGTATTTTATTTTATTTTTATTTATTTGTTTAGAGAGAGAGAGAGCATGAGTGGGGGGGGGGCAGACGGAGAGGTAAAGAGAGAATCTCAACAGACTCTGCTGAGTGTGGAGCCCGATTCGGGGCTTGATTCCACGACCTTGAGATCATGACCCCAGACGAAACCAAGAGTTGGATGCTCAACTGACTGTACTATCCAGGTGCCCTGAGATGTTTGCATTTTAAACCCTGGTTTGGTTCCTTTTCAGTTTTGCTTTCTGGTTCCCCGTAGAACCCAGTGCCTTCTTGCTCAGTCCCAGGCTCAGACCATTGTTCTTTTCCTTCCCCACATCAAAATTTAGGTATATCTCTGGGTGGTCGGATGTTAGATGGCTTTTAACTGTGTCCTTTTCTACCTTTGATTTTATTTCCTGCAGTAAGTAGGCATTATCGACACAACCAGAAAAAAAAATGTTGAAGGGATTTTATTCTGAAACCAAAACAAAACTTGATTACTTCTTGTTTAGTTCCTTTAGGTCTCAATAGGAGATGGATTAGTTCAGATGATATGGCAAGTAAAGCTATTCTTGCTCTTTGTCTAGGATATATTTTCTTACCTCAGTTAGCATTAAGTTGGCTAACTCATTAACTTAGCCATTCAGGGACACCAGGGTGGCTCAGTTGGTTAAGCGTCTGCCTTGGACTCAGGTCATGATGCCAGGGTCCTGCGATGGAGTCCCACATCGGGCTCCTTGTTCAGCAGGGAGCCTGCTTCTCCCTTTGCCTGCCACTCCCCCTGCTTGTGCTCTCTCTCTCACTCTCTTTCTCTCTGACAAATAAATAAAATCTTTAAAAAAAAAAATTAAAAAAACAGCAATTCAGTTTGCTAAGCTAGATATCCTAGATACATCCTATGTTACTGTAATGCCCTTCTAATTGAGCTCTTCACGTCCAGTTGCATTTCCCTTGAGTTCAGTCTCATAAATAGTGTCTCTTCCCTACGGAAGATCCTACACTGGCTCCCCACTGTCTGTGGGAGTCTAAGTCAGATTGTCCCAGTATGACCTACAAACTTCTTAAGCCCTAACACCAACTTTATCACCTGCCGCTTCTCATTCAACAACACTCAAACTGCCTTCCTTTTTCCTAGATGGTTCTGGCTCCCTCTTGTCTGTTGGCCTTTGACTTTGTTTTTTCCTTTGGTTGGGATGTCCCTCTTCCCTTGCCTGCCAACTAAACTTCTCCCCCTTCTGGTTTTTTTTTTTTTTTTTTAAAGATTTTATTTATTTATTTGACAGAGAGAGACACAGTGAGAGAGGGAACACAAGCAGGGGGAGTGGGAGAGAGAGAAGCAGGCTTCCCGCCAAGCAGGGAGCCCGATGCGGGGCTCGATCCCAGGACCCTGGGATCATGACCTGAGCCGAAGGCAGACGCTTAACGACTGAGCCACCCAGGTGCCCCTCCCCCTTCTGGTTTTGAAAGCTGGAGTTGGCCCTCTATTCAGCCTTCCCTTTCCTAGAGCTGCAGGCTGTGATAATCATTCCAACTGCTCCCACTGTATCCAGAAGATAGCAACATCAACAATAATGACAAATCTCGGGGTAGAAAGTGTAAAATAACTGTTAATATTTATTGAGCACTTCTATATGCCAGTATCTGTGCTTGGAGCTTCTTGGGTATTAACAACTCATTTAATCCTCACAATGGCCCTGTTAGGTAGGCCTTTTTATTACTTCTTTTTATTATGACACTTGGCCTGTTGTCCTTTTTTTATTTATTCATTTGAGAGAGAGCACGAGTCGGGGGAGGGATGGGGTGGGGTGGGGTGGGGAGAGGGACAAGCCGACCCTGTGCTGAGCGTGGAGCCCTATGTGGGGCTGGATCCCAGGACCCCGAGACCATGACCTGAGCTGAAACCAAGAGCCATTGGCTTTAACTGACTAAGCCACTCAGGTGCCTCAACACTTGTCCCATTGTTTTGAAATGGCTTAGTTACTATTTATCTCCCTAATAGATAGTTGTTCTTATTCATCTTTATATCCTTAGCAACCAGAACAAGTTCTGTACACATGTTTTTTGGAATAAAAAAATAAATAAAGGAAATAAAGGAAAAGACAACAGTCTTATAGGCGTATATATGAAGTGGCCAGCAGTCCGATCAGGTATGAATCCCTCTGTTCCTACTGCTCTTTAACTGGTGGGAGGGAAGAGGTGAAGCACAGAGGCCACGGGATCTACCAGCTCCTTTTGCCATCTAGTTGGCAGGCAGGAGTCACAATGGTACATGAGGCAAACTGTAAAGTCCGCCAATGATTGCCAGTTCTGAATCTGACTGACTGTTGAGGCCAGTTCCGCTTTGGGGTGAACAGTGCTGCAAGGGTAACTTGTACAAATCCTCTTTGTTTAAAGGTTCACAGAGTAGTCAGTTCAAGCATAGGTGATCCATTTGTTCAGGGTAGCTTGACAGGGTCCTGGGTGGCCCTCTCAGCTTGTTTGGAGTAGGGTCGCAGTCATTAGGCAGGCTAGGTTAGCTCGCATTGGTTTGCAGGCTCTGAGTGTGACCCTTCAGTCTCTGCTGCTCTCATCATTCCCTTTTCACCTACCTTTACTTTAAATTCACCTACATCTTTGCCTTCGCAAAATCGGATTAACTGTTGCAACTAATCTACGTCCTAAATCTCTCTGCATCATTATTTTTCCTTTGATTACGAAGTCTCCTTTTTAATTTCTTAATTGCCCCATCATTTCACTGGTTGCTTGTCTAGTTCGCCTGTGCTGAAGGACACAGTCAAGTATAGTTTACAAAGCATTAAAGCAACCCATGATGAACGCTGCTGGCTAGTGCTTCAATTTTGTTCCTAGAGGGTCAGTTCCAACTTCAAAGATCCACGGTTCTAGAGGCGGCTTCTGAGAGTCTCTGGAAGAGGCTCCAGACTCGCCGGTCCGGAGCTATCACGCCGGGTGCCGTTTCGGACTTGTAGGAAGTTATCTCGGGCTCCTCTCTGCCGCACCTTGGATCGCTGGCGCAAAACGGTGTCACTACCCTCTCGCGCGTAGCTCCCGGCTCTGGGCACCGGGGCCAGGTAGGCGTTACGTTCTGGGTACCCGCGGGCCCGGGAAGGGGCGGGCGGCCGTGGGCGGTGGGCGGAGCCTGGTGGCGACAGGGACCGCCAATGAAATCCCGAGCCGGCGCTGGCCGTGCGCGTGACGCTGCGTAGCGGGCTGCAAGGCTGGGGGCGGAGAGGCCGGGGAGTGGGGAGCTTTATCTTCGCTGGCTGCGGGGCTGGCTGGCTGCGCTGCTGGCTTTGGGCACCCGGAGAGCTCCCCGACGCCCACGTTTTTACCAGCCGCGCCGTGGGGGCTACCCGGCTTTGCCTTTCTTGACTAGGTCCGCGCTATCGGGCTCCGGCCCCAGGTAATGCTCATGCTCCCGGATCCGCTCCTCACTTCCCGCCTGGGTCCACCCGCCTCAGCCGGAGAGGAAGGGGAAAGAAGTGGCGGCTGCATCTCCGGCCCGGCGGGCCTGGCGCTGCCCTGGGCCAAAGGGCGGAGGAGGCGGCCGGGAGCCGCGGGAGGGGGAGGCTCCGCGAGTCCTGGGGAGTTTGGGGGATGGGGAGGGCGGGAAAGTTACCGTGGGGCGCCCGCATGGCTGGCAGCCCTTTAAACCTTGGGGGTTTGTTACGTGCCCCCCAGATCCTGTGGCATCTCTCAAGCTGGTAGTAAAGAAAGTTATGAATCAGAAGACATTTTATTCTTTAAAAAGCGAAACCAAAAATGGGCTCAGGAAGTCTGGAATTGATTTAGGAAAAAAGTGTGTGAAGGGATAGATGGCACCTCAAGATATAGAAAGCTGTCTGGGCACCAAAGCCTTTAATCAGGCTCATTATTTTATTTTTAAATATTAAAGTGTAATTTTCTGTCACTGTTAAATGTTAATAGCCATTCAGTTTCTCTGATACGTGTATTTGGAAGATATTTGTAACCGAGAAACAACTGTAAACGCTATTTTTCGTATTTATATGTAGATGAAGTTCACAGGTCACTTTCTAAGTCACTGCCATCGTTTAAACTACTCTTTTTTTCCCCAGAGTATCTTCCTTTGACATAGAATTCAACTTGAAGCGGTTTTTTGTACCCCTTTATGTGGGTAATCTCCATGAATGACTTGTTAGGGAAGTTTGTGTGTTGTCTAGGCATGAGAATGGCTTTTGGGAGGAGCTCTGATATATTCAAGAGTAATCATTTAAAAATGCATGTGTCTCAATGCCTCACATGCTTAGAACTCTCAAAACATTTCACATTCTCCTCGAATAAAGACCAAAATACTGCTGCCCCTCTTCTCCATTTCATTTTGGGCCACTTTCCTCCTGGCTCTCTAGGCTCAAGCCACATTGGTTTTATTTTTGTTCTAAGAAAGCCTCTTTACTATCTCACGGTCTTTAGGTGTTTCCTCCACCTGTAATGCACCATTCTCTCCTTTACCCAAATCCAACACATTCCTCAAATATCACTGTAGGAAATCCAACCTGTCTCTGTGAAGCCCTCCTAGTACTTGGTTTTCCTTAGCAGCAGTGTAATGTCACTTAGATGCTTTAATTGTTTCTTCTGCTAGCATGTACATTTCATGAAGGCTGGGCTAGTGCATCTTATTTATGTCTTAATTACTGCAGTCTGGCCTAGCACCTGGCACAATGAAAGAATGAATGAGTTGGAGAACAGAGGAAGGAACTTGTTTGACTGGAAAATGTTAACTAGGAAAGAGTGCCTGTTCCTTTTGGGAAGGAAATGGAAAAAAGTTTTTAACAAAAGCCAGTTAATGACATCTTTTTTTTTTTGAAATTTATCACATAGGGTAAATAATTATATTGACCATACAGATGTGAATGAAATTTTGGGTTCTTTAGTTTAGCTAATTGATTTAATGACTTAATGATATAATGATATATAAGTGTAGGGTTGTACTTGGTTAAGTCTTTGCTTGGAAGGGAAGGGGAGAAACTTTATCTTTTGAATTGTAAATTCATCGGCAATTGTTCTCTTTTCCTTCACTGAAGGTGAGAGTGACATAGCAAAGTTGGTCACTGAGAGTAAGTTGGTTACTCTATTTGTTTTATAGATTTATAGGTTCTTTTGAAAGTTTTTTTTTTTAAGCTTTTTTAAATTTGTCAGAGAGAGAGAGAGCACAAAGCAGGGGGAGTGGCAGGCAGAGGGAGAAGCAGGCTCCCCGCTGAGCAAGGAGCCCGATGTGGAACTCGATCCTAGGACCCTGGGATCCTGACCTGAGCCCAAGGCAGACGCTTAACTCACTGAGCCACCCAGGCATCCCTGAAAGCTTGCTTGCTTGCTTGCTTGTTTGTTTATCTACCTATCTATTTTTATTTGAGAGAGAATGAGAGAGAGCACAAGAGGGGGGAGGGTCAGAGGGAGAAGCAGACTCCCTGCTGAGCAGGGAGCCTGCTGCGGGACTCGATCCTGGGACTTCAGGATCGTGACCTGAGCCGAAGGCAGTTGCTTAACCAACTGAGCCACCCAGGCACCCCTGAAAGCTTTTTTAATAGGTACACTGTGGGTAGGCTAAAGTTGACATTCTTTCCAACATGGTTCATTTGTTCTCAAGTCAATTTTGTGTTGCTTTCTTTTTTTTATTTAGGGATGCCTGGGTGGCTCAGTCGGTTAAACGCATCTGCCTTCGGCTCAGGTCATGATCCCCGGGGTCCTGGGATCGAGTTCCACATCGGGCTCCTTGCTCAGCGGGGAGCCTGCTTCTCCCTCTGCCTGCCACTCCCCCTGCTTGTGCACTCTCGCTCTCGCTCTGTCAAATAAATAAAATCTTAAATAAAGATTTTATTTATTTGACAGAGCGAGAGAGGCAGAGAGGGAGAAGCAGGCTCCCCGCTGAGCAGGGAGCCCGATGCTGGGCTCGATCCCAGGACCCCAGGATCATGACCGGAGCTGAAGGCAGATGCTTACTGGACCAAGCCACCCAGGTGCCCCTTGTGTTGCTTTCTTAAGGCAAATTAGATACTATCACACCAAACATTACAAAACCAATGCACAGATTGGAATCTTAAATAATTTTCCAGTCTGTATGTTGTATTTTAAAATAGGTCTCTGGTCAGCTTTACGTCACCTTGAGTATAAATGTTTCCATTGCCACTTACTGGCTGTGTGACTTTGAACAGGCTTTATAGTGTTTCCGAATCTTTTGCATCTTTTAAAATGCAAATGTTAGATGAGATATGTGGTGCACCTGCCCTGCTGCCCAGCACTGTAAATGTTATGGCTTAGTAAACATTAGTTCCTGCTTCCTTTATTGCTGGGCCCTTTTGAGAGACTAGTCTTATGATCACTGTTTTTACTTCCTCAACTCATTTTGCAACCTAATCCAGTATATTTCTTTGTCCTTCCTGAAACAAATTGTACAAGTAAAGTAAATTGTAACTATTAATGTCCCCAAATTGTGAAATATTCTAGGTCTCACCCTCCTTTATTTTCTTCTTTTTTTTTTGTCTTTCTTGAATTTTCCATGATATTGATCAGATAACTTCTTGAATCTTTTAACTGGATTTCTTTTTTTTTTTTTAAGATTTTATTTATTTATTTGACAGAGAGAGACACAGCAAGAGAGGGAACACAGCAGGGGGAGTGGGAGAGGGAGAAGCAGGCCTCCCGCGGAGCAGGGAGCCCGATGCGGGGCTCGATCCCAGGACCCCGGGATCATGACCTGAGCCGAAGGCAGACGCTTAACGACTGAGCCACCCAGGCGCCCCTTAACTGGATTTCTAACATTGCTTGCTCCCAGTTCTCCTCCAATCTCTCCTAGGCCTTGCTTTTTCACTGTTCTTTAAGTGTCTTGTAATATTGGGAAAATCACTTAACCTGTAATATGGGATAATAGTATCTACTGCATAGATTGTTGTGAGGATTGAATGGAGCCATAGTAAGTACTAGGGAAATGTTAGCTTTATTACTTCCTAAGTTATTTCTTGATATATGGTCTCTCCCCGGGAGATTTCCTTCCTGTGCCTTGGCCATAGCTGCTGCCACTGATGAATCCAGTTCTTTGTCTCTAGTCCAGACTTGTACGTTCACCTGTCTGCTTTTTCATCATCACTTGGCTGACCCACAGGCACATCATACTGATCTTATCTACACCTTTTTCCACCTGTAGTTACTTAGCTTAATGGCACACCCATAACCTTAGTCAGCTGAGTTAGAAAACTCGATCTATATTTCCAGATGCCTTCTGGATATAGCCACCTGAATATCCTAGATGCCTCAGCTAATGCTTGTAAATTTATCTCCCTTATCTCTAATTTGTGAAATCATTTGTTCATTTAATAATCATATGCCGATTGGGCCTAATTTCAGGCCCTTATCTTTTTTGTGTGTGTGCTAATTGTCCTTGCCAATCTCTCATCCTCCACATTGTTGCCTCAATTATGTTACTAAAAGACAAATATCAAGTCACCCTCTTGTTTATTTTTTCTAAATTTTTTAAAAGTTTTTTTTTTTTTTAAGTAATCTCAGCACCCAAACGTGGAGCTTGAACTCATAACCCGAGATCAAGAGTCGCATACTGCACCGACTGAGCCTGCCAGGCGCCCCCAGCCTCTTGTTTAAAAACCTCTGTAGCTCCTTGTTTGTGTGTTAAATTGCAAACTCCTTTTAATCAGTCCCTGAGGGTCCTTGACCTTTTGTTCATGCCCTTCCATGTACCCTGTTCTCCAACCTTACACCTTCTCTTCGTTTAAGATTTAACCTAGATTTTACTTTTTTTTTTAAAGATTTTATTTATTTGAGAGAGACAGCGAGAGCAGGAACACAAGCAGGGGGAGTGGGAGAGGGAGAAGCAGGGGGAGCCCGATGTGGGGCTCGATCCCAGGACCCTGGGATCATGACCTGAGCTGAAGGCAGCCGCTTAACAACTGAACCACCCAGGTGCCCCTAGATTTTACTTTCTTCAGGAAACCTTTCTTAATTGCCCCTAAGTTCTGTTGGGCGCCAGGCCTGTATTTCTTTAATACCCTGTACATCTCAGTTACTGTTCTGTAATACTGCTAGGTGTTATAATTATGTTTTTATGTCTTTTGCCCACTAGGTTTTCACTCTTTGAGGGCACAGGCTGTTATGTAGTCATTTTTGCATCCCAGGGCTTGGTACTGTAGTAGACCTCAATAAAATATTTGAAATAGTGAATCCATCACCAAGGTCTGAACTTACGTTTTTCATAGAGTGCTCTCCTTCCCATCCTGTTTTGATATCTAGAAACTTCTGTTTCTTCTTTGAACTCTGACTCTAATATCACCTCCTCCATGAGGACCTGTTTGACTTCCCTAAATGGTATGTTATACCTTCTTTGGATACAGGGTGTGTATATCTGTATGTGTGTGCTCATGCACGTGCGTGTGCATGTGAACAGTGTAATGGGGTAGACCTCTGTATTATTGCAACACATTTATCTAATATAGTAGAAAGAGATGCTTAATCTACATGAATTTTCAGATACTTGGCATATACCTTTTAAGTGTCAGAACTTAAAAAATTTTTTCATTGCAAATTAAAAAGTTTTTTCCTGCCTTCTAAGTTTAAACTAGCATAACCTTTTTAAGGTGCCAGGGTCATTGGAGCATGAACTTTTAAGGTCTGATTTGATACAGTGATGTTTTATGGGCCTTATAGGAAACATAACCCTTTCGGTCCTTCACTAAAAGACCTGCTCTTGCTCTGTCTTTTTAATGTTGATTCCTACTTTTAAAGTTTTCTTTCTTCTGATGCCAGGGTGGCTCGGTTGTTTAAGTGGCTGCCTTTGGCTTAGGTCTTGATCCCAGGGTCTTGGGGTTGAGTCCCT
This sequence comes from Phoca vitulina, assembly GCF_004348235.1. Taxonomy (NCBI): domain Eukaryota; kingdom Metazoa; phylum Chordata; class Mammalia; order Carnivora; family Phocidae; genus Phoca; species Phoca vitulina. The sequence continues at coordinate 6,870,359 of NW_022589776.1, forward strand.
CATTGGGCTCCCTGCTCAGCAGGGAGCCTACCTCTCCTTCTGCCCCTCCCCCTGCTTGTGCTCTCTCTCTCTCTCTCTCTCTCTCTCTCTCTCTCTGACAAATAAATAAAATCTTAAAAAAATATATAAAGTTTTCTTTCTTTACTGTCGTCTAGAGTTATGCCTCTGGCAGTCACTGCCTTTTTCTGTTTGAAGATGCCAGACAGGATTACCTCCCTCATAGGGTTATTGTTAGGATTAAAGGAGGGAATGTACACAAATGTACACAAAGGTTTTATCAGAGAGTATAGCAAATAGTAAGTACCCACTAAAGGGAACTCACAATTCTTAATGTTTTTCTAATTATTTGAATCATTTCAGGAGAATAATCTCTCAAGTTTGAGAGATTTTCTAGTGGAGTAAAGAGCCTGGCATTTGTCAGAAAATGGTTTTTCAGAGTCTCTTAGGCAACCTAAGTTTAGAATTGGGTCCTGAAAGCAGATGCTGATGAGAAGTCTGAAGCTCTAGAACAGAGCATTTTTATGTGTGTGTATATAGATAATTTAAATCCCAAGCTGGGTAAATGTCCTCATAAACTGTTTTATATTTATCTTTTAGTGTTAATAGGTGAAGGTAGAAATAAAAGTGAACATCATTTCGACTCTCATGTTCTTCACGGACGCGTGAAGGACCATTGTTTCATTCCCTTAACATATGTGAAAATGCTTGGTAATACTTTATCCACTTAATAAAGGTGTATTAAGTGCAGGGTGTTCCAGGCATGGTTCTAGATACTTGGAGAAAATAATGAACAAGACAAAATTCTACTTTTCTTGGGGGATTCTAGTCTTGTGGGGTTGATAAACAATAAATGCTATAAGGTGCTGGGCAGTAAGTGCTCTGAAGAAAAATAAAGCAAAGTAAGGGATAAGAGGGTAAGAGGGTGCAAGAGTGTTTAGTCATGGTAGAGAGGGGAGTCCCCGAGGAGGGGATGTTTGAGCAGAGAACTTGGATGAAGTGAAGGAGAGAGCCTTGACAGTATCTGGGGGGAGATACTCTAGACAGAGGAAATGGCAAAGACCTGTGAGTAGGAATGAGCTTGGCTTGTCCAAGAAACAGCAGAAGGCCAAAGTAATTAGAGCAGAGCAAGTGAGAGAGTTGTGGGAAGTGGAGGGTGCTGGGGGAGGGGCACGGAGGTGAGTGGCGGATCATGGAAGAGTTACTAGACAATGGTGAGGACTTAAAATCCACTGTTTGGAGGGTTTTGATCAGGGGGATGATTTGCTCTGACTTATCTTAGAAGGATTAGTCTGGGTGCTGTGTTAAAAAATAGAGCAGAAGGGAGAAAATGAAGACGGACCAGTTAGGAGGCTACTACAGTGAGAGAGGACTGTGCTTAGACTGGTGAACGTGGTGGATGTGGTGAGAAGACCTCACAGTTGGGGATTTAGTTTGAAGGCAGAGTAAGATGGATTTGCTTTTGGATTGGATAAAGGGAAGTCAAGAATTAAGAATGACTCCTAGGTTTTTTTTCAAATCTGGGCAGAGTGACTGCTAGTCCCATGATCTGAGATGGGGAAGACTGCGAGAATGGAATTGGAGGGAACATCAGTGGTTCAGTTGCTGGGAATCAGAATTATGGACATGGTGCCATTGTTGGTTAACAGTAAGTTCTAGGGGAAGGTATGACTGGAACATAAGGACAGCTTTTTGGAGACAGAAAGTCAAGGAGCTGGGAGGCCCCAGGGTATTGGATGGATCTTTGTACATGGATGTTGAAGTTAAGTGTAGAAAAATTAGTGGTGGTGGGGGGGAAGTGAGTGAGGTTCAGATGTACCCTCATAATCTTATGATTCACATGATCTGAGGATTTGATCAAAATTGAGGTGAGCTATTTTTTTTTAAGATTTATTTACTCCAGAGAGAGAGAGAGAGATAGCAAGTGTGAGAGCATGGGGTGGAAGGGCAGAGGGAGAGAGAGAGAGAACCCCCAAGTAGATTCTGCACTGAGCAAGGAGCCTGCTGTAGGGTTCGATTTCACGACCCTGAGATCATGACCTAAGCTGAAACCAAGAGGCAGACGCCTAACCAAGTGTGCCACTCAGGTGCCCTGAGGTGAACCATTTTAAGTAATTTGTCCTTCCTAACGTCTGTATATATGACAATAATAAAATTTGTTAATATTTTCTTGGAAGCCACATGGTGTTTGAGCTGCATTTGAGAAAGTATATAAATACGGCCCTTTATTTGTCCTCATCTAGTACATCATAAAAGCAAACACAGTAGAATTTGAGGGATGATATGGTTTGTTTGACTGCCATTTATCATATAGGAGATAGATATGTAGGTATCAGATTACTTGGTTAATTTTGCAAACTTGGTTATTAATAACGATGGCACTTTAGTGTATATTGTCTTCTTTTGTTGTAGCTCGGTGCAGTAGTATTTATCTTCATGTTCTAGATGAGGAAACCGACGCAGAGAGGTTGGAGGATTTACCGAGGACACAGCGATGTGACGGAGCAGGGGTGTAAACTACCTCTTAGTGTTGGGATACCAAATCCTGTGCCTTCGAAATTCTCACTCCCTGCAAAGTAGAGGATATTGAGGCCAAAGAAGTTAGTATTCACTTCTAAAATAAGTAGATTTAAACTATGGCAGTGTGGTCGCCTGGGTGGCTCAGTTAGTTAAGCGACTGCCTTCCGCTCAGGTCATGATCTTGGAGTCCCGGGATCGAGTCCCACATCGGGCTCCCTGCTCGGCGGGGCGTCTGCTTCTCCCTCTGACCCTCTTCCCTCTCTTGCTATCTGTCTCTCATTCTCTCTCTCTCAAATAAATAAATAAAATCTTAAAAAAAAATGATATTAAACTATGGCAGTGTAATTGTGCAGGCTCAGTACCTGTGTTTTAGCTTTTGAAAGAAGGCTTTCTTCTCTAGACTGGGTTGTTGGCTCCTAGTCTCATCACCAAGAACTCTCTTAATGTTTTCATTCTATAGGGTATCCAGGCTTAAATTTTTTTTTTTGCCTGTTAAACAGCATTTATTTGTCAAACTTGTTTTATTAAGTATTTTTTTTTAGAGAACGAGAGCACGAGCAGAGGGAGGAGCAGAGGGAGAGAGAGAAGCAGACTCCCCGCGGAGCAGGGAGCCCGACGTGGGACTTGATCCCAGGACCCTGGGATCATGACCTGAGCCAAAGGCAGACACTTAACAGACTGAGCAACCCAGGCGCCCCTTTTATTAAGTATTTTTTTTTCACCTTTTTTAAAGTAGGCTCCACAACTAGCGTGAAGCTTACGGCGGGGCCTGAATCATGACCCTGAGATCAAGACCTAAGCTGAGGCCAAGGGTCGAATGTTCAACTGATTGAGCCACCCAGGCGCCCCATTAATTAGTGCTTTTAATCAACGTGTAATCATGTTGATATAGTGCTTTTAATCGACATGTAATCAGCATGATATAGTATCAGCCAAAAGCAAAGTAACATTGTTTTAGTCAGCCTGTACAACTTGTTTTATGTGATAAAATATGTAATTATTTCAATTACTGAAATATTTGAAGTTTTTGCATACCCTTAGAAGTCTAGGGGACCCCTCCCCACCCCCGATTAAGAACAGTTGTCATAGGGGTGCCTGGGTGGCTCAGTTGGTTAAGCGGCTGCCTTCGGCTCAGGTCATGATCCTGGGGTCCTGGGTTTGAGCCCCACGTCTGGCTCCCTGCTCAGGGGAGAGTCTGCTTCTCCTCTCCCTCTGCCTGCCATTCTGCCTACTTGTGCGCGCTCTCTCTCTCTCTCTCTCTGTCAAATAAATAAATAAAATCTTAAAAAAAAAAAAAACAGTTGTCATAGATCTTGATGAGTAGGATGTAGAAAGCTGTTCACAGTAAAGATGATGCTTGTTATCATCCCCCCAGCATATGTTTTCCTCCTGATTCTCTGTGAGGAGCACTGTATCCTGTCAGAATAACTGGTCGTATTAACTGATAGCTCTGTACTACTGCATGCCTGTCATGCTCCAGATACTCCCCCACTGGATTTGAGGGTTTCAAAGAGAAAATGCCATTTCGTCCTGGTCTTGGAGAAGCTTATGCTTAGTGTAAGAGGCAGATAGTGTCGCTGAGTGTAGTGGGACCGCAGAGGAGGGGGTGACGTGAGAGATGGTGGTCAGAGAAACCTCAGCATGGGAGGTCATTTGAGGTCATCTGCTGATTACAGGCTAGGCTGTGGAATCCCTGGGTTTGGTGTTGGATCTCAGTTCTGCTGTTGGAGAATTATATGATTCGGGCAAGTTAAATTCCCTCTAAACTTTATTTCTCTCACCTGTAAAATGAGGCTAATACCTGCCACCTACGGTTGTAAAGATTGACAGCGTAAAGGACTTGGCAGTGCAGTATCTGGTAGGTACGTAATAGCTGCTCATTAAATCAAAGCTGTGTTGTTACTGGTGTTCCTACTGCTGCAGCTGTGACCCTTACTTTGCTGGGCGGGTTGGGTTAGCTAGATAAAGGGCACAGGGGAAACGGCCTTCTAGAGATGGGAAAGACTATAGGGAGAGACATGGTGACCAAAGACCGTATTTGGGGAATAAAATAACATATCTGCCTTACAGATTATATTGAGATTAAAATACACATGAAGCACATAAACATGCAAAAGTATAGTCCCCGTCATGTCCCTTTTCAGATGCAAAAAAAAAAAAGTACAATCATTTTTTAATTCCTCATTATCCCCTGTATAATTCCTTCCTTTTTGAAACATCTTGGCTCTTTTTTTTTTTTTTTTTTTAAAGATTTTATTTATTTGTCAGAGAGAATGAGTAGGGGGAGCGGCAGGCAGAGGGAGAAGCAGGCTCCCCGCTGAGCAGGGAGCCCGATGCGGGACTCGATCCCAGGACCCTGCGATCATGACCTGAGCCAAAGGCAGACAACCGACTGAACCACCCCAGGCCTCCTGGAACATCTTGGTTCTTTTGTGCATCTTTGTATCTCTATTGTTTTCTTCCCTGATTTCTTCTCTACTTCTTGATGTCTTTCTTTGAGCGCATCCCCCAGAGTTTAGTTGTCTGTTGTCACTTCTCTTTTCTGTTGGAGAGGTTAGATGCTCTTCTGGCTTCTGCCACTGTTAACAAAGCACTTTTAACTTCATCAGTTGCCCTGACCTCTTTCCTAGGTTCCTCTGAATTGGATCTTACTGGTCTCCTAAAATTTCAACCTGATCCATAATTCTGTTTCATTTGTTTGATTTCTGAAAAAATTAGAAGGGAAATGATCTAGATTAGTCAGATGTTTACATTGCTAAGGAGGGATACTTAAGAAAACAAACTCACCATGTACTACATTTCATACTGGAAAGGACATTTTAAAAGTTTAGAAAGACCATAATATTAGAATTTAAGAATATGTAGCTTTAAAAATTATGTATGAGGACTTCATTATTTTTCTTTTTGCCTCAGACTAATGAAAACATAGTCGTACACTGCTTTGGAGTCAACCTTGTGCTGTGTTGATATTGATCTGCCTAAAATTTGACTGTGATCCTATTTTTCAGTGCTTAGAATGGCTCACCACTGCCTAGCTGAAAAAAAATCCTCCTTTCTTAGACCTTTATAGTTTAACTCTGGCTCTCCTTTCTAGTCTTTTCCCCTTTCCCATTTCTCTGTTACCAACTTAAAAAAAATTCAGAGAGTTAATGGTGTTTGTGGTTTGGATCTGAGCCAGGTCCAAATCTGGCCCTGTGTGGTCTTGGGCAAGTTACTGTCAGGAGAAGAACAGCCCTTGGCATCCTGGAGCTGTGCTGGTACCGTCAGCTGGCCTTGATGTTGTGAGCTAGCCTGGTGTTCCTGGGTTGAACATGAACAATTTCATTGAATATCAGCATCAGACAAGGCTACTCTGTGACCAAAATGGATCAAGACAAAAATAACATGCCATAATCATGTCTTGACCTAGATAAAACATGAACATTGTCCAAGTCACAAAATAGCCAATATCCCTTTCTCCAGGCTATAATGTGAATGATTATTGCTGTTCTACTGGTTACAGCTTTAGCCTCCCTAAAGAGATTTGTTGATATACCCAGTCATAGAATTGTTCCCACTTTCTGACAGTACCCAACTAGAGTGAACCCCTTCTTCTTTGAACTCTTCCAAAAAATCACCTAGCCAATTCCCAAATCCTAAGTAAGTCATTTTTGATATTCTGAGATTCCCCATAGTTTCCCTTGGTGCGTGTTCTTAATAAATTCAACTTGTTCAACTATAGGTATGTTCCTGGTGTGTGGGCAGAGGGCATTGACAGTACAGTTTGAGCCTTTTTTTAATATATGAACTGCCATTAATAACATCTTTTTTTGCAGAGTTACGAAGATTAGATGAGAAAATGTAAAGCACCCAGTGGAGTCCTCTAACTTTTAGCTACTCAACAAAAGCTTGTTTTTTGTCCTCTACTAAAGTAGTCTGATTAGTCATGGTCCCCTGACAGGGCTTGGAAGGACCTTGTTTTAACCCTGTCTCATCCGTGGAGTGCTCTGCTCTCATCCTTCAGGACTCAGTTCAAATACCTTCTTTTCTATGAAACCTTGCATCTCTTCATGAGCTCTTTTATCTCTGAACTTCAGGTATTGTTTTTACCATTGACTTGACTGTTAATTCTACCCTACTTTGTAGCATCTTTGTACTTACCTTCTATTATCTAATTATTTCTTTTTAAAGATTTATTTATTTATTGGCGGGGGGAGAAAGAGAGAGAGACTCAAGCAGACTTCCTGTTGAGCATGGAGCCCTGTTTGGGGCTCAGTCTCACGACTCTGAGATCATGACCTGAGCCAAAACCAAGAGTTGGACGCTCAAACAACTGTGCCCCCCAGACGCCCCCTGTTATTTAATTCTGAATTTTTCATATACTTATGCCTTGTTCAACTAAATTGTTCTTTTAGGATGGGGGCTTTGTTTAAATAAGGACCTTTGAAACCAATTGTTTTATAAGGACTAATTTCTTTGAATTTGTTATAGTATATTGTACTCAGAAAATGCTTAAACATGATTAAAGTAAAACAAAAGGAACAGGATATGTCGTTTTTCACCTCCCCTAAATATGGTGATATTGTGACATTTGCCTAAGTCAGATACTTCACAGTGAAGGGGCGCAAAATATGCCACCCAAAAATGTACTTTGGCATATTGATTATTTTGAATCAAGGTTACTTAAGAACATCCAGTGCAGGGAGGACCCTCTGAGCCTCCTTTGTCTTCCTGAAAACAGGAAGTAAATCTCCCATGTGAAATATACCCTCCCTGTACCAGGAGGGTAGAAGACATCCCTATCACCAGACAGAAGGAATTTAGGGCTGAGAAGGCTGGGTTTAACAAACCTTGTAACTTCTTCAGTGATTTACTACTACCCCAACTCCAAATCCCTTTGTTTTAGCAATTCTTCACATGTTTATTGTTTCTTTGTCTGAAAAGATACAGCGTTGCCTGCTTTGGTCCCATATTTTTATGGGCTCCCCTACATATGAAATTAAATGTGTTTTTCTCCAGTTAATCCGTCTTAACGTCAGTATGATTATCAGACCAGCCCAGTATGAAGGGAAGAAAGGAGAAGTTTTCCTCTCCCACAAAAGCTTTTTATGTCTTACTTCCTAGATAACACGATGGTGGGTGAAGAGAAGACGTCTCTAAGAAAACGGCTGTCAAAGTCCAGGGAAAATTCGGAGGAAAAGCAAGACGAGAGAAGCCCTTCAAAGGAGTCCCTAGAGACACCTAGTAATGGTGAGGCTTTTAATTTTTTTTTTTTTTAGCTATTTAAGTTTTATTAACCTTACTCAGTAAATATGTAGGATGTGGAGTAATTTTTTAGTGAAGATTGCGGAGGACACTGCGGAGGACATGTTTCACTACTATGGACTCGGGGACCTTGCTGGCAGGGGATGACTTCTTATCTGCTGCCTTGATAACTCCAAGGACCGCCGTTTGTGTCATGTCCTGCACAGCAAAATGGCCTAGACGTGGTACTCAGAGAAGGTCTTCACACACGCACGGCCTTGCTGGGGGCCGTCTGCACAGGGGCCACCTCCCCAGGCCTCAGGGCTTTGGGTTGTCCTCCAGCCTCTTGGCCGAGTGCTGGTTAGTGTTTTCCCTCCGTTCGGGGGATGTGAGCCGTGTGGCAGTCCAGCACTGGGCCGTAGCCAGCGTGGGTCTGCCTGGGGTGGTTGAGGACCATCACCTGTGCCAGAGCCCGGCCAGCCTCCGCAGTCGTTCCTGCTGTCTCCGGCCACTTCTCGGACACATGCTTCATGTCGGAGCCCACATTGTCAACCAGGCGGGGCCTCCGACAGGCGTCGTGGGGCATCTCCACAGACTTGAGCTCAGGTGACACTGGTGGGGACGAAGGTGACCACCATCCCAGGTGCAGAGGCAGCCTCAGGGGCTTGTCGACTGGGTGGGAGGGTAGAGTCCAGAGACTTCCAGCAGAGTCACCCTGGTGACGTTTCATTTGTCCTCTTGACCTTCCAGCCAGGGCACATTGTTGCTGTGCCAGCCTGAGATGGGCACAAAGGCCACGGCGGCCAGGTTGTAGCCGATCTTCTTCAGGCAGTTGCTCACTTCTTAGTGATCTGGAAGTGCATGGTGCTGAGGTAGGCTCGGCAACATCGCTCTCATTGACGGCCGCCATGAGCTGCAAGCTGCTTCAGGCGCAGCGTGTAGGCCCCAGTGCGTGTTCGCAGATGTGCCTTTCTTGGAGATGCCGGCTTTGAACTTGAGCATGCTGCCGCCATGATGAGCACGGCACAGTTGGCCTCGGATGTCCAGTGGTCACATTCTTGATGAAGTCCCCGGGGCCTGGGGCACTGATGATGGTGATGGCATGGTGGCTAGTCTGACTTCCATAGGGAGATGGGAGTGGTGATGCCACACTGTCCCTCCACCTTCAGCTTGTCCCGCACCTGGGCATATTTGAAGGAGCCCTTGCTCATCACTCCTGCCTCCTCCTTGAACGTCTCAGTGGTTCTTTCATCAGTGCTCCCCAGCTTGTAGATGAGCTAGATGCCTGGCGGGGGTGGACTTGCCAGAGTCCACGTGGCTAAGGACGACGATATTGATAGGGTCTTTGCCCATGCGATAGGTTCATTAGTCAGTGCTCTAAAGAAAAAGCAGCTAACTTGATTCAGAGATCAGTAAGAGCTACAGCAGCTGTGAGAGAGACTTGTAATACTTTTTTTTTTTAAAGATGTTATTTATTTATTTGACAGAGAGAGACACAGTGAGAGAGGGAACACAAGCAGGGGGAGTGGGAGAGGGAGAAGCAGGGAGCCCGATGCGGGGCTCGATCCCAAGACCCTGGGATCATGACCTGAGCCGAAGGCAGACGCTTAATGACTGACAGACCCAGGCGCCCTGGACTTGTAATATTTTTGAGGTGAGTTAATGCAATAACAAATGCAGTGTTTTAGAGAAGGGACTGCCATCTCTTTAGCTCTCTTTATTATAAGTGCGTATGCTGGTATTGTGAAGGTACAGAGGTAAAAAATAAATTGATAAGGAGAATAGAAAGGAACATTGTGATTTAAGTGCCGGTCACAGCCGCATTATACTGGTGACACTGGTGTGTAAATTGCTGCACATGTCAGAGGTGAGCTTTATTGATGCAAGTGGAATTAGCAGTGTCTACTTCAGGATTTATGTTACGTAGAGTTTCTTGTATCTGGTAACAAAGAAATGAGAAAATAAGCCCTTTCTTGTTAATGAATTCAGTGAACATTATGTACTGTGTTTTAGACACCATCCATATATTTATTCCTTCAGCCACCTAACCTATTAATAATTATTGGTGCCCTGCTAGGCACTGGGGCTACCGCAGTGATCAGTACGTGTGTGTTTGCCCTTATGGAGTTCCATGTTAAGTGAATGAGAATCCCTCCCCCAAATAACGTAATTAGATTAGGGCGCCTGGGTGGCTCAGTTGTTAGGCAACTGCCTTCGGCTCGGGTCATGGTCCCAGGGTCCTGGGATCGAGTCCCATATCGGGCTCTCTGCTCCGCGGGAAGCCTGCTTCTCCCTCTCCCACTCCCCCTGCTTGTGTTCCCTCTCTCACTGTGTCTCTCTCTGTCAAATAAATAAATAAAATCTTAAAAAAAAAAAAAAATAACGTAATTAGATTATTACAAATAAGTGCTACTAATTACTCCTGGTGGATGTAATGAGCATAGTGAGACTAATTAGCAGGGTACCTAACTTAGTTCAGTACAGGGCTATAAATCTTGGGGGAGGGAGAGATTAGGGAGTTTTATTAGTTCTATCCAAATTTGCTTAACACACAAATACAAAGAGTACGACACAGTGCTTGATGTTAAGGTCAAGGCTTAATGCTTAAGATTGATAGACCTGTAAACACAACTCCAGCTGATGTCATCTGTTGCATCAGCCTATTTTTGCAATGACATTTGTATAGGTTTGATTTCAAGAAGGATTTGAAATTTGAGCCTTGTTTGGTTAACAAATAGGGATGGAACTTTCTGAGACAGGTTGTCTTTGGCATCGTGAGACTTCTTTCATAGAGAAACATTCTTTTGCTTTTCCTATTTAAATCTAATTGTAAATACAGCAGCTATATATAGGAATATAAATGTTGCTGCTTATTTTTGCATGATGAAGTTTATCGATTGTTAGGTTCTTCATTAGCTATTTATGAAGTATTTATTTTGTGTATTGTTTTAATGTGATATAAAATGTGAAAATTTCTTTTTGAAGATTTTATTTATTTATTTGAGAGAGCGAGAGAATGAGAGAGAGAGAGCACAAGAGGGGGGAGGGTCAGAGGGAGAAGCAGACTCCCTGCCAAGCAGGGAGCCTGATGTGGGACTTGATCCTGGGACTCCAGGATCATGACCTGAGCCGAAGGCAGTTGCTTAACCAACTGAGCCACGAGCCACCTAGGTGTCCTAAAATGTGAAATTTGTACACAAGGGTGAGTCAGCATTGAGTAGAAACCTTCTCCTTCTATGATCCTGGGATGGGGTGATAATCCATGTTGTCAGTCTTGGAGACAGAAAAATCCCTTTTTATTGAAACTTTCTGTCGCCAGATACGATTTTTCTCTTTATGTTACAATTTGTAAAAAGCTTTTAAATTACTCTAATTTCTGCATATTTTCAGTACTTCTTATTGTCTTAGTTAATTTAAATTTTAAACATTCCATGTTCTAATGCAGATATTAAAAATTGAATTGTTTAGCTTAAGAAGTATTACCTCCTTGGTTGTAATGCTGATCAGAAAATAGAATGTGTTTCTCCACTTGATTTAACATTTGTTCACTTTGGGGAAGAAGCGGATGGGTAAAATGTGGCCTTTGCGAGTAAGCCAGGCCAATCAGTGTGGCCTACCAACCAGGACTAGGGTCATCTGCACCACTGGGAACTTGTTAGAAATGCCTCACCTCACCTTTACTGAATAAGGTTTTATTTTATTTTATTTTTTAAAGATTTTTATTTATTTGACAGAGAGAGTGAGAAAGCACAAGCAGGGGAAGCAGTAGAAGGAGAGGGAGAAGCGGGCTTCCCGCTGAGCAAGGAGCCTGATGAGGGGCTCGATCCCAGGACCCTGGGATCATGACCTGAGCTGAAGGCAGACGCTTAACCGACTGAGCCACCCAGGCGCCCCGAATAAGGTTTTATTTTAATAAGATTTCCAGGTGATATGTAGGTTCAAGTCTGAGGGGCAGTTCTTAGAGGGGCAGTTCTCAATTGGTGTGTGCATTGGAGTCCTCCAGAAGAGTGGAACCAATAGGATATATATAGATACATAGAAAGATTTATTATGAGGTATTCTATCAAGTGGAGGCTGAGAAGTCCCACAATCTTCCGTCTACAGGTGGGAGTCCCAGGGAAGCCAGTGTGTAGTACCAGTCCGAATCCAAAGTTTTCAGAGGCCTGACAACCAGGGGCCGATGGCGTAGTCTTACTCTGAGGCCTGAGAACCAGGGAAGGAGAGAGAAGACGGATGCCCCAGTTTAATCCGGTGCACAAATTTGCCCTTCCTCTGCCTTTTGTTCTACTCAGGCCCTCCAGCACTGGGGAGGGGGGGTCTTTCTTACTCAGCCTGATTCAAATGCTTATCTCTTCTGGAAACACCCTCACACCTAGAAATAATCAGCTGTCTGGGCATTCCTTAGCCCAGTCAAGTTGACACATAAAATTAACTTGTAGAATGAAAAGAAATCATTCAACAAAAACAGCTTATTAGACCCCATTATAGATCTACTCAATCAGAATCTCAAAGGAAGGGTCCCAGGAATGTTAGGTTTGAAAGTTTGCTGGATAATATTGACTGGTGTCGCCACTTGAGACCCACTGTTACCAAGAACTCACACCTAACTGTCTTGTAACACATCATTTTGACATTGCTCTAAAGATTTATTACCCTCAACTTGGCGTAAATTCTTGAATTCTTTTTTTATTATTATGTTATGTTAATCACCATACATTACATCATTAGTTTTTGATGTAGTGTTCCATGATTCATTGTTTGCGTATAACACCCAGTGCTCCATGCAGAACGTGCCCTCTTTAATACCCATCACCAGGCTAACCCATCCCCCCACCCCCTCCCCTCTAGAACCGTCAGTTTGTTTCTCAGAGTCCATAGTCTCTCATGGTTCATCTCCCCTCTTGAATTCTTACTCTGCAGTTCAGAATCTAGTAAGCTATGGATGTGATGACTTTTATGCCCTAATTTGCTCAGTTTAGTCTCACAGGTTACCTGTGTCCAGCCTAATTCTTTATATAGTGCCCCCTTGCATTTTCAGAGGTGAACCAGTTTGATAAAGTGTCACCCAACTTTTGGGTTATTGAATTAATACTGACCATTACTGTGACTTTATAGTATTCACATTTTCACAAAAGTATCTTTAGTTTATCCAGGGCCTATTAGGTGAAATTACGATTAATTAGCTTTCTTGTATTTTGTGGCATTTGTTTGAAATACCAGTTCTGAAGGTAACAACTTTCTGTCTAAATTGAAAAAATGTTAACATTACCTGATTTTAAAAGTAATACATCATCTAAAAAAAAGTTGTTATTGTGCCATGATGTACCTGCAGTTAAAGTGTTCAGTTCAAAAATACGGAAAAGGATAAATAAGAAAGCAGAAGTGACTCAAAATTCTGTCATGGAAAAATGAGTATGTGTTATCAAAAACTAATGATGTAATGTATGGTGATTAACATAACAATAAAAAATTTTAAAAAATGAGTATATGTTGTCCAGACATTTCATTCCCATAAATTATTAATGTCTCACATAAATAGAATAGTTTTATAAGTTGTTTAGTAACTGGGATTCCAAGTACCCCATGATAGACCTCTTTCCATTGTCAAGTAGTAGATGAGTGGCTACAAAGTATTTTATATGTGTCATGTTTACTTGTTTCCCTGATGAATATTTTTTTCTGCTATAAACAAATGGTAATGAACATTTTTACATATTCCTCAGATGCCTAAGGTACAATTGCAGGGTCAAAGTTGTTATTTAAAAAAATTTTTTTTGATATATTGTACTGGGTTGCAGCATTTACCTTATACTCTGTAAACTTATCCTTCCCTGTTACATAGCTGTTACTATGTCTAAATTAAAAAAAAACCTATTTCTCCCTTACTATCTCTTTTCATGACCGTATCCGCAGCTGTTTGTTTCTGCTTTTACTTTCTGATTTGCATTGTTGTAATATGCTGTGGAATGGTTCACTTCTAGAAGTACAGAGAAATGACAGCTCTGTATAACTTAAGAGAAAAAGCTAATAACATTTAGAGTCTTATCCAGACCCAGTATTAGCTCTGCCAGTTACCAGTTCTATTTTTTTTTTTTTTTAAGGTTTGTGTATTTATTAGAGAGTGTGCATGTGCACATGAGTGGGGGCAGTACTGGGGAGGAGGGAGAGAGAATCTCAAGCAGACTTACTGCTGAGCTTGGAGCCTGGCGTGGGGCTCGATCCCATGACCCCAAGATCATGACCTGAGCCGAAACCAAGAGTCGGGACCTCAACTGATTGAGCCAGCCGTGTGCCCACCAGTTCTGTCTTTATGCTGAATGTGGAAACATGATTTGAGTAGAGCTTGGTCTAGGTTCTTTTTCTTTTTCTCCTCCTCATTTTCTTCTCTTTTATTTTCCTACTCCCTCCTCCCCCTTATAGCTCTTTTTCCTCTTTCTTTTTTCCTTCTATTCCTCCTAATTTTTTATTGGTATAATTCATATACCATAAAATTCACTAATAGTTTAAAGGATACAATTCAGTGGTTGCAAGTATATTTACAAGGCTGCACAGCCAGCATCGCTGCTTGCTTCTAGAACATTTTTATCACCCCAGAAAGGAACTCTGTGCACATAATAGTCACTCTCCATTCTCCCCTTCTCTCAGCCCTGGCAACTACTAATCTACTTCCTGTCACTTTGGATTTGCCTGTTCTGGGCATTTCATATAAAAGGAATTATAGCATATGTGATGTTTTATGTCTGGCTTCTCACTTAGCATAAAGCTTTCCATGTTTTAGCATGTATTAATACTTCATTCTTTTGGAAGGCTGAACAATATTCCATTGTATTGGAATAAACCTTTATTCATCTGTTTATTAGCTGATGAATATTTGATTGTTTGGGTTGTTTACAGTTTTTGGCTCTTAGGAATAATATTGCTATGAATATTCATGTATAAGCTTTGTGTAAACTAATGTTTTTACTTCTCTTGGGTATATACTTAGAAGTGGGGTTGTTGAGTTATATGGTATGTTAATGTTTAACTTTTTAAAAAAGATTTATTTATTTGTTTGAGAGAGCACGTGCATGTGCATGGTGGTGGGGAGGGGCAGAGGGAGAGGGAGAGAGAATCTCGAGCAGAGTCAGCGCTAAGCAAGAGCCTGATGTGGGGCTCCATCTCAAGACCCTGAGATCATGACCTGAGCCAAAACCAAGAGTTGGATGCTTAACTTACTGTGCCACCTAGGTACCGTACCTCTAATGTTTAACTTTATGAAAACTTGCTGAACTTTTCCAAAGCAGCTATACCATTTTATATTCCTACCAGCAATGTGTTAGGGTTTGTTTCTCTACTTCCTCACCAGTACTTGTTATTATCTGTCTTTTGATGATAACATCCTAGTGGGTGTGAAGTGGTATCTTTTGTGGTTTTGAACTGCATTTACCTGATGGCTAATGATATTGGATGCTTTTTCGTGTGCTTATTGGCCATTTGCACTTTTTTGAGACATGCCTGTTCATACCCCTTGCCCATTTTTTAATTTGGCCTTTTATAGAGTTGTTAGAGTTTTTTATTCTGGATACCAGACCCTTATCAGATAAATGATTTGCAAATAATTACTCCCATTTTGGGGGTTGTCTTTTTACTTTCTTGATGGTATCCCTTCCAGTACAAAGTTTAAAAATGTTGATGAATCTGGGGTGCCTGGGTGGCTCAGTCAGTTGGGCGTCCAACTCTTGATTTCAGCTCAGGTCATGATCTCAGGGTGGTGAGATGGGACCCTGCATCAGGCTCGGTACTTGGTGTGGAGTCTGCTTGAGATTTTCTCTCTCCTTCTCCCTCTGCCCCTCCCCGCTTTTGCACACTCCCTCTCTAAATAAATAAATAAATAAAATCTTTAAAAATGTTGATGAATCTGATTTATTTTTTTCTTTGGTTGCTTGTACTTTAGACGTCCTAAGAAAATCATTGCCTAATCCAAGGTCATACAGATATTTAAAAATGGTTTTATTTTTCATCATGGTACAATACAACGTAAAACTTACTAGCTTAACCATTTTTAAATCCACAGTTCAGTAGTATTTCATACACTGACATTGTTGTGCAGCTGTCACCACCATCCATCTCTAAAACTTTTCATTCCCAACCCCTGGCAACCATCATTCTACTTTCTGTCTCTGTGATTTTTGACTGTTCTAAGTTTCTCATATAAATGGAATCCCTTGGAAAAAGTATTTGGCTTTTTGTGACTGCCTTAGTTTATTTAGCATAATGTCCTCAAGGTTCACCCATGTTAAATGTATGTGTCAGAATTTCTTTTTTTTTTTTTTTTTTTAGATTTTACTTATTTGACAGAGAGAGACAGCGAGAGAGGGAACACAAGCAGAGGGAGTGGGAGAGGGAGAAGCAGGCTTCCTGCGGAGCAGAGAGCCTGATGTGGGGCTCGATCCCAGGACTGGGATCATGACCCGAGCCGAAGGCAGATGCTTAACGACTGAGCCACACAGGAGCCCCTATATGTCAGAATTTCTTGACCCTTATTTTATATTACACACAAAAATCTATTCAGAAAGCGTTGCAGACTTAAATGTAAGACTTGAAACTGTAAAACTACTAGAAGAAAACATAGAAGAGAAGCTTCAGGACATTGGGTTTGGCAATGATTTCTTGAATATGACATCAAAAGTATATGCAACAAAAGCAAATTTACACAAGTGGGACTACATTAAATTGAAAAGTTTCTGCACAGCAAACAAAACAATCAGAGTGAAAAGGCAACCTGTAGAATGGGAGAAAGTATTTGCCAGATATGTATTTGATTAAGAATTGATACTCACGGGTGCCTGGGTGGCGCAGTTGGTTAAGCGACTGCCTTCGGCTCAGGTCATGATCCTGGAGTCCCGGGATCGAGTCCCGCATCGGGCTCCCTGCTCGGCAGGGAGTCTGCTTCTCCCTCTGACCCTCCCCCCTCTCATGTGCTCTCTCTCTCTCTCTCTCACTCTCTCAAATAAATGAATTAAAAAAAAAAATCTTTAAAAAAAAAAAAGGAATTGATACTCACAATATATGAGGAACTCCTATAATTCAATAGCAGAATAACAACCAGATTTTAAAAATGGGCAAAGGACTTGAATAGACATTTCTTCAGAGAAGAGCTACAAATGGCCAATGTGGGTATATGAAAGGCACTCAGCATCACTAATCATCAGGGCAGTGCAAATCCACAGTGATACCACTTACACCTGTTAAAACAAACAAAAGATAAGTGCTAGCCAGGATGTGGAGAATTTGGAACCCTTACACTCTGTTGATGGGACTATAAAATGATGCATCTGCTAAGGAAAAGTGTATGGTGGTTCCTCTAAAATTTAAACATAAAATTACTGTATGATCCAGTTATCCTACCTCTGGGTACATACCCAAAAGAATTGGAATCGGGATCTCTGAGGTATCTGCACTTGTGTGTTCAGTGTGGCGTTATTTACAATTGCCAAGATAGGTATCCACTGATGGATGAATGGATAAAGAAAATGTGGCATGTATATACAACAGAGTATTATTCAGCCTTAAAAAAGAAGGGAATCCTGCCATCTAGGACAACACGGATGAACCTAGAGGACATTGTACTAAGTGCAATAAGCCAGTTAAAGAAGAACGAATACTGTATGATTCCACTTAACATGAAGTACCTAAAGTAGTCAAACTCATGGAAACAGTAGGAATGATGGTTAGAGTCTAGAGGAAATGGGGAGTTCTTGTTTAAAGGGTAGGAAATTTCAGTTATGAAAAATGAATAAGCTGTAGAGATTGACGTATAGCATTGTGCTTACATAGTTGTGTTTTTTTTTAAAGATTTATTTATTAGAGAGAGAGAGAGTGCGCCTGTACATGAGCAAGGGGGAGGCGTAGAGGGAGAAGCAGACTCCACACTGAGCAGGGAGCTGGATGCGGGACTCTATCCCAGGGCCCTGGGATCATGACTTGAGCTGAAGGCAGACGCTTAACCGACTGAGCCACCCAGGTGCCCTGTGCTTACATAGTTAACAGTACTGTTATACTTAAAAATTTAAGAGGGTAACTCTCATTACCCTCATGTGAAGTGTTTTATCACAATAAAGAAAATAAAAATTCCCATTTGAAGGCTGAAGAATATTCTCTTGCATGTATATACTACCTTTTCTTTATTCGTCCATTGATGGGCAGCCGGGTAGCTTCTAACTTTTTGGCTGTTGGGAACATGTGTACAAATATCTATTTGAGCCCCTGCTTTCATTTTTTTTTTTTTTTTTAGATATTTTACTTATTTATTTGACAGAGAGAGATAGCTAGAGAGGGAACACAAGCAGGGGGAGTGGGAGTGGGAGAGGGAGAAGCAGGCTTCCCGCTGAGCAGGGAGCCCGATGCAGCCTGGGATCATGACCTGAGCCGAAGGCAGACGCCTAACGACCGAACCACCCAGGCACCCCCCCGCTTTCATTTTTTATGGGTATATATCCAGAAGTGGAATTGTGAGACCATATGGTAATTCTATTTTTAATTTTCTGAGGAACAGCCATAGTGTTTTCCACAGCAGCTACAACATTTTACATTCTCCCCAGTAGGGTTCTCATAAGGGTTCTATCTCTTTACATCCTCAGCACCCTTGTTATTTTCTGCTTGTTTGATAGTAGCCATCCTAACAGGTGTGAGGTGGTCTCTCACTGTGGTTTTGATTTGCATTTCCCTGATGATGAATAATGTGTAATGCATTTTTTCATGTGCTGTTGGCCATTTATATATCTGATTTGGAGAAATGTCTGTTAAGTGTTTTGCCTATTTAAAAATTATTTATTCTATTTTAAATTTATAATTGTGGTAAGAATGTACCTAACAGTATTTCCCATCTTACCCATTTTTAAGTGTACAATTCAGTAGCATGAAGTGTATTCACATTGTTAGGCAACAGATCTCTAGAACTTTTTCATCTTATAAAACTGAAACTATATCCATTAAATAACTTCTCATTCCCTCAGTCCCTAGTAACCATCGTTCTGTATTTTCTGTTTTTGTGAATTTTTTTTTTTAAGATTTTATTTCTTTATTTGAGAGAAAGAGAGAGAAAGAAGGAGAGACAGAGAGTACAAGCGGGGAGGAGAGGGAGAAGCGGGCTCCCTGCAGAGCAAAAGCCCGATGCGGGGCTCGATCCCAGGACTCTGGGATCCTGAGCCGAAGGCAGACGCTTAATGACTGAGCCACCCAGGCGCCCTGTTTTTGTGAATTTGACTTCTAAATATCCATTTGTTTAATTTCTTAAAACAGTATTTTATAGTTTTCAGAATGTAAGTTTTGCACTTTTTTTTTTGTTAAATTTATTCCTAAGTATATTGGTCTTTTGATGCTATTGTAAGAGGAGTTGTTTTCGTTTTTCGTTTTTTTTTTTTTTTCTGAAAGTAAATGGGGATTCTTTTTCTTAGTTTCGTTTTCTGATTGTTGCTACTGTATAGAAATGCAGCTAGTTTTGTATATTGATATTGTATCCTGCAGCCTTGCTGAATTCATTTGTTAGCTCTAATAGTTTTTTGCCTATGTGGTTTTTGTAGTATTTATTATGTACAAGATCATGCCACCTGCAAAGAAGAGTTAGTTTTACTTCTTCATTTCCAGTCTGCATGCCTTTTCATTTTGTTGCCTATTTGCACTTGCTAAAATTCCAGTACAATATTGAATAGAATTGGCAAGAGTAAACAAACTTGACCTGTTGCTGATCTTAGGGAGTAAGCTTTAAGTCTTTCCATGAATTATGATAGCTGTGGGGTTTTTTATCAGGTGAGGAAGTTCTCTACCTTTCTTCCAATTTACAGGTAGTGCTTATTCTTGACTACCTTTTATTTTGCTGTTTTGTTCACTTGCATAACTTACCAATATACTACTACTACTAATCACTAGCATCAGGTTTTATCATATGCCAGGCACTGTTTTAAGTGTTTTACAAATAACAGCTCAGTCGACATATGTTAGTTCTATTCAGTTTCAGTATTTTTGATCCATATATCTATCTGAATATTGGGAGAACATGCCTTTTTTAACAGATTTTGAGAATCCTTTGGCAAAAATATATGAAAAAAAGTTTTGAATATTGTTATTCTATAATCATTCCTCTTTGTTCAATATAAGCATCTAATCCTAAAACTGGCCAGTCCACACAGAGCTTTGAACAACTCAGTAGGTTGAGAGCACATTTTTTTTTCGTTAAGGTAAAAGCAAAACATGTTTACTTTAGAAAATGCAGATAAGCAAAAGTTCAAGTGTTTACAGTTCTTCTTTGGGTACATTCCTAGAAATTGTTTTAGGCCAAAGGAATACATATTTCTGAGGGTTTTTTGGGTAGGAATTGCCAAATTGCTCTCTGGAAATAATGCACTCGTAGTAGCGTATGTGAGTGCCAGTTACTTTGAACTTTTTCCCATCATAGATGATAGGAATTTTTAAATAAGTTATATGGTGTTTTGAGAGATGGAAAATTCCACTTACTTGAAAAATGTTTTGTACAATGAGACATAACAATTGCTGGCAGCAATAAATTTATTGAATATTAATTAGTACTTTTAAAATAGCTTTTAAGGTCAAAAGAGTAAGTTTGAATATCTTAGTTCATTACATGAAGATTAGTCAAAAGAAATGGAAAATACTAGCTGAGACTTTGACAACTTTTTAACATAAAAAAAAAAATCATGCTAAAAATAATCCTGAAAAGGTTTCAGATTCTAAGAGGGCAAACAAAATATTGTTAATGATCATTCTTTTCTGAGTTGTAATGTAGCTTAGGCAAGTTTGTGTTTGAGAACAATTGGTAAAAATCATTTGAATACAGTTTTGCCTGGACATAACAGGAACATTCATTTTTATTTATTTTTTAAAAATATTTTATTTACTTATTTGAGATAGAGCAAGAGAGAGAGAGCACAAGCTGCAGGGAGGAGCAGAGGGAGAGGGAGGAGCAGGCTTCCTGCTGAGCAGGGAGCCCGATGCAGGACTGGGTCCCAGGACCCTGAGATCATGACCTGAGCCAAAGGCAGACGCTTAACTGACCGAGCCACCAGGAGCCCCTATTTTTATTTTTTTTAAAAGATTTTATTTATTCATTTATTTGAGAGAGAAAGAGAGAAAACAGCATGTGGGGGGGGGCGGAGGGAGAGGCGCAAGCAGACTCTGAGTGCTGAGGGTGGAGTGGGACATGGGGCTGATCCCATTACCCCGAGATCAAGACCAGAGCCAAAATCAAGAGTTGGTTGCTTGGGGCGCCTGGGTGGCTCAGTTGGTTAAGCGACTGCCTTCGGCTCAGGTCATGATCCTGGAGTCCCTGGATCGAGTCCCGCATCGGGCTCCCTGCTCGGCAGGGAGTCTGCTTCTCCCTCTGACCCTCTCATGCTCTCTGTCTCATTCTCTAAAAAAAAAAAAAAAAAAAAAGAGTTGGTTGCTCAACCGACTGAGCTACCCAGGCGTCCCAGGTACACTCATTTTTATTTATCTATCTATCTATCTATCTATTTATTTATTTATTTTTAAGATTTTATTTATTTGAGAGAGAGAGCACAAGAAGGGGGAGCGGGACAGGGAGAAGCAGACTCCTGCTGAGCAGGGAGCCCGATGCGGGACTCCATCCCAGGACTCCAGGATCATGACCTGAGCCGAAGGCAGTCGCTTAACCAACTGAGCCATTCATTTTTAAATAATGGGGTATGAAGTACAACTTAACTATTTTGAAAAATAAGGTCATTTGTCTTTTGCTTTTAATGAAATTTGTTGTCAAGCCCTGGAACTGGAATAGAACTGCAAATTGTAACAATGTACTGATGGGGAAAATAAAACAATCAACTTTGACAGTTTTTAAGGTGTACTTGCTAGAAATGTGTAGAGATGAAAAGTTTGAGGGAAGAGCTTGCTTTTTTTTTTTTCCCTATGATTTTATTTTTAAGTAATCTCTACACCCAACGTGGGGCTTCAACTCATAATCCTGAGATCAAGTCACATGCTCTACTGACTGAGACAGCCAGGCACTCAAAGCTTGCATTTTTAAATCTTTGTTCTATCAAGAACATTCTGGAATCTAAATAATTTTAATAATTTTATCAGAAGTTTCAATCTTGGAATTCAAAGTTCTTAGAGTAAGAATTGCTGTTGGCAAGGGGCACCTGGTTGGCTCGGTTGGTTAAGCACCTGACTTAGTTTCGGCTCAGGTCATGTTCTCAGGGCCATGGGATCAAGCCCCATCTGGGGCTCTGTGCTCAGTGTGGGGTCTGCGGGAGATTCTCTCTCTCCCTCTCCCTCTGCTCCTCCCCGTTCTCTCTCTCTCTCAAAAAAAAAAAAAAAAAAAGAATTGCTCTTAGCAGTCATTTAATTATGCCCTCCTATCCACATATATATCTGAGATTAAAGTCTGGTTTATTGCCCTCTAGCCAGCAGGTTAATCAGATGTCAGTTAAGTACCTTTGATGTATAAATAAGGCATTGTACCAGGTTTGTTAGTAGGGGGGTTTGGGTGAATAAAATACTAAAACAGAAAGTTCCATGTTATAAATAATAGTTAAGTAAATTAATAGTAACTAAACGATATAGGACACTAATGGGGTTGGGGAAGAGGCTTGCTCTAAAATGGAGGGAAGTGTCTTACAGAAGTAGAATTTGTGTTTGGCCTTTGAAGAAGAGACTGGGAGAGGGCTTCAAGCCAGAAGAAGGGAATGAGTTTGCAAAGGCATGGAGTTGAAGACAGTAAACTGTTAAGTGCTTGGTGTTTTGTTTACTTTTAGAGAGGATTGGTGAGGTGAGGGTCGGGGAGGTAGTATAGACGGGTTTGTGGTTTGTTTTCATGGATATGAAGAGAATTGGAAAGGCAGGAGGAAGTCAAAGTGGGGCTTTAAGTCTTACTCTGTATTCAGTCATTGACAGACTGCCTGTCAGTGCTTAACTTTTCCCTCATGCAAAACCATGGAGAGCAAATAGCATTAGGTTCATTAAAGTATCTTACCTTCTCCATGATGCTGCGGACTCTTCTGTCCCAGGTCCTAAGGAAGCTTTGTAATTCATCATTATATAATACATCAGCTGAGAATTGTAATCTACGTGAAATCTTTTCTTTTTTTTAACCACAAATTATCTCCTGATTTTAAAATAAGATATGGCATTGTAAAAGTATAATGATAAGCAGGCGAATTCTCTTATTGTGTGTGGCAACCCACCCAATTCTCTTATTGTGTGTGGCAACCCACCCACACGGTTGATAACAGGTATGGTGATAAAAGAAAAATAAACCAAAGTTAACTCTAGTTGAGGAATAGAGTTTCTAGATTATTTTGATTATAGAATAGAAACCAGTTTATAGCTTTAAAAAAATTACAGACCAATTGTGATTGGTATGTCCATTTATTGCTTTTGTAGATTGGCCAGAATACATCTTTAAAATCTCAATCTTTTGTCCCCATGCTAAATAATTTGGGGCTATTAGTCTTCCATTCGAAATACAAGATTGTTTGGTTTCATTAAAAAACAAATTGCTGGAATATGCTTATAAAATTTTAAATTTAAAGTAATATGTGAAAAAATTCAAACATTGGAGACTGTTATAAAGTAATAATTCTCTTTCCTTTAAGTGATCATTTTCTTTTTCCTGCATGTAGGATCATATTTGGGATCTCTCTTGCAGTTTGCATTTTTTAAACTTAATAAATCTTAGATGTCTTTTTATTTAGTATACGTAAGTATAAGTTTTTGAGAGTATGTATGTGGGTATTTCTGTTGCACAAATGCTTGGTAATTTATTTAACTTATCCTTTATTGATGGGCATTTCAGTTGCATCCAGCATTTCAATATCATAAACAGTGCTGTAGGAAGCATTCTTTTTTTTTTTTTTTAAAGATTTTATTTATTCATGAGAGAAGGAGAGAGAAAGGCCGAGGGAGAAGCAGACTCCCCACTGAGCAAGGAACCTAATGCAGGACTTGTTCCCAGGACCCTGGGATCACTACCTGAGCCAAAGACAGATGCTTACCTGACTGAGCCACCCAGGCCCCCTGCAGGAAGCATTCTTGAAACAATATCATTGCTTACTTGTGCTGGTGTGCTTGTAGGACACTTAAAAGTGAAATTTCTGGATCAAAGAGTTTTTTAATTCAAAATTTATTAAATTTTTTTTTAAAAACGTTGTACCAGTTCACATGTATATTGTTTTCCCATACAATTACCAATATGTCTTTACCAGTCTTTTTTTAAGCTTTGCTAGTTTGATGGGTGACAAACAGTATAGCATAAATTTGTTCTCATAAATTATAAGTGAGGTAGAGAACTTTTTTCATACATTTATTGACTTTATTTTTTTCTTTAAAAACCTTATTCATATTCTGCCCATTTTTGTTCCCTACCTGGTGGCTATTATTTTCCTTCCTTCCTTCCTTCCTTCAAAGATTTTATTTATTTGAGAGAGAGGCAGAGAGAGAGAGAGAGAGCATGAGCAGGGGGGAGGGGCAGAGGGAGAAGCAGACTCCCGCTGAGCAGGGAGCCGGATGCTGGCCGATCTAGGACCTGGGGATCATGATCTGAGCTGAAGACAGACGCTTAACCAGCTGTGCTACCCAGGTGCCCCATTTTTTTTCTTCTTCTTCCTTCTTCTTCCTTCTTCCTTCTTCCTCTTCTTCCTCTTCTTCCTCTTCTTCCTCTTCTTCCTCCTCCTCTTCCTCCTAAAGATTCTATTTATTTATTTGACAGACAGACAGAGCGAAAGAGGGAACACAAGCAGGGGGAGTGGGAGAGGGAGAAGCAGGATTCCCGCCGAGCAGGGAGCCTGATGCGGGGCTCGATCCCAGGCCCTGGGATCATGACCTGAATTGAAGGTAGACACTTAACGACTGAGCCACCCAGGCACCCACCCCTATTTTTCTTCTTCTTCTTCTTTTTTTTAAAGATTTTATTTATTTATTTGAGAGAGAGAGAGAGAACACATGAGAAGGGGGAGGGTCAGAGGGAGAAGCAGACTCCCTGCTGAGCAGGGAGCCTGATGTGGGACTGGATCCTGGGACTCCAGGATCATGACCTGAGCCGAAGGCAGTCGCTTAACCAACTGAGCCACCCAGGTGCCCCTATTTTTCTTCTTTTAAATAAGTTATATTTTAAGGAAATAAATCCTTTGACTGTCATGTACTGTGAATATTTTTTAAAGTAGCTACTTGTTTTTTGACTTTGCTTATGGTGTGCCTTGCCATGTTTAGTTTTTATGTTATCAAATATTCTTTTATTGCTTTTAGATTTCTTGTCATGCTTAGAAGTCATCCAAGATTATGAAGAAGGAAAACATGAATTTTTAAACTTTTTGGGGGGGGGTTTATGCTTAAATATTTGATCCATATGAAATTTATTTTGAATAATAAATGAATTAGGGGTCTAATTTTATAGTTTTCCAAAATGGCTAGCCAGTTTTCAACATTATCTAATCTATTAAATCACTTTTCTGTATAAATATATACTGATCCTCATTTCTAGTTCATATTTCATTTCTGTGCAGTTAGTACAGACATGTAATTAGTTGAGAATTTTAGAAGGTTGTTGAGGTCAGTGGAGCAGTAGAAAAGGTGATAGGTGGATTATACTATCTTAGCTCCCCTTTTGCCTTTTTTTTTTTTTAAGATTTTATTTATTTGAGAGAGAGAGGGAGAGAGAACGCATGAGAGGGGGGAGGGTCAGAGGGAGAAGCAGACTCCCCACTGAGCAGGGAGCCTGATGTGGGACTGATCCCAGGACTCCAGGATCATGACCTGAGCCGAAGGCAGTCTCTTAATCAACTGAGCCACCCAGGTGCCCCTCTCCCCTTTTGCTTTGAAGATTGATAAATGGTTGGGGCGCCTGGGTGGCTCAGTTGGTTAAGCATCTGACTCTTGAGACTCTTGATTTTGTCTTGAGTTATGATCTCAGGGTCGTGGAATTGAGCCCCATGTCAGGCTCTAAGTTTACTGCAGTCTGCTTGAGATTCCCTCTTTCCTTCTCCCTTTGCCCCTTCCCCTCAAGCAATCTCTCTTTCTCTCTAAATAAATAAATCTTTAAAAGAAAAAGATTGATAAATGATTGCTTCTTTCAAGGAATACTTGTAACCATAACCATCCTATGGACTTGAAATGACTTTGACTTACTCTTTTAGATTACTTCTCTGTGGAGAACAAAGTGAAGCTGGGATGAAGATGTAAGGCATAGTCAATGAGAGGTTTTTTTTTTCCCCCGCAAAATAACCAGGATTCTAAAATGAGTTTGAATTTCTCTAGGCAATAAAAACCTGCTAGTCGGTGCCTACACAGTAGCTAATTCTGTACTTGCCACAAAGAGACGAAGAAAATGTTTGTTAAAAGAACTGAAACTTGAAAAAATGGTTATTAGTCACTGCTTAGAACTTAGTTGTCTTTAGGAATGTAGTCACTATAAGTAGGCTTTCATTTTTTTTTTTTTAATGTAAGTTTTATTTTTGTGCTGCTTGTTGCATGAATAGGGGTTAGAAGATGGGTATTAGTTCAGGCTCAGTTACTGGCCATGTGATTGTGGGCCAGATGTTTAATTTCTTTGAATCTTACTTATTTTTCTTTTTTAAAGATTTTATCCATTTATTTGTCAGAGAGGGAGAGCGCACAAGCAGGGGAAGCAGCAGACAGAGGGAGAAGCAGGCTCCTTGCTGAGCAGGGAGCTCGATGTGGGACCATGACCTGAGCCGAAGGCAGAGGCTCAACTGACTGAGCCACCCATGCATCCTAATTTGAACAGTTTCTCTAAGGATGTGGATCAAGGCAGTAGTTTGAAGAGTTAGTATTGAAAATGAGATGGCCTCTGCCTTCCTCTGACATAGGAACCATGGAGATAGTGAAAATTAAGAAAGAAGACACTTAAGGAGTTAGTACCCAAGGTGATCAACCGAAGGTTGCTTGTTAGGGCTGGGGCTTGCGGAAGGTGGAAAATATATGGAGCTACAGTTGTGAGGATTGTTAAATTAATCAAGAGGCCAAGATGCGGATTTCATTTTTTATTGCAGGACTGGTTAAGGCTTGACAGTATCAGTTTAGAGTGGCCCATTTTCTTACTTATTTACATGGTAATTACTTCCGTAGGTGCGACAATTTGAAATTTGAGAAAGCAAATAGCAGGCAGTATCTGGGATTGGGCTGTGGCGTGGTGGGTCCGGGAAATTGGTGGTGGTGACATAATGATTGGGGTTAGAACTCTAGGCTGGGTGAGAAAACTGGTAGGCAAACAACCTAAATAAAAAACAGTTTTCATCAGAAGAAGAGAAACTGTTTCCGTATGTTTCTCTTTCGAGCAATGAAATTTTAACTAGAAACTCCCCAGGAGACTTTTTATGTCTCTTTGGCCATAATTGGATTACAGGTTATGCTAGCTATTTTCCTTTTGTCTCTCTACTCTTCTCCCCTATTTTGTGTCCCAGAAGACTGACTGTAATGGACTGTATCAGTAAGGTGTGGTCATGGGGGGGTGGGCTGGGGCGGGGTGGGGAGGGGCCAGCAGAGAGAGTAAGGGAAGTGTGTTTATATGGTTGGTTTCCTCTGTGCCGGGGACCATCACTCCTGTCTAACAGTTCTCCAAGGGATTCTCTTTGGGTTTCTGTAACCATTTCCCTCCTTTGTCCTTTGAGGCCTAGGGGTGGCAACGGCTTTCCTGGTACTTGCTACTAGCCATAGAATTCCACAGTGTCCTTTTTTGCTTTTCTTAAATTCTGCCCACACATGTATAAAAGGGCCATCTTTAAACTCTTCTCAGTAAACTAGCTCCTCTGGGTCATCTTTGTGCTGCCCTCACTCTGGGAGATCCCTGTGCCCATTCTTAAATCAGTCTCTGGCAAGGGGAATGAAACACATGCCCTTACTGGGGAAGCAGCCAACAGCGTTCACCATCGTTGTGTTAGTATGTAAAAAGTCACGTGTACTTATCTGTCAGCTTTGTCAGCCAAATTTACAGTTAGTTTGCCATCTAGAACAGGAGTTGGCAACCACAGACATGTATGTTCATTTGTTGTGTTTGTAGTAAGTGGACCATATGGCCCGCAAAGCCTAAAATACTTGCTATTTGGCCCATTACAGGGAAAATTAGTTGACCCCTGATTTTAGAACTACACCATTCAGTATGGGACCCAGTAGACCTACACTTCAATATGGTCCAGCTAAGCGCTTGAAATGTGGCTAGTCTGAATTGAGATAACATAATTATAAAATACATATCACATTTCAAGGACTCACTTGTACCCGTTTCTTTCTTTCTTTCTTTTTGTTTTTTTGAGAGAGAGAGTGCGCACTAGAGAGCTGGAAGGGGCAGAGGGACAAGGAGAGAGAGAATATTCAGCAGGCCTGATGCTCAGGGCAGTGCCCGATCTCATAACACTGAGTTCATGATCTGAGCTGAAATCAAGAGTCAGATGCTTAACCCATTGAGCTATCCAGGTGCTCCTCTTCTTACTTTTTAATGTGGCTCCTAGAAACTTTAAAATTACATATATGGTTCACATTATATCTCTCTGGGACGGCACTGATCTAAGTGACCGGTCACTTTGAAAGTGAGTAGATGGGATGCCTGGGTGGCTCAGTCAGTTAAGGGTCTGCCTTTGGCTCAGGTCATGATTCCAGAGTCCCGGGATCGAGTTTGCATCGGCCTCCCTGCTCAGCGGGGAGTTTGCTTCTCCCTCTGCCTTCCTCTCCCCCTGCTTGTGTGCACGTGCTCTCTCTCTCTCTGACAAATAAATAAATCTTAAAAAAAAAAAAAAAGTAGATAAAAGCTAACCTTAGGCAAAAGCCTATTAAAATTAGTTTTATAAAGCAAAGCAAGCATGGCACCCAGAGAGACATTTGGCCCAGGTTTTTACAAGTCTTAGTCTTCTTTCCTCTGCCTGAAATAATCTTTCTAGCACCTGTTCACCATGATTTTCCTTTATCATCTGGGACCCAGCTCAAATATTGACTTACTCTGCAAAAGCTGCCTCCACCCACAGTCCTCTGTATGTTGTAATTATCTATGTTTGCACATTTCTTCTGAGATCCTAAAGGAAGGGTTTGGAATACATGTGTACTACTCTCTCTATATACTGAGTACTCAGTGGGTTTTTATTTAATGAGTCGAATATATAATAGAATGAATAAATCCTTCTGGGTGACTTTGGCAGAGTAGTATAAATATGGGATTGTTACAGGAAGCAGATTTGGTGCAAAGCCATGAAGAGGTAGCCCAAGTTGAAAGGTACAACTCCTTGGAGTTGTTTATTGTAGTCCTGATTGCTTTCATTTCCGTTTTACTGAAGGTATTGCTATGATAGCACAGTACAGTAAATGATCACTTTTATTCCACATAAAAATTATGTAAGATACAGTCTTTTTTTTTTTTTTTTTTAAGATTTTATTTATTTCAGAGAGAGAGAGCGTGTGCGTGTGTGCGCAAGCATAAGCAGGGGGAGCGGCAGGCAGAGGGAGAAGCAAACTCCCCGCTGAGCAGGCCCCCCCCACCCCATACTGGCTCAGGTCCCGATTCTACCTCCTTGTTCAGCGGGAAGTCTAATTGGGATTTTCTCTCTCTCTCCCTCTGCCCCCGCCATGCGTGCATGTGTGTGTTCTCTCTCTCTCTAAAATAAATAAATCTTTTAAAAAATTGGTTAAAATAAGATTTTTGATAATTCAGGGAATAAATTTTAAATATTCCAATTTAAATATAGTAGACTTGGGCGCCTGGGTGGCTCAGTTGGTTGGGCGACTGCCTTCGGCTCAGGTCATGATCCTGGAGTCCCTGGATCGAGTCCCACATCGGGCTCCCTGCTCGGCGGGGAGTCTGCTTCTCCCTCTGACCCTCCCCCCTCTCATGTGCTCTCTCTCTCTCATTCTCTCTGTCTCAAATAAATAAATAAAATCTTTAAAAAAAAAAAAAAATAAAAAATAAATAAATATAGTAGACTTTACAAGGGTTAGGTAATGTTCACAAAGGTAAATGTTGTACACCTGATTTGTTGGAGATGAGAGGGCTAGGAGAAAACAAAATGTAGATTAGCTTTTTCTATGGATTTATCCTTGGGTCTACTAATTAGATATTATCAGTTAGTGATATTAGTAGACCTAGGCAGATCTTTTAGAAATTGCATGACTCTCAGTCCTGGCTTATCACTATTTCAGGGTCATGTTTTAGAAACTTAGAAACCTTGAGTTGACTTACGTGGTTGGATGTCCTTTTTTTTTTTTTTTTTTAAGATTTTATTTATTTATTTGACAGAGACAGAGAGGGAACACAAGCTGGGGGAATGGGAGAGGGAGAAGCAGGGAGCACGATGCGGGGCTCGATCCCAGGACCCTGGGATCATGACCTGAGCCGAAGGCAGACACTTGACTGAGCCACCCAAGTGCCCCTGGATGTCTGTTCTTTAAATCATTGGATGTTAGCTTTTAGGGCATTATTCTTTTGGCTTTTATGACATTTAATTTTTAAATTTTGGGGTAGTAAGAAAGTAATTTTCTTTTGAATGTTACATGAAATTAATTTTAAGGTGAAGGAAAATGAGTAGAATTGGCTTTTTAATATATTTTTCTTTTTTTTTTTTAAAGATTATTTATTTATTTATTTGAGAGAGAGAGAATGAGAGAGAGCAAGCACATGAGAGGGGGGAGGGTCAGAGGGAGAAGCAGACTCCCTGCTGAGCAGGGAGCCCGATGCGGGACTCGATCCAGGGACTCCAGGATCATGACCTGAGCCGAAGGCAGTCGCTTAACCAACTGAGCCACCCAGGTGCCCTTAATATATTTTTCTTCCACTGTATAGCTTTGTAGTGCTGCTTTTTAAAAAAATTTTTAAAGATTTGTTTATTTATCTTTAGAGAAAGACAGAGCGAGAGCATGGGTACACAGGGGGAGGGGCAGAGGGGGAGAATCTTTAGAGCAGACTTCCTG
This sequence comes from Phoca vitulina, assembly GCF_004348235.1. NCBI lineage: Eukaryota > Metazoa > Chordata > Mammalia > Carnivora > Phocidae > Phoca > Phoca vitulina. The sequence continues at coordinate 6,901,016 of NW_022589776.1, forward strand.
CAGAGCGAGGAGCCCCCATGCAGGGCTCGATCCCACAACCCATGAGCTCATGACCCGAGCCGAAACCAAGAGCCGGATGGATACCTAACCAGCTGAGCCACCCAGGGACCCCTTAATTTTTTTTTTTTTTTTTTTAAGTAATCTCTACACCCAACATGGGGCTAGAACTCAAAACCCCGAGATCAATCAAGAGTCACACGCTCCACCAGTTTAGCCAGGCAGGTGCCCCATTCCACTATATAGCTTTGATGTCATTTTGAGTGAGGCCTTCAGAGATGAGTCTAGCTGTGAGCAAAAATTCTCCTTATTTTCCAGTCCTCAATTCATTAAAGCCAATTTGTAACATTGGTTATGTTATTTATGGGTAGACAGATTCCTTTTGGAAGTGATGCACAAGTAGCGAGAATTAATCTGTTACAATCATTCTTTTCCCATCCCCCATGGTAACTGAATTAGTTGAAGGGAAGAAGCTTCAGTGTTCATTTATTTATGAAATAGCTTATTTATGAAACCATGGTCTTATCGTAGATAACAGAGAACTAAAAAAAAGCGTTCTTACGGTTTATAGAAATATCAAATTAATATTTGTCTTACTCTATTTCTTACCTATTTAGTTACCAGTTTGTGATTATCTTCAACATTTATCTTCTCCTGCTCATCCTCACTGCTATTTGTTTTGGTTTTATGACATCATTTCTTATCTGGATTTATTGCATTTCTCTTGTTCATGGTCCTTCTCATCCTGCCAGAGTGGGCTTTCTGGTATCAAATCAGTTATTTTCCTGCTTAAAATTCTTAGTTTCCTCAGAGCCCTTGTTAGAATAAACAGGCTCTTCATGATATGACCTCTAGCCTCCTTTCCAGTTGACAGCTCCACCACCGTCAGCAGTTGAAGATACTATTCCACTATCTGTTGGCTTCTGTTGTTGGTTTGGTAGGTCAGGTACCCAGAATAATTGCACTTTTTTTGTAGGTGGTATTTGCTTTCTAGCTACTTTTAAGAGGTGTGTGTGTGTTTAATAAACCTGTGTGTTAGAGTTTCACTGTGATATATCTAAGTGTAGATTTTATTTATCCTGCTTGGCCTTAACTTTGAGGATTGGCATCTTTCAACAATTATGGAAACATCTCAGCCCTTATCACTTATTTTTGTCTCTCATTATAGGATGCATTTTTGGACCTTCTCATTCTCCATGTTTTTTTTTTTTTCCCAAGTGCAGTACTGTGAAAGGATATAAATAGTCCAAATGTCCAATAGGGGATTAAATAAATTATATTTCAGCCATAAAAACAGACTAACAGACCAATAAAAATGATGTAGAGGAGTATGTAATGACATGGAAAGATATTCACAATACATTAAGTGAAAAAAGCAAGTTCCAAAACTGCATGTATGAGTCCATTTTTGTCATATGTGTATTTATAATATGTACATTTGCCAAAGTAGAAGGACACATGATATTTACCAAAATATTAATGTTAGTTACTTGGATACCATAGGATAATGGGTGGTTTTGTTAGAGTTCTTTTCAGGGAAGGCATTTGGGATTTTAATTTTCTGTAATGAAGATTACTTTTAGAATAGGGAGAGGGAGTTACTAAATTTAAATTAGCCCAAAGATGCCCCCGCAGTTCATTTTGAGTTCATTCTGGTGTTAACAAAAATTCAACTGGGTGGGGGCGCCTGGGTGGCTCAGTCAGTTAAGTGACCAACTCTTAACTCTTGGTTTCAGCTCAGGTAGTGATCTCAGGTTCATGAGATTGAGCCTCACGTCAGGCACTGTGCTTAAGGTGGAGTCTGCTTGGGACTCTCTCCCTCTTCCTCTGCCCCTCCCCCCTGCTTGTTTTCTCTCTTTCTCTTTATAAAATAAATAAATAATTAAAAAAAAAAATTCACCTGGGAGAACTTGAAGATCTAATTGGCCTTATTAATTGAGTCGTGAATTGGAAATCATCCCATCTACCAAGTAGAGGGGAGTTCAGAGGAGCTGTACAAAATGGAAGGATTTTATAGGCAGAAACAGGGCAGGACAATTAGCAAAAGAAAAGAAAAGATAGTTTCAGGCAAGGCCACCTTCCCTTAAATGAAAGGTCTTTTGAGGATGGATTACCTTATTTTCCTTTGGTTGAGGGAGGGGGTTGGAGAGGGCCATGTGACAGATTACCTCATTGATGCTGACCCTAAAATTCCAGATTGGTTAAAAGTACATTTCTGGAAGTGGTTGCAACTTTAATTAGGTTAGGTTCCTGGTTTTGGTGACTTGTCCTAGCATATGTAACTCCATTTTGGGCCTGTGGTTTTCTTTTTAGCACTGGCAAAGTAAATATTTCTGGGAAATTACTTAAAACTTTGAGTGCCCTTCACTCTTCCTTGTAAGTATAATATTCAGTAGCAATTGTTGATACTGAAACAAAAATACTCAAGTAAATTTTGCCAAGGAGAATAGATGAGAAAATATAAATTCTCATTAAAAAATTATTACTAAGATGACACCAAGTTACCTTACAGCTTTTTACAAAGACTGGGAACTAGAAGTTGTAGTCTTCTGCTTCATGTGTTTCAACACTCAGTCTGTTCTGTTTTATTCATTCATTTGTGTGGAAGGTCTCTACACAGGATGGTGGATGATATTCTTGGTTCCCATAGTATAACAGGAAACTTGACATTTCACTTAAAAAGATAAAATAACATTTGCTGTCAGATTATAAAATTCCTTTTCTAGAAGATACTCTAATATTTGAAGATATGCTTTGAAAAAATATAAAATGAAATATACCATTTTATTTCAAGATCAGTAAGTCTATGTTGAACTTAAATGAATTCCAGTAAAACTCTAACTCAAAGAAAAATCTAACCTTAACAAAAAGCTCCAGTAACAGATTATTTTAGCAAGCAAAATGAGCAGTGTATGTGGCTGTTAATGGGCACCATGTTTAATAGGATGGACATTAGCTTTTGCCTTTAACATAATTGTCCAATTATGTTAAAGGTATTGCTTTAAGCTGTGAATGTTTTGCCAAAGAAAAACTTAAATTTTTTTTTTTAAAGAATTTTACTTTCTTTCTCCAGGTAGGAAGGATACAAGTTAGAAATTTTACCAACAAAACTTTAAAAAAAAGTGTTTTTGAAGATTTTACTTATTTGTTAGAGCGTGAGCACAAGCAGAGGGAGAAGCAGGCGGCCCGCTGAGCAAGGAGCCATGCGAGACCCAGTCCCAGGACCGTGGGATCATGACCTGAGCCAAAAGGCAGACTCTTAACCGACCGAGCCACCCAGTCGTCCCTAAAATTTTTTAATAAATACATCAAAAACTAAAATCTAGCTGGGCTGTTATGCAAGATATTATGTGTGAAGACAAACTGATAAATGAAGGCAGATTTCATTCAAAATGAACTCTACCCATATTAAAAGGGCAGACAATCAGCTGCTTGCTTAAATTATAATAGTACTATGATTCAGTATGAAAATAAGGAACTGTCTGCAAATCTGTGACAGTAATAAATCAAAATATACAATGTATATAGGAGTCAAACAGAGCAACAAATTCTAATTAAAAACATTTTAATATCTTGAAAATCAATTTTTCTTTAAAATCATGAAAAAGATGCTCATGTTAGTTAATAATTGACTCTAAACCTCAGTTAAACATTAGGAAGCTACGTTAATGTGACTTAGTATACAGAAAGGAATCTTTCAGAATACGGAAATGAGAACGAAATGGATTTTATTTATTTATTTTTAAAGATTTTATTTATTTATTTGTCAGAGAGCACAAGCAAGGGGCGTAGCAGGCTCCCCGCTGAGCAGGGAGCCCAACGCGGGAATGCATGACCTGAGCCAGAGGTAGACGCTTAACTCACTGAATCACCCAGGCATCCCAGAACGAAATGAATTTTAGAATATTTTTGTAACCTGCCCCCCCCAAAAAAGCAAAAAACAAGTCTGTACCCATTAACAGTCATTCCCCATTCCTCACAGTTCTACCCCCAATCCCTGGGCATCCACCAACCTTCTGTCTTTCTGTATAGGATCATCTATTTTGGATTTCATGTAAATGGAATCCTACAATATGTTGTCTTTTGTGACTTTAATTTAGCAGTTTTCAAGTTTCATCCATATTAAAGTGTGTGTCAGTGTTTTTCTCCTGTTATTGCTGGATAATATTTCATTATATGGATCAACAACATTCTATTAATCTGTCAGATAATGGATATTGGAGTTGTTTTCACTTCTGTTATTATGGATATTGCAGCTATAAACATTGATATACAGGCTTTTGGCTGGACATGTTTCATTTCCCTTGTGTGTATACCTAGGACTGGGATTGGGTCATGTGGTAGGTCTGTGTTAAACCTTTTGAAGAACTTTCAGACTGTTTTTCAGAGCATCATTTTACATTCCCACTAGCAGTGTAGGAGGGTTTTAATTTCTTCATGTTCTGGCCAACACCTTTTTTACTCCCCGCCCCCCCCCAAACAAAAAACAAGCAAAACCTCTGTTTTATTCTTACCAAGTGGATACCATTCTTCTAAATATTCTTATTACAGGTGTTTATAAACACTTACTAATTGTATCACAAAAGAGTTATCATATCCAGTCCCTGAAATAACACTCTTCTCAAAGTTTCCTGCATGTACAACTTCTTTTTCCTCCCCCCCAGCTTTATTGAGATCAAATTGACACATTAACATTGTATAAATTTATGGTGTACAATGGCCAACACTTGTTATTTTTGATTATAGTTATCTAATGGGTGTGAAGTGCTGTTTTCATCATGGTTATGATTTGTATTTCGCTGGTGGCCAGGGAGGTGGAGCATCTTTCCATGTGGTACTGGCTATTTGTATATATTTTGGAGAGCAGTGTCTGTTCAGATACTTTGCCTATGTTTAAATTGGATTACTTGTCTTTATTATTGAGTTGTAAGAGTTCTTTATATATACAAGTCTCTGATCAGATTTGCAATTTTTTTTTTTCTTGTTCTGTGGGTTGTCTTTTTACTTTCCTCATGTTGTCCTTTGCAGGAAAAAAAGTTTAAAAATAAATTTTGATGAAGTCCAGTGTATTCAAGTTTTCTATTGTTGCTTGCGCATTTTTGTAGTCACAGTTGCAAGATCCATTCAGATAGTCTAATTTCTCATATGGTCAGAATTGGATCTTACAGCATCATATGATTAATACAGTTGTGATTACTGTGTGTACATACAGTAGTTTTGTTTTTATCTTCTTAACATTTTTATGTATAAATTTCCTTCTGTTGATATTGCCCATGCTTCCTTTTTTAAGAGTTGTGTCATGTTTTGTGGTTGTATTATAATTCACATAGTCATCTTCTTGCTTGTTTTTCAAATTCATGATTTAAATAGTGCTGGTTAGTAGCCATATCCATCAACTCAAAAGTTACCTTGTTTTCTTTCCTTAGGTAGGATTAACCTAAAACAGTTGATGGCAAAGAAGATACAGTTGACAGCTGAGGCAGAGGTAAGTAGCTTCCTGTTCAAGAAACAAGAATGTAGAGTTAGGGTAAGGAATTTTGTTTAGTAAAAAAAAAAAAATTAAGATTTTATTTATTTATTTGTCAGAGAGAGAGAAAAGCAGGGGGAACGGCAGGCAGAGGGAGAAGCAGGCTCCCTGCTGAGCAAGGAGCCGGATGTGGGACTTGATCACAGGACCCTGAGATCATGACCTGAGCTGAAGGCAGCCGCTTAACCAGCTGAGCCACCCAGGTGTCCCTGTTTAGTAAAATTTTTAATGCTCAGTTTCTTAAAGAATAATTTACCTTTCTTATCGGTTGACACTATCCTGCCACTTTGGGTGGGAGGATGGGTTAGCCTGGTGATGGGTATTGAGGAGGGCACGTTCTGCATGGAGCACTGGGTGTTATGCACAAACAATGAATCATGGAACACTATATCTAAAACTAATGATGTAATGTATGGGGATTAACATAACAATAAAAAAATTAAAAAAAAAAAAAACTATCCTGCTACTTTGTCATCCTACATGTAAGAATCACATTGCTTTTTTCTCTCCCATCCCGTCCACCACTCTCATTTTCTGGCTTTTATTTTTATTTTTTTTAGAAGATTTTTATCTATTTGGGAGTGAGTGAGAGCAAGAGAGAACATGAACGGGGGGGGGGGGGGGGAGATGGGGGGGGGGAAGCAGACTCCCCGCCAGGCAGAGAGCCTGATGTGGGGCTTGATCCCAGGACCCTGGGACCATTACCCCCGAGCCAAAGGCAGACACTTAACTGACTGAGCCACCCAGGTGTCCTTTATTTTCTGGCTTATACCAGCAGAATTTGGTTTTAGTGAACCTTGATATAGTTGAATGTCTGTGCAAGTGCCTTATGGAAGGTTATATCACCACCTGTCGTGGTTCATAGTGAATAATGGCTCAGTAGTAAATCTAAAAGTAGATCCCTGTTGTTAGGGAGGACATGGCTTGAGCAGAAGTATGGAGAGAGGAAACGTAAGACTTATCTCTTGGAAATGCCACTTCACTTGATGGGCATCTCTGCTCCTGTTGGGGCATGACAGAAAGAAAAATACAGTTGGAAAACCAGGGCTAGATTGTTAAGCATTTTTTTCTCTGCCTTTATGCCCTGTTCATAAAGCTCTTTCTCCTTGAAACTTGAACTTCCTGTTTCACCAGTCAAAATACTGCATATCCATCAAGTTGTAGCTCAAATGCTCCTGCTTCTACAATTTGCTAAATTTCAGCTTGAAATGATGTCCTTCCTTCCTCCTTTATACTTCTAAGAACTTAGCATATACTCTTAGTATATACTGTGTATTTATTACACAGTGCTTCTGTGTATAACAAATTCTTGTGAACTTATAGGTGATTTGACTTAGGAATGTTTTAATTGGCAATTTGATATCTAATGAGATTGAACATCTTGCCATTGTTAATTAATTGGAATGTTTTTGAGGGAGATATATTAGGAACGCTATTTTGATAGCAAAGTTGAAGATAAAGTATAGAGTTTGGAGACGAGACAAGATAGGAAGCTGTTGTAATATTTTAGTATTCTAGACAGGGTAAACGGGCAGGGAGGAGAAGAGAACTACACTTAGAAGTCCTATTACGGACTAGGCCATGTACTAGGTGCTTTACATACGTAATTTTATTAAATTATCCCATTTACAAGAGTGATCTCTAAGTGGTTACATTTCGTTGTTGTTTTATGGGTTGATATTTACTAATGTGAAATGACCATTGAGGTTGATGGGTATGTGAATATTGTTTGGAGCCATGAAATTTACTTGTTCTTTTGTGGGTTTTTAGAAATAATTGTTTTTTAGAGAGGGAGAGGGGCAGGGAGGGTCGGGGGAGAGGGAGAGAGAGAATCTTAAGCAGGCTTTGTGCTGGCAAAGACCCCAAGGCGGGGCTCGATCTTAACACCCTAAGATCATGACTTGAGCTGAGATCAAGAGTTGGTTGCTTAACAGACTGAGCCATCCAGCTGCTCCTAGAAATAATTTTTTTTTTTTTTTTAAGATTTTATTTATTTGACAGAGAGATAGACAGAAGAGCACAAGCAGAGGGAATGGCAGAGGGAGAGGGAGAAGCAGGCTCTGCACTGAGCAGGGAACCCGATGCGGGACTCGATCCCAGGAACCTGAGATCATGACCTGAGCCGAAGGCAGACGCTTAACCATCTGAGCCACCCAGGCGCCCAATAATTTTTTTTTTTAAGATTTTATTTATTTATTTGACAGAGAGAGACACAGCGAGAGAGGGAACACAAGCGGGGGAGTGGGAGAGGGAGAAGCAGGCTTCCTGCTGAGCAGGGAGCCCTATGTGGGGCTCGATCCCAGGATCCTGGGATCATGACCTGAGCCGAAGACATGCTTAACGACTAAGCCACCCAGGCAACCCTCCTAGAAATAATTTTTTTTTTCTTTAAAGATTTTATTTATTTATTTGATAGAGAGAGACACAGCGAGAGAGGGAACACAAGCAGGGGGAGTGGGAGAGGGAGAAGCAGGCTTCCCACAGAGCAGGGAGCCTGATGTGGGGCTCGATCCCAGGACCCTGGGATCATGAACTGAGCCAAAGGTAGATGCTTAACAACTGAGCCACCCAGGCGCCCCCTAGAAATAATTTTTAAAATAAATGAAAATCAATCTAGTCATTTGTAATTTGGAGTCACTCTGAACTAGTTCGCTCAACTACATTGGACCACCTTCCCCTGATCTTTAAGGGGAGAACATGGGACTAGCTATCTCCAGGGTTCTGTTCAGCTCCAGTAGTCTATGTCATTGCGTAACTAACCTAAACTTTTGCTCCTAATTCACTCTTTTCCTGGTGTAAAGGAAATGGGTAATCTGTAGATTTTATTGGCAACTCTTTCGGCTCCACAGAACTGGAGTTGTCAGATAAAATACAGTATGTGTAGTTAAATTTGAATTTCAGATAAACAACAAATAATTGTTTAGTCATCATGCAATATTTGAGATATAATTAGACTAAAAAAGTCACTTGTTTATCAAATTCACATTTAACTTTTGTCCTGTATGCTTATTTGCAAAATCTGGCAACCAACAAAGCACTCCCTGAAAGTTGAGATATATAGATAGAAGAGCTCATATTAAAGAATGGTGGAAAAGGTTGTCAAGTATTGAGCAAGCTCTTTAGTCTGAGGGGAAAACAAATGAGAGACGGATGATGAGATCAGTGGGTTGAACTGAGTCTGTTAAGGTCATGTCTAGGTCCAAATGCTATCTCTCATAAAAAAAATTTTAAATACTGAACTAAAAAAAAAAAAAATCCAGTGCTAGTGGGATTATACACATTGTGTAACCCTTAGTTAGGACCTTTTGAAATCCTTAGAATTGTATTGTAACAAGACTTAAAAGCTCTTGGAACAGTCCAGGGGAGACTCAAGTGATTAAATTCCAACCAACTTATGTTAATAGATAAATAACTTTGTTTTAACATTGTGTTAATGAAACTATTTGAAACAGTTTCTTTGGTTGCAAATAAAAGACACCTACTTCGGCTTATTTAAGTATAAAAGGAAACCTATTTGAAAGATATTAGTCTATCTCATAGAATCCCAGAAGTTGAACACTTAAGCTTTGGAAATGGAAACGCTTGAATAGCAAGAGTTCATGTAGTTTTTTTTTTTAAGTTTTTATTTTTTTTAAGGTTTTATTTATTTGACAGAGAGAGACACAGCGAGAGAGGGAACACAAGCAGGGGGAGTGGGAGAGGGAGAAGCAGGTTTCCCGCAGAGCAGGGAGCCTGATGTGGGACTCGATCCCAGGACCCTGGGATCATGACCTGAGCCGAAGGCAGACGCTTAACGACTGAGCCACCCAGGCGCCCCAGAGTTCATGTATTTCTGAATTTTTCAGTTAATCAGATTTTCAGTCCCTTGTTTTAAGTTCAGAGTTTCAGATTTATGAGAGAGAGAATTGGATTTTGGCCAGAAGGGCAGGGCCATATAGTACAGCCCTGGCCTAAACACTGGGTACCTGTCCTTAACCTTTGAGGACAGTTTCCAGAGAAAAATGAGTATGAGAAGAGTTAAAAAGGAGTGCCTTGATACTGTGAATATTTGTAGAACTTTTATTAATGCACACAACTTTATAGAGGGAATGCTAGGTCTCATGTGAGGGGGATGAAAAACTACTTCCTATTTCTGTTTCTTAAAAACACAGATTTATTGCAACATATTTCATTTCCTTCTGATGTAGCATTTAAAATCCTATTTTACACATCAGTACCTTATGCTGTTGCCTAACTATTAAATGAGCAAACTGTAATGAGTAAGGCTCAGATGGCATGTCTGCAAATGAGGACTTCTCTTTATGGTTTATTGCTCATCCACGTAACCTCTTCTAAAAAAGTGTTTGGAGAGTGCCAATCTATTTGATTTATTGGCAGACTGCTGGAGAGATAAGTCTAGGTCTTTTCTGCCCAGAAATTCTTCGGTTACTGTATACATTGAGGTTAGGTTGTGCTGGAGTAGATAAATATAAGATGAACACAGATAATTGTGGCTTAAACAATAGACGTGTGTTGCCCTTCCATGTAAATGATCTAGAAGTGGGAAGTCTAGAACGGTTATGGTGACTCTTGTGGTCCTCCCAGGACCCTGGTCCCTTCTACCTCTGTACTTCACATTTTGTAGGCTGTGATCGTCCTTTTCACTGTCCAGATGACTCCAGCCATTGCATCTGAGTTTCAGGGAGCAGGATTGAGTTAGGAAAAGAAGTGGGTTGACAACTAATAGCCTCTACTACAACTGTCCATTCTGCTTTCCTGCCCTTGGCATTCTGGTCAAGTCTTCTTTTGACTGTGTCCGTGTGATTGTATCCTTCTGATATTTCCCTTTCTGCCTTTTCTCATTTTGCCTAAATACATAGATGTATCAGTCTCCAATCTCCTTCGATGAACCTTGGGAAAATCAGTTTATTGTTCTTTATGATTTCATCACTTATAAAATGCAGGAAGGTGCCTGTCACATTGCCCTGTTAGGAGTGTTCAGTAATCTGGCTCCATGAATTACCTACTTGGTTCCTTTGTCAGGCACTGTGTTAGGTGCTGGGATTCTGAAGAAGTTACGGTTTCTGTCCTCATGCTAGCTGAGACCACCATGTGTAAAATGGATAAACAAGAGGAACAACGACTGAATTAGATACTTTAAAAATGTTCTTTAAAAGCTGAAAAGTGATGTCAGTGTAGTTTGGTATTAGTGATAAGAAATTACATAATTTTAGAGCTTTATCGAGAACCTTACAGGTGATAGTTAATCTCTATTTTACATTAACGAGAATCTAAAACATCAAAACTAGTCAGATGGTAATACTCTGCATATCGCTGATTGAGGGACATTTTGGTTCTGCCCCACCCCCAATATTTTGTTTACCTTCTTCCATCATACACACAGATTCACGTGGACAATGTAGACACATGTAGGCTTGTATATCATAGGTATATCGGCAAAATCAGCATCCATTTATATGTTCAGTTATATATTTTTAGACATTACTTTGTGGGGTTTTTTTGTGTTAAAATATTTTTTGAAAATGTGATATAAAATGTTTCATGATCATCATTTGTATGAATGTATCATTTGTTAATTACTAGGAATGTATTTTTACCACTCCCTGGTTTTCTAACATTTAACAATGGCTAAATGAAGGAGGTTGGTAAAGATGATGAGAAATGGCAGAATATATCAATTAGGTAAGATGGGGAAGCTCCTGAATAGATGAAGATAAATGTGTTTTGGCTTAGTTTGTTGATAATAATATGATAACAGGAATATCGTAGTCTAACTTAAGTTGGGAGACAGCTCAGGATGAATTTTATTTTAAGTAAAGAGGGATTATAATTTAGAGCTCTAATTTTTTTTTTTTTAAGATTTTATTTATTTATTTGACAGAGAGAGACACAGCGAGAGAGGGAACACAAGCAGGGGGAGTGGGAGAGGGAGAAGCAGGCTTCCTGCCGAGCAGGGAGCCCGATGTGGGGCTCAATCCCAGGACCCCGGGATCATGACCTGAGCCAAAGGCAGATACTTAACGACTGAGCCACCCAGGCGCCCCTAGAGCTCTAATTTCGTTAGTCGCTGGGTTATCTTGAACCTTTGGGTTTCTGTATTAAGGGTATTAAGGATTATGCAATAGTTATGCTCAAGACTTAACTTCCAAACAAGTGTGTCTTTTTTTTTTTTAAATGTGGAGTTTATTACAATGCACTATTTATGACTGTAAACCTCTTTTACATTGATGCATTCAAATGAAATGTTTGTGATAGGACTAATTTATTAGATTACCTACCATTTTCAGGCTACACGTACATTGTTGACTTTTTTTTTTTTTTTTAGGTTTTACTTTTTGCTTATGGTACTCATGATATAGAAAATATTTTGGATCAAGTACAGTGGAAAGCAGTATAATGTTATGTGAACTTGGAGTCATCTAGACTGGGGGTTCTCATCCTAGTTAGACAGCTTACAAGTTCTGTGACCTTGGGCAAGTCACATTACTTGATTTGTTCGAGTTTGGATCTGTCTTCGGTAGAACAGGAATTATGTTGCCTACTTCACAAAGATTGTTTAGGACTAGCACTAATATATAAAAGCCCCTAAACAGGCATTTAGCAGTCACAGACATTGAATAAATCCCAGCCATTACCAACAATGGCAACAGTAGTGATTTTTAGGCTCTTTTCCTTCATAGCTTTTAGAAAGAAATCAGGGCTAGGGAGTTCTTTTAGACAAGTACTTTCCGCTTTATGATAGATGTTGAGTAAAGTCAGCAGGAGTGTGAGTAGGAGTTTCAGTGCCAGGGGTTGGTTTCAAAAGCTGTTTTGAAATATACTTAACATCTACGGTCTTACCAGTTGCTTTGCTGAGAACTAGATGTACAGTGGTTAACAAAAAGACATGCTGTTTAAAGTCAGGCGGGGGAGGCAGACATTAAGACATCAAAAAATAGAAATATATAGAATTTCAGATGGTATTAGGTGCAGTGAAAGAAATGAATAAGATGCAGTAGCTTTAGAGTGAATTGTTAGGGGAAACCTCTCTTGAATTAGTTTAAGACCTAAACAGTGTATTACCTGTTCTATTGTGTTACCTGTTTTGCCCAAAAAGGTCTGGTTTCTGGTTCCATGCCACTGTGGGGTTAAAAGATTCTCTGTGTAAAGCCAGGCAGTGAGTCAGAGGAACAAGTAGTTAGTTCATGGCCTAGCAAGTAATATGACCTTGTGGAGTCAGAGTATAAATTTTTATACACTGTACTCAGTATATGTTTTTACTTTGTGTTTCTCTCAGTCTACTTTTTTCCCCCCTCAATCTACTTTTTTATTTTTTTTCATGCCTCTGTGCCTTTGAAAGGATGATTTTATCTATTCATAAATGACTCTCCTCTTTTCTCATTTTAAGACTCAGTTCAAGGTAACCTCTCCTTGGAAGGCTTTTTATAGAAGAATTATCTTTCTAAAATGCAGATCTGAGCATGTTTATAAAACTTGTGTTTAAAACATCATTGGTCTCCAGTTGCCCTTTAGGAGAAAATGAAGAATTCTTAAAGTGGCCTAAAGGTCTGTCATGTTGTAGCCCATTTGCTTCTTCAGCCTCATCTCTGATCACTTGTGAGTGCCTTCACTAAGTGTTTGGACCGTAGGATCTTTGCTTCATGGTTATTGTTCCCCATTCTTAGAATATTAGAGGTTGTCCAGTTCAGCTGCTTATTTAAAAAATGGGGTTTCTTTCAGAGCGGAGAAGGGTGGGGCGATGGGCAAAATGGGTGAAGGGGAGAGGGAGATGCCAGCTTCCAGTTTATGGAATGAGTAAGTCATGGGAATAAAAGGCACAGGGTAGGGAATAGAGTCAGTGGTACATTGTAGAAGTGTTGTATGGTGACAGATGGTAGCTACCCTTGTGAGGGCAGCATAACGTATAGAGTTGTTGAATCACTATGTTGTATACCTGAAACTAATGTAACATTACTCAAAAAAGATTTTTTTTTAAAATGAGGTTTCTCGGGGCACCTGGGTGGCTCAGTCAGTTAAGCGTCTACCTTTGGCTCAGGTCATGATCCTGGAGTCCTGGGATGGCGTCTGGCTTCCTGCTCAGTGGGGAGTCTGCTTGTCCCTCCCCGCTGCTCTCTCTCTCTTAAATGAATAAATAAAATATATTTTTTTTTTTTTAAAGAGGTTTCTTGGGGCGCCAGGGTGGCCTCAGTCAGTTGGGTGTCTGACTCTTGATTTTGTCTCAGCTCATGGTTTCAGGATTTCAGGGTTGAGCAATGGAGCCCTGTGTCAGAGGTTTCTTTGAGCTCTAAAATATAGTGATTAAGCACCTGCTTTTCTAGTTTCTAATTAACTGCCTGCCTCCTTCCTTTGGTCGTCCTTCTGTCCATCTGTCATCGTGCTTGGACAATCATAATCCATGGGCTGAATGAAATTAATAATAGAGACAAGGTAGAGAAGATAAGCAAATTAGAAAGCCTGTAACACTCCAATCTCCTTTTCAGGTGACTAATACCAGATTATTCAGATTTATAATGATCACAGTATGAAGTTCTGATTAATGACAGTTTCATATAATGGAAGAACTGCAAAGGCAGGAGTGGAGCACTGTTTGTCTTGTATTTTTCTATATTTCCTCTTATACGGGGAGTGGAGCACTGTTTGTCCTGTATTTTTCTATATTTCCTCTTATACGGGGAGTGATAGCAATAAGCAGTCACTCTTTATTTTCATCAGTATTTAGATACATGAAAGGAGAAGCTAAGGAAACTCGGTGCCCACAACAGAGTTCTTCCTTGTGTCCTAGTGGCAGCAGCTCTGTGCACTTTAATTGGCGCGAGCCAAGCTACTCATGCTGTTTGACAAAGTCCAAGTATGGGGGACGATCCTGAAAACAGGAGACTCCACAGCTGGCTCCTGCTAGTCTCTTTCATTTTGTTTATGGCAGTCTTTATAATTGTGGGAATATTTCTGGGCTGGCTCCTGCTATTCTTTTTCATTTTATTTATGGCAATCTTTATAATTGTGGGAATATTTCTGGGGTTTCATGATAAAGTGACTACTCATCTTAGTTACGCCTATCTAAGCAATCATAATGAAACTAATTCCACGAAGAATTAGTTTCTATAGAACAAAATAACAAGACAGTCACGCTCTGTCTAGCACCTTTCTCTTTGCATACTGTTTTTTAGTTTTAGTGAAAGCCAATAAGCAGAAATCAATAAAGGTCATGTTAATCATTACAAAGGAAAAATGAAAGAAGGCTATGGCTGTAATCCAGAAAATGATCTAAGATTTGGAAAAACAAAAATATCCTAACATATAAATAAAGTTCCTCCGAGGCTGTCAGGAGGAGATGCTTGCAACCTGATCCTGTGTCTGTGTCTCCTCATTCGCCAACGCCGTCCTTTCCTACGAGAGACCCACCCCGGCTGGAGCTGGACTCCGGCATTTAATTGCTTGGAAAAAGAGGAGAAATCTCAGTGTTAAGAAATGAATATCAGGCATCTAGTTAGTATAATGCTGTGTACGGGAATATGGTAGATTTGAATCGTTACCTTTTAACATGGGTGGAGTATTATGCTAAGCAAAATAAGTCAGAGAAAGGCATTTCATTTATGTGGAATTTAAGAAACAAAACAAATGAGCATAGGGGGAAAAAGAGAGAGAGGCAAACCAAGAAACAGACTCTTAACAGATGGTTACCAGAGGGGATGTGGGTGGAGGGTGGTTTAAATAGGTGATGGGGTTTAAGGAGGGCGCTTATGATGAGCGCCAGGTGTTGTATGGAGATGTTGAATCATTATATTGTATACCTGACACTAATTACACTGTATGTTAACTACTGGAATTTATTTGTTTATTTTTAAAGATTTATTTATTTGACAGAGAGAGCACAAGCAGGGGGAGTGGCAGGCAGAGGGAGAGGGAGAAGCAGACTCTCCGCTGAGCAGGGAGCCCGAGGCGGGGCTCAGTCCCAGGACCCTGGGATCATGACCTGAGCCGAAGGCAGACGCTTAACCGACTGAGCCCCCGACTCAGATGCCCCCACTAACTGGAATTTAGATAAAAATATACATAAAAATAGTTATAGCACGACTTTTATTGTACATTGTTTTTTCTTCATTGGTTGGCTCTGACTGGGTTGGAGCAACAGATAGCTATGAGGTGATAACTATGTCAGGTACTGTGCTGGGCATTTTTTGCAGGGCATTTGTTTTGGGGCTTTTTAAAAAATTTGCACAACAGTTTAGTAAGTTAGATTTTACCATCTCAACTTTGCACATGAGTAACTGCTCATAAAAGTGAAATAGCTTGCCTGAGGCCACACTCAAGTGGTGGAGGTAGAATTTGAACCCAGGTCTGCCTGGCTGAAAGCTTGTATTTCCTTTTTTTTTTTTTTAAGGTTTATTTATTTATTTGAGACAGAGACAGAGAGAGAGCGCGACAGAGACAGTGAGAGAGAGCAAGAGTGGGGAGGAGAGGGAGAAGCAGGCTCGATCCCAGGACCCTGGGATCATGACCTGAGCAGAAGGCAGACACTTAACCGACTGAGCCACCCAGGCGCCCCAAAAGCTTGTATTTCTTTTATTACTACTTTATTACTCAGCACTAAAGACATCTTTTTCCTTCCTGCATATAAATTTTACTTCAGGAAAAGGAGACACAAATTAATCATATTAAAATAGAACCCTTTTTAGCTCAGCGACCTTGAGAAGTGTTCTGTCCTGTCCCGGGTGTGAGAGGTTGGGGTCATAGATGGGGGGTGGGGGGCAGTTGTGAAAGGAAGTTACAAGGAGAGTTGACGTCTGCACCACCTTATACTGTCCCTCATGCTATTGAGACGCCTGTAATTTTTATTCTTTTACTTTCTCTCTTCTCTTTCTCCGTTCTGTCACTCTGAATGCCTGGTGGCATTCCCTGCACCATGAATAATTTGTCTTTCCTCATTGATGGGCGGTGAGCTCAGTGAGAGCAGGGCTGTGTGTATCTTGGTCACCACCGTAGGTGCTGAATAAAAATACTCCTTGTTGTCCAGATCTGTGTGGTTCCTGGGATTGTATAGTGGGTTGGGATAACAACGGATACTCTTTATTTGTGGAGTGACCGGAAAAGAAGAAAAGATAGGAGTTTTGGAATATGGAGCAAAAGGAAGGGAATAGAAGGAAGGGGAAGAGAAAAGGGTACAGTTGATAAAGAGGGTGAGGGTGGGGAGGTTGTTGTAGGTGTTCTCACTACAGGACTGGAAGCTGCAAGTTCTGGAGTGTAAGGCCAAGGCTCCTGTGCAGGTGAGTAGTGAGGAAGGCCAGGAGCTTGTGCGGAAGATGTTGGCTGTGTGCTCTTCACCTGGAGTTGGATGGATTAGGACCTGATTTTTGACAGCTTTTACTGACATCTGTGTAACATTATGATTTTTTTTTTCGTGCTTCTGGTCTGCTTAAGCCAGTACTTAATTGGGAAGGAGACTGGTTGCAGAGTATGAGGAATACTAGCTAAAAGAAAAGGTTTGACATCCTTTTGCCACGTCTCAAGACTCCAGGCCTCTTTTTTAATGCTGAGTAAAATTTCAGTGGACTGATGGGAGTAGGGAGCAAAGTGTTAAAACCTTACATGATTTAGCCCCCCCTCCTTCTACCCCTTCCTTCTTTATTTTTATTATTTTTTAATTATTCTTTTAGAGTAGGCTATACTTCCAATGTGGGGTTTGAACTCACGACCCCAAGATCAAAAGTTACTTGCTCTACCAAATGAGCCAGCCGGGTGCCACATCCCCTCCTCCTTTTCCGACCTCAGCTCTTACCACTCCTCTTCAGCTTTGACATCCTCCTTCCTTACAGTTTGTCAGACCTGTCCAGGGTTCCTGCCTCAGGGCTTTTTACACTCATGCTTTTTTTCCTTCCTGGTACTTTTCCCACAGATATCCACTAACTTACCCTCCTATCTTCTTCAAATCTCCAGTGTCATGCTGTCTTTGAGGCTTTCCTTTGACCTCTGTGAAAAACACCTTCCCCACCCCCCATACCTCTGCATTATTTCTTTCTGTAACACCCTCTGGCATTCTGTATGTCCTATCTACCCTCATTGGAATTTTAAGTTCCATGAAGACGGGGACTTGGTTTTGTTCATTGTTATATCTCTAGTGCCTAGAACAACTGTGCCCAGAACTAGCACTGCCCTCTACGTGGGACAATGTTTTCGTAACAAGCTGTGGGGGGGGGGGGGGGGGGAGCTTTATTAATCCATCCAACTCTAGAGATTAAATGAGAACGCACCTTTTTTTGTTTGTCACTTTTTTTTGGTTTTGTTTTGTTTTTTTGTTGGGGAAGCATCCTGTTGAAAAATTTCAAAATGTGAGGATAGACATATAATTGAAATGGAACAGGCAAAAGAAGTAAAATAAAATATTACTAGGTAACCTTAATATGAAAAAGTAACTATAAAAACTCTATATTCTTTCTTCTGGGGAACATAGGTCCTCTATATTTTGTCCTTAAAACCAACCTATGTTCACATTTCCTGTTTTAGCTAATACTTTCCTATCTCTGCTTTTCATCACATTGTGTCTTTCTACCACTTTTAACTTAATCTTAATTCTTCCTGTGTTTTTGAGGTTTCAGCTCAACTCCCAGCTCAAAAAAGACACTTCTGGTCATCTCCTAGTGTTGGTACAAAGTGTCTGGGAGACTCCGAAAGGAAAAAGGAGTGAGTCTTGTCTTTGCTTGGGGCCTGGGGTTTTTTTTTTTTTTTAAAGATTTTATTTATTTATTTGACAGAGAGATAGAGAGAACAAGTAGGCAGAGAGGCAGGCAGAGGGAGAGGGAGAAGCAGACTCTCCACTGAGCAGGGAGCCCGACGCGGGGCTCGATCCCAGGACCCCGGGATCATGACCTGAGCCGAAGGCAGCCACTTAACCGACTGAGCCACCCAGGCGCCCCAGGGGCCTGGGGTTTTTATTGAGGATTGTGGTCTGGTGACATATCTTCTCAGGCTTTCAGGAACACATGTTTAGGTGTCCTAAGTCACTTATGCCCTGGAGCCCAATGGTCTTGGAAAAATGTTCGTAGACGACCCCACCAGGTCACTCCTTAGGTGTTATCTATTGTGCTGGAAAACTCCAAAGAAATCATTAACTCCTTGACCTACACAAGGAGGACGTACATTATCTGTTCTATAAGGTATGTGTGAGGCAGGGATGTGGGTTCTTGCAAGAACAGAAGCAGGAAAAAGAGCAAAAAAGCAGTTTTTCATGGGGTCCTTTAGTTCCCTTGTCTCAGTTTGAAAAGCCTTCATGTAGTTCCATTAATTATATTGATATTTTTAGGCTTTACTTTTTAAAAGACTTAGTCAAACTCTTGGTATAACAGAACCTAGAGGTTCTGTTTAGGTTCAATCTAAACAATTTAGAGAAATGAGCATTTATTTCTTAAAACGTTTGAAAGGCTTCGTTTTCCTTTATGTAGATGAGTCCTACCAATTCTAAAATACTCAACTTTACAATTTGAATACCTATAGTAGGTGGCCTGTTAAAACCTGAAGAAATAATTTTTTTGCTTCACATTTTTAAAAAACTGTGGCTATATAAGTTTTAAGATGTTACAAATAGGTTGGGACCAAAATATAATAATTTTATGTTTTGAAAGTGTGTGTGTGTGTGTGTGTGTGTGTGTGTTATGGCTAGATAAATATATAGCTGTGGAGGTAGCAGTAAACATTGTGTAAATGTTGGTATCATACAGAAATGACATGACCTAAAATATAAATAGTGGGTACTTGGGGGGGGGGTGCGGTGTAGGGTTGGCTTGAGAAGAAAAGGGACTTCAGTTATATAATGGTGATATAATACCTTTTTCTTTTTGTTCTTTTCCGGATGAAAATTGGAAGAGAAATAAGACTGTCAGTTTTACCATTTTTGTTACTTTGTTTTTATGTATCTTTCCTGGAGTTCATTTAGTAGGAGATTACTTTGATATTTTGATTTATGCATAAAAGGGTCTAAATTCTTGAAAAGACCTAAATCAGCATGTTGCTTTTTCAGTAGCCATTTCTGAAACTGCAGCTTAGCTGTAGAAATCATTTTTCTGTTTTTACTTCTGTAAACTGACTTAACGTGGATTTCTTTTGATCTAGCTCCGTTTAAGAGAATCCTTTGGAAAAATGTTAATAATCCATGTGTTCCTAATGTTTTTTTG
Source organism: Phoca vitulina (assembly GCF_004348235.1). Classification (NCBI taxonomy): domain Eukaryota; kingdom Metazoa; phylum Chordata; class Mammalia; order Carnivora; family Phocidae; genus Phoca; species Phoca vitulina. Next base: position 6,920,705 of record NW_022589776.1, read on the forward strand.
TTTTGTTTTAAAATTCTAGGAATTGAAGCCATTTTTTATGAAGGAAGTTGGCAGTCACTTTGATGATTTTGTGACCAATCTCATTGAAAAATCAGCATCATTAGACAATGGTGGGTGTGCTATCACAAGCTTTTCCGTTCTTGAAGGAGAGAACAACCACAGAGCTAAGTAAGTATAGATACTAGTTTCTTTTAGTGCAAACATGTCTCTGATAATGCTCAGCGGTCAGAATCTGGACTGCAGTAAAAATGCCTGGATTCACACCCTGGCACCACTTTTTATTAGCTCTGTGTTGCCTTGGGCAAATTAGCCACTTGAAAGGTGGGTTTCTTCATCTTAATATGAGGATTATAACAAGCATGTACCTCATCTAAGACTATGCTGACTTACAAAATAAAAGAGCCAACACTTGTTGAGTGCTCTGCATTTGAACCAATGACCCCGTGAGGTAGATACCATAACAGTCTCATGCTACAGATCAGGATACTGAAGTGTGGGACAGTTACGTGTCCAAGATCACACAGTGGGTATTGGAACCCAGAGCCTTGCTCCAGAGTTCATGCCCTTCACCACATCGTTGTAGTGCCTCCCTGTTGTACTCTATCCAATACCTGTAATAAAGCACAACAGTTAGCGTCTATGTTTCTAATTGGTCAGGCATCTGGAGCAGCAGAGGGAAAGCTATCAGAGGCCCATATGTGCTAATTTGCCATTCTGTGCTCTCTTCAGTTTTATGCCCCAGTGGTCTCTGGCAGTCACTTCTATTCCGGAGGACAGTTTTGACCACTAATAGTTGACAGAAGTGTGGGTGATTGTGCAGAAAGCCCTAAAAATGATGATACTGCTAGATGTTTAGAATGCGAGAGATTAGGAACTGGAGGCAACCTTTAAGATCAGGAAGCTCTTGGGGGTTGTTGGAAGTCCTTTGACATTAGGGAGGGTGAGGGTCTCATAAATTTTAGTGCAGAGGACAGACGAATAACAGCATGTGAACTGGAGTATGGCTAGAGGCCTCTCTCTGACCTTAGCGATGTTTAGGAGAAGGAAAAGGGGTTGTCAATGTGTGATGCCAGGAATGCATTTCCAGAGGGGCTGGGCTATGGAGTACCTTTGAGCGCTGCTCTCCCGAGGTGTGCCTAGCACCTCTTCCTTCTCACCAGACCTGCATGTATCTACCTCATTGCATTGTTCAGGAGTAAATGAGATAACATGCACAAAACCCTTCACATAGTACCCGGGTCAGAGTGAGAGGTGCTTTATTAACGTTATATGCTGTAGTTGGTAATATTCTTTCTCTTATCCATAGGTTTAAATTTCTTAAAATACTTGAAGTATTTATATTTTATTTTTTTGCTCTTCCCAGAGATTTGAGAGCACCTCCAGAACATGGAAAGATTTTTGTTTTAAGGCAGTCTCTCTTAGAGTGAGTATTTTTAGTTGCTTTTATTAATTATTAGTTTGAATTAAAAACTGTTCTGATTACTAAAATCACTGCTTAATTTATGCATGTTTAATGAGTTCTGAATTCATAGAAATCATTAGTTTTGGAACTTCTTGTACATTTGCTGTCTCTTGGTCCTCCTTTGTGATCTTCTGGTTCTATATCTAGTTTCAAAGGAGGAGTTAGAATGAGCATGGTTATCTGTCCTCTGATAAATTTCTTGAAGTTGCAATGCAGAGAATTGATTACCCAAAAAGCTAGAACAAAAGTTTTCTAATTAAGTAAACCCCTTCACAAGTGTTTTGGTGTTGCTACCTTCTTGGTATATTACATATTTTTCATCTCTTCTTTGGCTAGCCAGCTTAGAAACTTGATAGTTTTCTCAGATTTACATATTTTAGAACCCTGATTGTGTGAATTTTATGAAGAAAATTAGGCACAGTAAATTACTTATGGTGACCTCACTTGTGAACTGAAATAGGTGTGCTGTAGGTAGGTAATGAATATTTCTTTTGTGATGTTCTCTGAGTAGATCATTTATTTATTTACTCAGTCATTCCTCAGAATACTGCTGTAATTTCACCTGCATTAGGATAGGTCATCTGAAATAGTTGGGCTGGTGAAAAATTATCTTGAGTGTCTTAATGTGCTTTTTTAAAACAATACATTTTATGCTTATCAAAACTCACTTTCTGTGAGCCAACTTTATATTCGATGAGAAGGCCAAAATTTTCTGAACATATTACCTTGTATCCTACAGTTTTAGTGTTTTGCCACACTATTGTTTGAAGAAATTTTAACTTTTAAAATCTGTATCTGGTGGGGAGGGGAAATGCAGGCAGGGGAAAATAAATTATTTTGAACATTATAATTAAGATTTTAATGATAGAATTGCACTATATGAAAAAAGTACTTTTTTTTTTTTTTTAAAGATTTTATTTATTTATTGGCGAGAGAGACAGAGATAGAGAAGGAGCAGGGAGGAGAGGGAGAAGCAGGTTCCCCGCTGAGCAGAGAGCCCGATGCAGGGCTTTATCCCAGGACCCTGTGACCACGACCTGAGCTGAAGGCAGACGCTTAACCGACTGAGCCACCCAGGCGCCCCTCAAGTGTACTTTAATTACAAAGCTTTTTTAAAAAGGATTTTATTTATTTTAGAGAGAGAGAGTGTGTGCCAGTTGGGGGAGGGGCAGAGGAAGTGGGGGAAGCAGACTCCCTGCTAAGCACGGAGGCCTGCCTGGGCCCTGCTGAAAAGAAAGGCTAAAAGGAACCACAAGGTACCACCTCATACTAGTCAGAATGGCTAAAATTGATAAGACAGCGAACAACAAATGTTGGCGAGGATGTGGAGAAAGGGGAACCCTCGTACATTGCTGGTGGGAATGCAAGCTGGTACAGCCACTCTGGAAAACAGTGTGGAGGTTCCTCAAGACGTTAAAAATAGAACTACCCTATGACCCAACAATTGCACTACTGGGTATTTACCCCAAAGATACAGATGTAGTGAAAAGAAGGGGTACCTGCACCCCAATGTTCTTAGCAGCAATGTCCACAATAGCTAAACTGGAAGGAGCTGAGATGTCCTTCAACAGATGAATGGATAAAGATGTGGTCCATATATAGAATGGAATATTACTCAGCCATCAGAAAGGATGAATACTTAACATTCACATCAACATGGATAGAACTGGAGGGTATTATGCTGAGCGAAATAAGTCAGTCAGAGAAAGACAATTACATGGTTTCACTCATGTGTGAAATATAAGAAGTAGTGCAGAGGATGATAGGGGAAGGGAGGGGAAGCTGAATGGGAAGAAGTCAGAGAGGGAGATAAACCATGACAGAATCTTGACTCCAGGAAACAAACTGAGGGTTGTGGAAAGGGAGGTGGGTTGGGGGGATGGGGTAACTGGGTGATGGCCATTAAGGAGGGCAAGTGAAGTGATGAGCACTGGGTGTTATACACAACTGATGAATCATTGAACACTACATCAAAAACTAATGATGCACTATATGTTGGCTAATTGAATTTAAATTAAAAAAAAAATAAAAGAATGGCTAAAAAGAAAGGCTAGATCCTACAACTCCTGAGATCATGACCTGAGCTGAAACCAAGAGTTGGGTGGATGCTTAACCAACTGAACCATCTGGGCATCCCACAAAACATTTTTTTTAACCAAGGAAATAAAACACATATTTTATGGCTCAGGTTGGTTTTTATTAGAATTTGAAGATCGTTGATTCAGGGCAATCTAAGATATCCTTGAAAAGGTATGTAGAAGATGTAAACATACATCTTTGCAAAAGCAAAGCTAAAAAAACTTGTTTTAGTTAAATAAAAAAAAAATACCTCTTTAAGAAAACATCATCTGGAAAGTTGTTGCTATATTTTGGAAGTAGCCCTGTTTTAATCAAATATAAAGATCAGTGAGGATAGAAAATAAAAACATTTGTAAATGTTTAAGTGTATAGACATGTAGGGTGGTAGTTGCATTATAGAAAAGCATACATGTGAATCTTAACATCTTGGAAATAGCACTTAATAGTAGTTAAGTATAGGGAGTAGAATGTAATAGGATTAAAGACAAAACCTTGTTAACATTTGGGATAGCTTTTGTGTTTCCTGTTTTCAGTGCCTTTTGCCTACCTAAGAAGCAATCACTTTTGGCAGGTTTTCAAGAATGCTCCCCATTTGTTTTAAGTGTTTGATATCCATGCTGTTTTCTAGGGGACAGTATCATTTTATTGGAAAGAGCCTTATCCTAAGCTTTTACATTAAGTTTTTACCTTGGTCATGTCATTTACGGTCTGTGCTTCAGGTTTAATATTCTGGGATTCCTGTTGGAGATGTTTGCTCATGATTACTATTTGAGGGTGGGTCTGCATCTGCTGACCTGCCTTAAAGGCTTTAATATATGGTGTTTTAAAATGAAATATAATTAATTGTATTTGTTTGAACTGTATTTACAGTGAGCTGTTTGAGGTGGACCACATCAGAACAATATATCACATGTTTATTGCCCTCCTCATTCTCTTTATCCTCAGCACACTTGTTGTAGATTACATTGATGAAGGAAGGTAAGACGAGAAAGGATGTTTGGCTAGTTGATGAATAGGGTGTTGGAGTTTTCATGGTATTTAAATTTTGGTAAATTTTGGTGATTTGGGTAAATTTGCTTCAGAAGATCCCAAAGCAGCTGATTGGAGGGTGATATTCTCCTCTCCCTAAAAGCACAACTAAAAGGAATATTAGAAGTTTCATTTTATTTTTATTTTATTATTTATTTTAAAAATTTTATTTATTTGACAGAGAGAGACACAGCGAGAGAGGGAACACAAGCAGGGGGAGTGGGAGAGGGAGAAGCTGGCTTCCCGCTGAGCAGGGAGCCCAATGCAGGGCTCGATCCCAGGACCCTGGGATCATGACCTGAGCTGAAGGCAGACGCTTAACGACTGAGCCACCCAGGCGCCCCCATTTTATTTTGAAAATGGTCTATTTTAGTAGTCCATAATTGGTAGTTTCTAGGTAATTTTCCTAAATGGGAGAATTTTGTATATACAATTTACCAATTTTCCCACTATGGTGTGTATTTCAGGTTGTTAGTGAAAATAAATAGCTTATTAGAATTTAATGCTTGAAAAACTTTTTTTAAAAAGATTTATTTTTTAGGGAGAGAGAGAGCACGAGCATGTGTGCATGAGTGGGGCGTGGGGCAGAGGGAGAGGAAGAGAGAGAGAGTCTCAAGCAGACTCCCCACGGACCGTGGAGCCTGACTCAGGGCTTGATCCCAGGACCCCGAGATCATGACCTGAGCGGAAACAGTCGGACACCCAACCAACTGAGCCACCCAGGCGCCCTGGAAAACTTTTCTTTTTAATATAAAAATGAAATTTAACTTTAAAAATGACAGTGTGGTGAGGTGCCTGGGTGGCTCAGTTGTTAAGCATCTGCCTTCGGCTCAGATCATGATCCCAGGGTCCTGGGATTGAGCCCTACATCGGGCTACCTGCTCAGTGGGAAGCCTGCTCCTCCCTCTCCCACTCCCTCCTGCTTGTGTTTCCTCTTTCGTGCTCTGTCAAATAAATAAATAAAATCTTAAAAATAAAATAAAATAAATGACAGTGTGGTAATCATACACCAACTTATGTGCATTATTAGCAAATTACATTTTGAGATAATGGTATCATACTGTATTAATAGATTTTTGAATTATTCTTCTGAAAAATCATCTTTTGGACATAACAGTGATTGCTATTTGAATACTTTATGTATTAGTGTATCTTAGAGTTTAAAATTTATTAATGTTAGAATCTAATCACTGCGAAGTTTAAAGTTTTATTATTTTAGGTTATCTTGGGTATCTTATGTTCAAATACTATATTATCTTAGGGCTTTTAGAAGATTTATTGTTGGGATATATTGTGAAGCAGAGGCTTAGAAGCACCTCTCCCTCTTGCACAACTATTACCCTCATGACCACAATGGATTAATGTTGCTGTGTTTTCTAAGGTTGAGAGTTTTAGGTGTGAAAAGTTTTCAGTTCTATGAGTCTGTGCATATTAAAAATTCACTTCTGTGCTCTTTCTCTGTGCTTTTTCTCCCTAGGCTGGTGCTTGAGTTCAATCTCTTGTCTTATGCTTTTGGCAAACTTCCCGTTGTTATGTGGACATGGTGGACTATGTTCTTGAGTACACTTGTAGTTCCCTATTTCCTCTTCCAACGTTGGGCCAGAGGCTACAGCAAGAGTTCTCATCCAGTGGTCTATTCTCTCTTCCATTGCTTCCTTTTCATGGTCTTCCAGATTGGAGTTCTAGGTTTGGGACCAACATATGTTGTATTAGCATATACCCTACCACCAGCTTCCCGCTGCATTGTTATACTTGAACAGGTAAGGTTTTGAAGGTTGCCCGATGCAATGCTATGTTTTGTTAAAATAATAATACTGACATTCTGTTATTTTTAGTTGTATTAGTTGGGTCAATTTTTCTATCTGGTTCTTTGTGCTATTATTTATAAAATTGAAGTTTTAAGATAGATCATCTCATGTCTTAAAATTCATACTAGCTTCAGTGTTCTCTGATTCTTGGTAATGAAATTATATTGAGCTGTTTAGGATGAATTCAGATTTTATTCTTGAACACTTTGTAGAAGTCATTTAAAAGATAAAATATTTTTGTAATTAAAAATTCTACCCTGGGCGCCTGGGTGGCTCAGTCGTTAAGCGTCTGCCTTCGGCTCAGGTCATGGTCCCAGGGTCCTGGGATCGAGCCCCGCATCGGGCTCCCTGCTCCGCGGGAAGCCTGCTTCTCCCTCTCCCACTTCCCCTGCTTGTGTTCCTGCTCTCGCTATCTCTCTGCCAAATAAATAAATAAAATCTTTAAAAAATTAAAAAAAATAAAAAAAAATAAAAACTCTACCCTTGAGGTTATCAGATTCATTGTTTTGTCATATAAACTGGTCCCATCTGAATAAAGGATTTATTTTGTTCATACAGCCTTCAGAATTTTCTGACTTACGTTGGCTGTCTGTTAATTTACTCTGTGTGACTAATGGGAAGGACTGTTTCAGGAGACTCTCTTTCAACAGGCTTTTAATTTCTTACTGTAATATACTTGCAATAGATAATACTGTTAGATACAAAATAATTTGAATAATAACATGTCCTTCTTTACAGTTTGTTTTTCATTTGTTTTATTCCATAAATGTGAACTTGAGTTGGTATATGCAAAATTAGGAAATTCTTTATATGATCCAGTGCTGTTCTGGGGTTGCTTATAAGACAATGGTAGAACATTCATCTTTTTTTCCCTCCCTCCTTTTGTAGATTCGTTTCATAATGAAGTCCTATTCATTTGTCAGAGAGAATGTGCCTCGGGTACTAAATTCAGCTAAGGAGAAATCAAGTATGTAAATTCGTTAGGTCAAGGATTATTCAATAGCGTATTTTAACCTTTGGTCTTTAGTGGGATGGCGTTTTACATTCTATAGACATTATATTTGATTTTAAATATGGAGGATCCATATTGATTTGGAAGACTATCTCACTGTTTCCTGATTGTTCCTGTTTTGCCTTTGTACCTACAATTTAAAAACATTGATCGCCAGAGTCTTAAAACTTTGCCTTATTTTTGTAATGTTAATAGACTCATTACCCCATGTGTGCTTATTCTTTGAATTGCTGCTTCAAACTCTAGAAGGTATTTCTAAGTCACAGGAATAGCTTAGTTTAGAGGGATTGGTAATACTGAATCAATATAAGGATAAGAAGTCACTCTGGGAGATCAGGAAGAAATGATATGGGCTAAGTGAAGTCCTTTTACTCTTCCCTGTTGTGTGCTTTCTTATTTCTCCCTTTTAGTTTTGCCAGGAGAAATTGAAGAGTGCCTGATCTAACCAGAGTTTTCCTTTTCCAGAGACGATTCCAATACCCACAGTCAACCAGTACTTGTACTTTTTGTTTGCACCTACCCTCATCTACCGTGACAACTATCCCAGGTAATTGTTCTGTGAAGCAGAAATGTGTTGAGCACCGGAAGTGTAGCATGAGTGTGGTGGGATAGGTAGGCAGGGGCCAGTTCATATAGGGTTACAAAGAATATAAAATGAGTTATAACTTTCTTGCTGGCACGGAAAAGTCCCAAGTGGTGATTCTAGCAATCCAGTTTGATTACAGTAATTCTTGACAGAATTATACAGGCATTCCATATGCCAAAAATGATATGTTCTGTGTGGGGAGAATATTGTGAGGGTCTTTATTAAAGTTCAATTACTTACTTTATTTAGAAAACTTATTTTGTTTCTTCCTTTTTAGGACTCCCACTGTAAGGTGGGGTTATGTTGCTGTGCAGTTTTTACAGGTGAATTTTTTCTTTACCTAAGGTTTGTTGATTAGTGGGACATGGGGATTCAAATTTATAATAATAATTTAATCTATTTAAAGTGTTGGTAAATTCATGTCTACTGGGAACTCTAGACCTCTTTCTGAAGTCTTTTAAACTCTTTACCAGTACAGTAGATGGTATTTGTCTTGCAAACATCAAAAGTAATTTCCTTCAGTAAAAGAATTTAATTAAAGTCATTCCATTTGGTTACTTTAGTAAGCATCTATGTTAATTTCCCCCTCTCCTTATGGTTTTTTGTTTTGGGATACATATGTGTGGGTATGGTCTGATGTCTTCCCCATCGCCACCCACTGCCTTGCCCCATCAGAATCATAAATCCCAGAAGATCTCATTTTAAACTCTTGTCCCAGTCAAATACCCCTTTATGAAATAAGTTCTTTTGTGCTGGGTTTCACGTAGCAGGAAAAGCAGGTTCCAAGAGTCTCATCTTTTAGTATGCCATTTGATAAAGGGTTGGGAGAGAAGAAGGTATGATAGAAACTAGCTTGTGTAATATCTCTGAAGGATTGCAGTTTGGCAATCTTATATACTAGCATTAATGGAATATATATGTGAACATTAGTCCAAGGGTCACATATCTATCTTCTTTATCAAGCCATCAGTATTATAATTATATCTCTGTTATATTCCAGGTTTTTGGTTGCTTTTTTTATGTGTACTACATCTTTGAAAGGCTCTGTGCCCCCTTGTTTCGGAATATCAAACAAGAGCCCTTCAGCGCTCGTGTTCTGGTCCTGTGTGTATTTAACTCCATCTTGCCAGGTAACATGGGTACTGGTTAATTTGGCCATTCATGAAGTTATAAGGAAAAAGAGCTGTTGCACATGCACACCTTTGATTTTCCTGCCTTTTGCTCTGAAGTCATCTCTACATCTATACTCATCTCGACTTCTTTCCATCTATTTCATAAGTGAGTATACTTCCAGTTTCAGCCCAGACAAACTTTCTGTTTGTCTTCTGACTTTCACCCAAGTTTTGCTTTCTGTGACTGTGGGTAGTCCATATTCATGACTAATCTTCCTGTTCACTATTCAGTTCATTGTAATCTTGCTTCTAATCCGACCAGGCCACTAATGTGGCCTTTATTGAAATCACTGGTAACCTCCTGATTCTAAATCCGGTAGATGGTTTAGCCCTTATTCTATTTCATCTCCATGAAGCATTGTTTGGATGCTGTTGACCGCATTTTGAAATCTCTCTCTTGCTACTCATTCTCATTCTCCTGTCTTTCTGGCCATACCTCAGTCTCCTAACTTCATTCATTCCACTTACTTTTTTCTAGAGATACATGAGTACCTATTATGTGCCAGGTGCTGAGGACCTAGCAGTGAAGAGGACATAGATGCTCTCTACTCTCTGGAGGCTTTCAGTTTAGTTTAGTTTCCTTTACTTATTCTTTCTTTTTTCTCTACCTGTCAAATGTTGGTCGTGTTTTCTGTTACCTTCTTTCTTCCTTAACCTCTCTCCTAGACTCCTAGGTAACCTTCCCTGATTGCCCCCCCAAGATTCACTCCAATAAATTATTTTATCTGTCCCTTTAATAGAATATATATTAAATGCATGTCTTCCTCACTAGGCTGCAAATTCCTTGAGATCAAGGATTGTGTGTTACAGCCAGTCAGCCAACCACAGTCTTTCCCATATTGTCTAATACATAGTAGATGCTCCATAAATATTCTTTGATATTTTTTTAATAAACAGGTGAATGAAAGGGATAGGCATATAAATGGATATTTACAATGTAGTATAGTATATACTACTTAAGTAGGATAAACAAAGTGTTGATGAACTTTGTATCATATTGGACATGACATTTAATATTGGGTATTGAAAAATAGGTGTTTGGCAGAGAAGTGTAGTGGAAACGTGCTTCTAGGTAGTGGGATGGAAGCAGAGGCATAGAGTATTTTCGAATGGCAGAAGTCCAGTTATGGATGATGTTTACAACACTGGGAATAGAGTCAGAGATAAGTTAACTTTGTCACTGGACATTTTGGGCTGGATAACTCTGTGTTTTGGGGGGCTGTCTTGTGCATTATAGGATATTTACCAATCTTCTTGCCTCTAAAAACTAGATACTAGTAGTACAGCCCTTACCCCTTGAGTTGTGACAACGAAAAATGTCTCCAGAATTGTCAGATGTTCTCTAGGGGGCAAAATCTCCCACAGTTTTAAGCAACTGGTTTAGAGGAATGCATGAGGGCCAGATTTTAAAGGGCCTTGGGTACCAAGTTAAGCCATATAGCTAGGCATTTCTATTAAAAACAGGCTGGGTCATTTGTTATCTATAAAACCCACTAGGGGGCGCCTGGGTGGCTCAGTCCGTTAAGCGTCTGCCTTCGGCTAGGGTCACCATCCCAGGGTCCTGGGATCGAGCCCCACAACGGGCTCCCTGCTCAGCGGGAAGCCTGCTTCTCCCTCTCCCACTCCCCCTGCTTGTGTTCCCTCTCTCACTATATCTCTCTCTGTCAAATAAATAAAATCTTAAAAAAAAAAAAAAATAAAACCCACTTGGAAGGAATTTAGTGCTTTCTAAAATTAAAATAACTTTCAAAAGAACATGGTGTCATCTCTTGAATGGGTAAGCTGGAACAGTAACTTTTATTTTACAGAATAATTCCAGCTAAGCATATGATGACATAAAATTAACTGCTTTGCATGAGCTATTTGGAAAGGCCTTTAATATTGTTAATCTTATTTTTAGGTGTGCTGATTCTGTTTCTCATGTTTTTTGCCTTTTTGCACTGCTGGCTCAATGCCTTTGCTGAGATGTTACGCTTTGGTGACAGGATGTTTTATAAGGTGATGTATACTTGGCCTTCTCTTTCTTTTCACATTTTATTTATGCACTTATGTCCTCATTGTTAAGTATTTGAGCATTGTTGAGCATGTTTAACATAAACATTGCAAAGTTCTTTTTCCATGAGTTTTATCAATATTAAGTCTGAGATTCTGATGTTGATATACTTAGCACAGCCTCATAGCCTTACCTTCTACCTCTTAATATCTGCTCCCTTAATAAAGCATATGGTTTCTACTGGATCCTGTATTGGTGGGAAAGCATGTGTCCAGAGGGTATCATGAGACTCTGCTGATCATTCATTTGAAATTGGCTGTCTGGTGCTATAGGAGTGATCTTAGCAAATTATTTAAGACTGTTGAATAGTTCATACAGGAAATAACTTTTCCCTCCTTTATTTTGAAAGGCATTAAGTATACTTAAAATAGTTGGAATTAAGTTCTAGACAAGAGCCAGGGTGTTCATAGTGTTCTGTAATCCTGTCTAAAGCCCTCTAGGGTTTTGTTTGTTTGTGGTGGTCTGGCAACACCCAAAGCCTTCCACTCCTTTCTCAGAGAAACAGGGGGTGTGGGTTGCAAACTTTAGCTGTCTGATTCCATGGGTCTGATCCTAAAGTAGGGAGGGATTTGTTGCAGGTAACCATTGTCTCACTCATTGTACAGTGTAAATTTTGTCGTTTATGGTACCAGCGGGACAGCTCTTTAGGCTTAGCACGTTAAGCCTATAGGACTTTAGATTTCTCTCCCTGTGTTTTAGCAAGGTGAGGGGATTTACTGATTGCTATTTAGATGAACCTTAGATTTAATGATTCTGTATGTTCTGTATCTTCCATCATAACTTTTTTGATAATGAGACAGAATGAAGTTACAGATTTCATCATCTGTAGATCCAAAATTCGTGTCATATATTGAGCATTAATAACCAAAATGCCATTTAAGATTTTTCTGACTTCAGTGTATGGACTAACAAATTATCATGACACACTCTGGATATTATGTTGTGTGTGTATGTTCTTTAGGAATACTCAGGGGGTTTTGCATTGGTTCTGTGTGTATATGTGTGTGTATGTGTATATGTGTAGTTCTAAATCTTTGCTTTTTTTCCTCAGGATTGGTGGAACTCTACATCATACTCTAACTATTACAGGACCTGGAATGTGGTGGTTCATGACTGGTTGTATTACTATGCTTACAAGGACTTTCTCTGGGTAAGCGGCAAGATAAAGTTGATGTTCAAGAAATGGAGATCCTTTTCCAGAAAGTATTATTATTGTGCAGCTGGAAGTGGTCTTCAGTTCTCTCTGGGCCATTTCTGCCTAAGAAAGCTTATGCTTTGAACAGTATGTACGGTGACGAGATCTAATACCACAGTTGTGTTCCGGGCTGTATTTTACATGATTACGAAGTAAGAACGCATGGAGGCATCCAGAGAAGGTGAAATGATCCACCAGTAATGGATCATTTCTTATGACTCTCAATGCCAGTAAATAATCTCCCTCTAGCTTTTTTGTTTTTTTGGTTTCTTTGCTAAAGTAGGACACACTTAAGTTTGGATTTATATCTTTCCAACTGGTGATACGTGTCTTTGAGACATTCTTTAGAACAGAATGTATGTTGACTGGTGACTGTCATGAATGATTATCCCTCTGGATTGCAGGTTTTAGTTATTAAGTAAGTCACTATTTGGCTAAGTGATAGCAAGACATGGTGCAAATGGTGCTGTAGTCGAGTGTTCTTTCATTTGTAAGTGTAGTGTCACTTACGGACAAGGCCTGTTGCTTCTTTCTAAATCATAGTGAAAATGGAGAGAATGCCTGCCTTATCCACCATACGGTGTTACTCTAAAGGTTGAGATTCGATTGTCCATTTATATATGAAAACTGTTTTGTCTACTGTAGTGACTTACAGACATAGGTTACAAATAGGTTTTTGAAAATATGCCCAGTTCTTTCAACATTCATGGTTTTGACAATGCCTCATTTTAGTAAAATAAGGATTTGAAAGCATAGATGTTTTTTGTAATTATTTACTACATTTGGATTAATCCAAGGAGTAGATTGGAAAAATCAAATATAAACATAATTAAATAGGTGCCTTTAGCATGTGATAATTATAAGTCTTTTATACAGTTGACTCTTGAACAAGGGGGTAAGGGTGCTCACCCTCCCACGCAGTAAAAAAATCTACATATAATTTTTTGGCTTCCCCAAGACTTAACTACTAATCACCTACAATTGACTGGAAACCTTACTGATAAGGTAAATAGTTGGTTAACACGCAATTTATGTGTTCTATGTATTATATACTGCATTCTTACAATAAAGTAAGCTAGAGAAAAGAAAATGTTGATAAGAATATCATAAGGAGAAATACATTTACTGTACTGTGCTATATTAATTGAATAAGTGGACCCATGCAGTTCAAACCCCTGTTGTTCAAGGGTCAGCTGTATCTAGTTTGGGCTTAGTTACTTTTTAAAAAATTACTTTTTCATATTCTCCTTTTACCCTAGTTTTTCACTAAGAGATTCAAGTGGGCTGCCATGTTAGCAGTCTTTGCTGTTTCTGCCGTAGTGCATGAATATGCCCTGGCTGTTTGCTTGAGCTTTTTCTATCCAGTGCTTTTCGTGCTCTTCATGTTCTTTGGAAGTAAGTATCTTGGCGTGCTGTGAGTACCGAGCATCAGGCTAAAAGAGAAATTTATAGAAAATGAAGCCTAAGGCAGGGTGGACAGCTAGATTGTAGCAATACCATTTCAAGGCAGTGTTTATCAGATGGTCACAGCATTGACTTTGAGTAATTAAACCACGCTCTGTCGCAGGATGCTCATCCTTTGAAGTAGAGAAATGAACTTAAATAGCCTCTTGAAGACTAATGATAACACCGATTTGGGAGGTCATGAAGACTATAAACAACTTCCGCACTCTGTCAGTGTTCACCCCTGAAAAACGCGGACCCTTGTTTGGGTGGGTGGAGGGAGGGACAAGTTCAAATATGAATGATTCCATGACATATTTTCACCTGCTCTGGATATTCTCTGATTTCCAGTTAATCACCGATTGATAAATTTCAACACTTGAAGCTTCATTTTTACTTACAGAATCAGTGGCCAGAATAAAACCTGTATACCCACAGTTGATGCTCATTGTGATAATTACATAATTACAGCACATATCTAAGGCCCCTTGTTTCCTGATAGATGATGTTTTGATAACTATATATATATATATATATATATATATATATATATATATATTTTTTTTTTATCATTCTAACTTTAGTGGCTTTCAACTTCATTGTCAATGACAGTTGGAAAAGGCCAATTTGGAACGTTATGATGTGGACTTCCCTTTTCGCGGGCCATGGAGTCATCCTGTGCTTTTATTCCCAAGAGTGGTATGCACGTCAGCATTGTCCTCTCAAAAATGTGAGTCCTTGGTTAGGCTGGAGTGGAAAAGTAACGTTTTTGTTCCCTGATTATGAGGCTTGGTAGGCAATATTAAGGAGAAGAAGAGTAGTAGAGATGATGCTGAATTAATGTTAAGGGGAGGGAAATAAGGAGTAAAAGGATTAGCTTATTACCTGATCTTACTGCACTGGCTTTGAAAGTTTTCTTTGGTTTTCTTTACACTGAATGCTCCTAGTTCTTGTTTTCTTTTTTCTCTTTTTTTTTTTTTCCTTTTCCACTTTTTTTTTTTTTTTGAAGTATCTTCTAATTTCCTTCCTGTGTCCTGAAAATGTAGATGTTCTGCAGGGTCTTCTCAGTGGCATGTGTATCCTCCCTGCCACCACCTACACAGATATATATTTCTTACCTCTTCCTTCCCAAAGTAATAAACTCTTCGTAAAAATGTCCAGCTACACTCATATGCCTAAGATCCCATTTCCCTTGATCTTTGTTGTTGTGGTTGTTTGTAATTATGTAAGAGTCTCATTTTTAAAACTTTTAGTTGCATACGGATAACTCCCAAATATTTAGGGGGTGCCTTCTTGGTATATCTGACTATTTCTCACAGGTACCACAGGTATCTGAAGACACCTATAGGCAAATTAATGTTTCTCTCCCAAATCTTCTCCTACTGTCTATCCTGTTTTTCTTATGTTGCCCTAATGCCCCCTCCTTATTTCCTCTATGTGCATCTGAGCTAGCTGCTTTGGTCTGCCTCTGGTTATGGTGCTCTCTGCACTCGGATTCCACCTGTCAGATTTTATTTTCTCAAAATCCACTTTGGATGCAACATCTTCCAGCTTTTTCAGATTCTTTTTTTTTTTTTTTTTAAGATTTTATTTATTTATTTGACAGAGAGAGACACAGAGGGAACACAAGCAGGGGGAGTGGGAGAGGGAGCAGCAGGCTTCCCGCTGAGCAGGGAGCCCAATGCGGGGCTCGACCCCAGGACCCTGGGATCATGACCTGAGCCGAAGGCAGACGCTTAACGACTGAGCCACCCAGGCGCCCCACCTTTTTCAGATTCTTGCTCCAGTTTTTTCCTATTGCTGAACTTTCATAGTGCTTCATCTGTTCTCATTTAGATAATTTAGTAATTCTAAACCTTGTATTATAGTTTGTATATATATTTTATTATCCTTTTACCCTACTACAATTTAGATGTTAGGCCACTAACAGTAGGTCTGTGCTAAAATAAAATGCAAGATCCAAAAGAGAGGTAGTGCCTGTTTGGAATTTGGTCAGAAGTCCGTGTAATTGTATAGAGTTTACAGGACTTTGAAAGCTTTGTGTAAAACTTCTAAATCACTATAATCTGTGTTGTAGATAAAAATAATGAACATCTTTTGAATTAGCAAGCTGCTTATAGCTTAAAGGTTACCGACATGCTGGGAGGCATTGTAGAGGTGTGCAGTTTATAAAATTAACACCCCCTGTCTACCCCGACACCTTGTGCACACGTGCGTGCAAATAAACTACTCTTCCATTCTTCTTTCCCCATTGAAGCCCACATTTCTGGATTATATCCGGCCACGTTCCTGGACTTGTCGTTACGTGTTTTAGAAGCTTGAACTTTGTTTCATTCCTTGACACTGAAGATGGGTATTCTGCCTGATTTGGGGCCAGCATCTGTTTCCAGCTGTTACTGAAGTTATCTGTGGTATTTGGATCACTCTGCGCTTTACAGATGGCTTGCTCCATTCCTAGGTCAGCTGAAATGTTGCAAGTTTACTGGAATCTTGTGCACTTAAAGCAGTACTTTTTTTTTTTTTTTTTACCTTTTTGGGAGAAGGGAGACTTACATAGCTGACATAATGACAGATTTTTGCTGGGTTTTTGTTTTTTGACTCCCATCTAAACATTGTGACTAAACAGCATGTTTCCTTGGCCACTGACTTAGCCAAAACACTTATGAAGAAATCATTTAAATATTTCAGGCTTAGAAATTTTTTTCAGGCACACTGTTGGAATGTATGCTAATTAACTATGTACTTAGGAAAGAAAAGAAAATAATGTGGAACATTTTGTTATCTCTAGTAGAGCGAAAATCTCTCGTTTCCAGAGATAATCTCGTTATACATCCTAATTGTATTTTTTTTTGGAAAGAAGTTCAGTTCTACTCAATTTTTACCTTGTTTTCTCTATAAAGTGTAGGTCATGATTTTTGTGAAGCAAGATTATATCTTTCACCTTGAATTCTTGAGTTTACATCCGAAATCTTACATAGTGAGGGAACAGAAAGAAGTGGCACAGGACAAAGAAAAGACATTTCCTTTTACAACTTCCAAAGTAATTTTTAAAAAAGACTTGCTGAGCCAATCGTATGTTTAAATTATTTTATCGTGGAACTTATATGGAGGATAACTTTTTTTTGTTGTTTAAACTTTAATAACTTTTGGGAAGTTATTTAGAAGTACCCTTTGGTAAACTTATTGTTTAATAAATACTGACTTGAAATAGTTGGCAGGCTAGTAAGTCTGTAACATATAAGTATTAATCACCTCCATTAATATTAAAGTGATTTTTAAAGATCCGGAAGCTGGCTTCTGCACTGCTCAATTATTACACTTTTAATGGTATTATACGTTAGGTGAAACAAATTAATATGTGATCATTTTCAAGAAAATGTACTCTATATGTGATGTTTCCATGTTATAAGATGCCCATTGCTAATACAGTGTGGTGTGCAGGAATTATTTTGTTTGTGTGTGTGAGGTGTGATTATGTTTGTAAAGATGGAGCATTGAATGGCCTATCAGAGACCGTGGAGTTGAATTTTCCACCCAGAGAAGTGAGACTTAAGAATTACCCAAAAGGTGATTTTCATTTGGAGTAGCCAACTTGAGAAGCTTTGTTGGTATTCTAATAGCCCTACTTCCATCCAAAAAGTTTTGGGACATCTTTTTAGAATTGTTTTAAAGTCAGTTTGAGTGTCACAAGGAGGAGAATCGAGTTTCTTAGTAGTCACAACTTAATTTGTACCACAAGTACCCATTTTCTTTCATTAGTACCTTTGATCCAGATGAGTTTAGGCAATTTTCAAATATAAGATCCAACTTTAACAGACAGAAGTGCATGTGACACGAGGTCATTTCTTAAAAAGTAGTTCACATGGTCGCAGCAGTAATTGTCTGGACAGTGGTGGTGTAATTGTGATGGAGTCATAACCTCCAAACGAGACTGCTTTCGTACATCTTGTAATCTCTGGTATTTTTATTAAAAATCAGAATGACTCAGTCACTTGAATTTATGGGACTACATTTTAAATATAAGGAGGGAGTTAAGAAAACCAGATTGGTCTAAGACTGTTTTATGAATAAGTCATCGACTGAAGGGAGAGAATGGAACTCTTTGATCTGTATTTCTGTTAAGTGCTGTAAATGTTACGTTCTCATTGCTCATTGATTTTGTTGCTCTGTATTGATTCTGAATATTTGTAGGACTGATGAAGGCTGGTGAGTTTTTTTGTTTGTTTTAGCTCTCATCTTCCCTTTATTAGTGTTTTTTTTTTCCCCCTGCCCAAGACCTTGAGGTGACAACAAAAAATGTTTAAAACTAAGGACTCTTTAGAATGATAAGACTGCCCTAAGAAGTTTTCACAAACACTTAAAGGAATAGCTACTTTCTGTGACAGAAACTAGTTTGATAGCCATGGTCTTACTGCTAGCCGCTCTTAGCAAAAATCGTTTTATTTAAACCACTGCCTACACTCCTAAATAAATTAAAACTTCTGATGTGTTTCAGGAAGATTTATTGATTTTTTCCCCTCTTTTGCTAATAGGGGTGAAAATTAGTTACAGGATGATAACTTTTTTTCCTTCTGAAAAGAAAAGAGTTTAAAACTTCTTTCCTGTAAGAAGTATTAATGATAGTAGCCATTATTGTGGGTGTTTTCTCTAAGACAACAGCTATATCTCAGACTTTGTTTTAAATCTGTTAGATGGTTTCATTCTCAGTCCTGGATAGTGAAGGAAAATGGAGCTGTTTGGTTTTTTTTGGTGGATTAATCTCCTAAAATTGCCTAAGTGAAATTACTTGCTTTACATTAGAATTTAATTAGAAAATTCAGGTTGCTTTTAACCTTTCAGTAACTACTTTTTGCTTTTGGAAGCATGAGGAGTGGGGGAAATGCTTTTTCCTTTTAGTTGTAGGGTAAGAGTGGGTGACATTGGCAGGTGAAGAAGGTACGGTAAATACTCTATAATTGCAAACACAGATCATATTGTACAAGTCATTGATTTAGTGTAGGCAGTTTTCATTGAATTTTAAAATTATACTTGGCATGAAAAATGGAATCCTGAATTCTTTATAGAAAGCCTAATAGAACATTATGTATTTTAAAGGTTGGTCATGTGGGTTATGTAGCCTAAAAAGATTTAATTTATAAATTGTTGAGGTCTTTTATGCAAAAAGATGTTTGTTTTCTGTGGTCATGAGTAATTTTGAGTAAAGTTCATTATTTTGTATGGGGAAAAATAATGAAGGTAAACTAACACAACTGTAGTAACCGGGTTTGCCTGATGAGTATGTTTTAGTTATGAAACCATAAAAAAAGATTGTTACACTTAAGCCCAGCATGCAAAACAGGTAAAATATAGCTGCTTCTGGTTGAGATTGGGACGCAGGGCTGGAGTCCTGTTGTTTGGGACACCCATTTTCTCCTATCTCCAAATAC
This sequence comes from Phoca vitulina, assembly GCF_004348235.1. Classification (NCBI taxonomy): domain Eukaryota; kingdom Metazoa; phylum Chordata; class Mammalia; order Carnivora; family Phocidae; genus Phoca; species Phoca vitulina. Next base: position 6,939,970 of record NW_022589776.1, read on the forward strand.
GCAGTCGGAAAACCACTGGTGCAGCAAAAAGGCATGCACAGATGTTTAAGATGGCCCCATCCTTACTAGCAGTGTGACAATGGGCACAGTTGCTTTGTTTATTAGAGCCACAGTTTTACTCATCTGTAAAATGGGGGCAATAGCTACCTCAAAGGGTTGTTAGAAAACGCTGGCCCTGGCAGGAAAAGGGCCTCATTATCTTCTTATCGTCCATAAATTCTAACTCTGAATCCTTACTATCTCATTGGAATGTTTTAAAAATGTGAATGTTTCAAATGCACACTCCTGAGACTATGTGCTTTTAAATAGACTTGCGATGATGTGAATGCCCATCGTACCTGGACTGATACAATAAGACTCCCATAATGGAACTAACTAGAATTTAACAGGATTATTAAAGGCACTTATGTTTCCACCTCCAAAATTACTTTCATATTTATCTGTTTAGCATAAGGGTAGGCTTCTAAAAGAAAAGCATGTCTACCTTTGCCTAGGTATTTAAGTGTTAGAACTAGTGTGTATACTTTATAGTTAAATTTTAGAATTTATGAAGAGGAAAAACTAATGAGGCCCTAATTTTGCCAGTATAAACAATGCTTATAGTCTTAATGGAAGATAGTTCATACTTTTGTTAATAACGTGTAATGGACTTGCTTACTAACCTTGTGCAAAATTTTATGTGACTTACATAGATTTATAATACAGTTTATATATGTGTGCATATATACTATCGGAGAAGGATCTGTCTTGGTCACCGTTTTACTTAAGCTGTAAGCTTTATGTTTATGGCTCAGAAATTGAAGAAACTGGGACGTAAAGGTTCTGAAGAATAAAATGAGTATTACTAGTAAAGCTTATATAAGCATTTGAGTAGTTTCTAACATCACTAAAGTTTCTATCAGGTAGTAGAATTTTGGAACCCTGTTTATAAAGGAGGTAAAACATGGCTTCAACTCTGGTTGAAATGGGGAGAATGGAGTCCTTCTTGCTTGGTCCGCCCATGCTCTTTCTCACCCTAAATTTAATGCCCTGCTTGAACATCAGTAGTGATAAAACTGGAAAGCTGTCCAATCTATATAATCTACAAAGTCCTTTTAATAAAGTTCCCACTTTTTTTCTGTAAAGCATAAAGACTTTTTTTTTTTTTTTAAGATTTTATATGACAGAGACAGACACAGCGAGAGGGAGAACACAAGCAGGGGGAGTGGGAGGGGGAAAAGCAGGCTTCCCGCTGAGCAGGTAGCCCGATGCGGGGCTCGATCCCAAGACCCTGGCCAGGATCATGACCTGAGCCGAAGGCAGATGCTTAACGACTGAGCCACCAAGGTGCCCCGCATAAAGACTTTTTAATAGCTAATTTGGATTTGAGAAAAAGGGTTAATCTCAGAAGTGATAGTTTAAAAAAAAAAAAACCAAACAACTAAAGCTGCCTCTTCTGTATTCCTTTTTTTCTAAATGCTTCCTTCTTTCTACTAGCACTCCCAAGGGAGTGCTAACCTTTAAGCTAGCAGGTTATCCCCTGTGCTGTGGGGTTCGTTTGTTTTAGTGAAGTGGTAGGTGTGCTTTCTCATGGTTCTAACTAACTCTGAGACATGAGGCAGTTTGTGCATGCAGTCACTTAGGGATACAGTTTGAATTCCTGTGTCCAAATGTGCCAGTTCTTGGGTGAGAAGAACGCTCCCTCTCCAGCCATGGCTCCGCCATTTGGGCCCGTGTGGCTGCTTCCTTCCTGTGTCTACACTCGACCAGCTTGTGCTTTAAATCCATTGTGTTCTGAGCGCAGCAGAGGGGTCATGGACATCTGAGGTGGTTTTAAAAGTTTCTCTATAATTAAAGATGTCTTTTCTAATTCAGTCGTGTTTGCTCTTTTCCAGAATTTCTATTCATGACCTGCCCCCCCACGCCCTGCCCTGTTTATCTAATCACTGGTACTATCACTTTGTTCAGTATGCATTGTCTTAGCGTTAACTTAAAATCTACATACAAAATGGCAAAATATTGCATATGTGAAGAATGTGGTAAATAAATATATTTGGAAAAAGCCTAGTCTCTGTTGTTTTTAAAAGTAATCAAGTTTATTCAATATTTACATATTTCATAATTACAGATTTTTTCACTTTTAATTTTTAAAAGATTTAATTTGAGAGCAAGAGAGAGAGAGCACTAGCAGGGTGAGGGGCAGAAGGAGAAGCAGACTCCCCGCTGAGCAGGGAGCCTGATGTGGGGCTCATTCCCATCATGACCTGAGCCAAAGGCAGATGCCTAACCAACTGAGCCACCCAGGAGCCCCAGATGTTTTTCATCTTAATGTCAGACAGCTTTATGTGCTGAGTATAGCCAAAGAGAAGGCAAATAACTTTCTTATCCAGAATGATGGAGGGGGAGCCATGTTAAAGATTACAAATTAATAAATGATAGAGCCCAGTTGTGACAGTGACACTTTGAGCCTCCTCTCTTTATCGTGGTCATTATTTGTTGCTTGATTCCTTTTGCAGTTGGCCTCTTAAAACATGTGAATGGCTATTTCTCAAAATGTACCCACCTCTTCCCCCTAAATGGGTAGATATGGACTTAGTCTTCTAATGAGAGGTGGCAAATCTGTTGGTTGAGAAGTGTGCTTTTTCAGACAAGACTTGGGGAAACTGATTTTGAAGCAAGATTCATTGCTTTTCTTCCTCCAAAGAATCTCCTCATAATAGGAACCCATTATGAGTAGGATTTGACATCACAACATTCTTTCCATAGAAGCATCATCTAAGAAGTCCTCTAATCTTCCATGCTCTGGCTCTAGCCACCTGCCTCTGCAGGGCCAGAGGAGTGGGAAGGGGGAAATCCCTTCAGAAATTAGATGGGCCCCTTCCTGTTTCTTGGACCAAGTGAGTATTCTTCGGCACCAGGGGCAAAAGCATGTTGTGGAAGTTTTCCTTGAATTTACTGAAGTTGAGGGTCCTGACCTTTTAGGCTCAGCTTGCATCTGGACTCCAATGAACGAAGGTCACTGGAATACCGGTTTGTAACTATACCATGAGAAATCACACAGGTTGGTAAATATCCCATGAGAAATCACGTTGGCATGGTTGCTGACTGAATTTGCTCCGTAGAAGCCTAATTTATGGTATGATGAGAAAGATGAATTTCTTCTAGACTGCATCAACACCACATTCCAGATACTGTGCTGTGCACTGAAGATATGCTTGTGAACAAAAACCAAAAGCATATTTCTTCCTGTCGGCACACCTATGTGGAATCGGAAGGTACTTAACTGAATAATGACATAACTGAGACAAGCTGAGGTATCATTTCGGTTTTAGGAATGTCCTGTGGAAGCAACACTAGAAGTTACTCTTCCCCTGAGAGGCACTTGGCTGGGCAGTGCCTAGATTTCTTTCTCAGTGTCTCCTTCACAACACTTACTTGATACCTTCAATCTTTAGCTACACTAAGTACAATTACTGGTCTTTTCCCCAGTCAGACTCCTTCAGGAAGCTATGCATGCTATTTGTAAGCGCCCACAAATGAGTGTGTAATCCCTGCCCACACACTTAGAAACTGAATCGGGGGCGCCTGGGTGGCTCAGTTGGTTAAGCGACTGCCTTCGGCTCAGGTCATGATCCTGGAGTCCCAGGATCGAGTCCCGCATCGGGCTCCCTGCTCGGCAGGGAGTCTGCTTCTCCCTCTGACTCTTCCCCCCTCTCATGTGCTCTCTCTCTCTCATTCTCTGTCTCAAATAAATAAATAAAATCTTTAAAAAAAAAAAAAAAAAAAAATGAATCGGTAAGGGGCGCCTGGGTCGCTCAGTTACTTAAGCATCCCTGATTTTGGCTCAGGGCCATGAGATCGAGCCCCACCTAGGGCTCTGCCCTGAGCTTGGATCCTGCTTAAGATTTGCTGCCTCTGCCCCTCTCCCTGCTTGTTGTCCCTCTCAAAAAAAAAAAAAAAAAAGAAAGAAAGAAAATGAATTGTTAAAAGGTTGGTGCAAACACGCTCCTACTGTTTTTTTTTTTCCCCAGCTCAGGGCATGTTTGGTGATCACAATAACTGAATCTCTTCTGAGATTCCACTTGAAGCCAGAGGACCCTACTGCTGAGTTGGGTGTTTGTTAAGCTGCCAAAGAATTTAGTCAATGCCAACAAGCGCAGTTAGCCCTGTTTATTATAACTATGGCTGACATTTTTACTATCATGATGTGTTCCATTTAGGAAAATTATTACCTGCTCATCTTGGATTTTGCTGTGATATTTTCCATCAAAGACCTCAATAATACTTTACCTCTCTCCACTTTAGGGTTCCCTTGCTATCAATCAAAATTATGAGAGGGGTGCCTGGGTGGCTCAGTTCAGTTAAGTGACTGCCTTCGGCTCAGGTCATGATCCCGGGGTCCTGGGATCAAGGCCTGCATCGGGCTCCTTGCTCAGCAGGGAGCCTGCTTCTCCCCTGCCTGCTGTTCCCCCTGCTTGTGCTTGCTCTGTCTCTTTTGCTGTCTGTGTCAAATAAATAAAATCTTTAAAAACAAAACAAAACAAAACAAAATTACGAGGAGTTTCCCAAGAGTAGCAACTGTATTCTTCAATAGCTATGGTCTTAGTGTAATATTCTTAAGTGTTCATCTGTCTTTGGGCATTCACTTCATATACTTCTACAACTTTAACGCAGACCTTTACTCAGGAAACAGTATGTATAATCACACCATTGCACAGGATAGAAAATGAGAAGTAACCTTTGATGTCTTTTTCTTCATACCACAGATCCAATCACTTACCAAATTCTATAGATTTTACTTTCTATGTGTCTCTTGAATCTGTTCACTTGTCTTCATCTCTTCTATCAGTCCCCTAGATTTTTTTTTAAACTAGGTTAAGAATGTGAAAGATCAGTTACCTTGTTCTTCCAGTACCCAAAGGCTTGATAAACTGTAAGCTGAACGCTGGAATTTTAGGATCTCTGAAGTTCAGTCTTCTGGTTATGGTTCCAAACTAGAATGTAGAGTCACACCACCATTGAGGAAGGCAGAAGGCAAATAAACTGGAGGAAAGTTACCTTCCACCTACTTGTGCATTGCTTTTGCCTTTCACCTGTTTGATCATTGCCAGTCCTTAGAGGGAACTACATGTGTGCTATGTGAGTGTTGTCTCTGTAGATTCTTGGAAAATCTAGAAAAAAATTAGAGTGATGGTATAGGGCTAAAGGCTAGAATGCTCAGCTAGCTAGGGTGTTTGACTAGGAGAATTAGAATGGGCCATAGAGACTGTGTGTGTGTGTGTGTGTGTGTGTGTGTGTGTGTGTGTTTACAGAGAGCATGAGGGGGAAGGGGAGGGACAGGGAGCGAAATTCAAGCTGACCTCCATAGAGACTGTGTGTTTGTGTGTGTGTGTGTGTGTTTTTACAGAGAGCGTGAGGGGGAAGGGGAGGGACAGGGAGCGAATCTTCAAGCTGACCTCCCTCCCCCACATAGCGAATCTTCAAGCTGACCTCCCTCCCCCACATTGCAGAGCTCCCACCACCCATGAGATCATGGCCTGAGCCGAAACCCAAGAGCCAGATACTTAACCGAATGAGCCACCCAGGCACACAAGATTGTTTTTATTTTTAACACTTTGCTCATATTTTTTCGTTGCTATTATCACTGCTATTATCCTGAAAACCAGAAACCAGAGACCAAATCCATCAGCACAGGAGCAGAACTGTCCAGTTGATTTTCAAACACCAGGTAGTTTGGGCCAGGCACTGTGCTTGGTCCTAAGGAGTAGGACGGTTGAACAAGTTATCTTCCCTTCTAAAATTTATTTGCCAGACTAGAGTCATCTAGACACTGGGATTCCACTCGTACTATTTGGCATTAAGGCTCCATCTTTTTCTTTTTTTTTTTTTTTAAGGTAGTGAGCGGTATTAGGGAATTTGTTCATAATATTGCTAGGGCTCTAACAAGTGTATTTTATTTATTTGAGAGAGTGAGTGAGCACGAGCAGGGGTAAGAAGCAGGCTCTCCCTGAGCAGGGATCCCGATGTGGGGCTGGATCCCAGGACCCTGAGATCATGACCTGAGCCCAAAGCAGACACTTAGCCGACTGAACCACCCAGGCGCCCCAAGGCTCCATATTAACAGAAAATGATCCCTGGTGGCGGCAAGGGGCAGGATTTCAGCTCTTCCTTGCCAATGCGTTTATCCCATTCTTCCCTGAACAGGTTTTTGGGAAGCCCCAACAATTTTACTTGGGTTGACTCCGCCTAAAGCGCAATCTCCTTCCCTGCCTCCAGCGAAAAAAAATCCTCGACCTAAGAATGCCTTGAACGTGCTGGGTGGGGTGGGGGTTGTGCGTAAGTGCCCAAGGAAGACTTAACCAAGAGGTCAAGGGCAGGGGCAGCATCCGCAAGGAAGCCTCAACAGATGGGAACCCAGAGCTTTTGGTTACCTAATTTCGCCTTGGATTTGGCTTTTAGAAAAATAGGAAAAATAACAAAAAAGTGGGAGAGAGTAATGGAAAAACAAATCTCTTCCGGGATGCTGGCTCCAATCTGGCGCCGGGTGCCGCGAAGGTCGTCCGCGGGGGCGGGAGAGCGACCCCGGCCACCGCTGGCGCCTGCGCACTGGCGACGACCTGCGGGCGGAAGCGCCGGGATCGAGTCACTTGCGCACTCCGTGAGAACGGCCCGATTAAGTATGTTTGTTCTCTATTGCTGCTGAACCTATGCTGTGGTGAAAAACCACCGCATCCCTGGGTGTTGGGAGTCTTTAGCAGTCCCCCTCCTCCGCCGGCACCGCCGAAGACAGCCCCCAGTGAGGGCGGCCAAAGCTCGGGGTCCTGGGTTTCTATGACGACACGCAGGCGCTCCGGTAAAGGGCGAGGCGACCAGCTGTCTGGCGGGAAACACAATTTACCGGTAGCGGTTGTGTCTGTTTCCCATCACTTCTGAGGCGGAAGTGCTGCCCTGCCCCGAGTCCGCGGAGCTGCTGTGCCCCAGGGCGCTGTGTGCGGGCGAGGCCTCGGCCCCGAGCTCCCCGTCTGGAGCCGGGGACCGCCTCCGGGTGGGGCCGGCGGTCGGTGGGGGGCCCGAGCAGGCTTCTCAGTCGCGTCAGGTGACCTGAGAGGACACAGAAGGCTCCCCAAAGAAGGAAAACCGAAGCTAGATGAATTATAAACTCTGATCCTAACATAAGCACTAAATGGGTCTCTCTCTTTTTTGCCTGCAGGACAGTGTGGCGGCACTGCCAGACCCCAGTACGCCGCTGATTTGTTTCTAAGTTAGCTTTCTGGAGCGATATTTCAAATTACTAAAGCGCGTGGTAGGAGGCCTTGACTGTTATGTCTCTTCCGAAAACGTCCTCCACGTTGCTAACCTCCTTGTCAACACCTGAGGGCAAGAAATTAAAAGTCTCTGCATCCAAGGAGGAGACAGGTAAAGTTCTTCAAGGATCCCGCAGACACAAGTAATCACGGCCCTGGATGGAACTCACAGCCCCTTCCCCCGTTCCCCTGAGTCTGAGACTTCAGGATACCTTAATCAGTTTCGTTTTTCTAATACACTTGTTTCAATAAAAGCCATTCCTTTTATAGTACTTTTGAGTCAGAGTCCTGTCTCACTACTCCACCTAAAGACTAATTTTTTTCAAATGATGATGAGTTTTATATTGTTTTAAAACTTCTTTTTAGAGATTTATTTATTTATTTTAGAGAGGGAGAAAAAGTGGGGGGAGCGGCAGAAGGAGAGGGAGAATACCCAAGCATTACCCCCCTGCTAAGTGCAGAGTGCAAGGGATGGCTGGATCTCGCCACCCTGAAATCATGACCTGAGCCCAAATCAGGAGTCCTATGCTCAGCAGACTGAAGCACCCAGGCACCCCTAGTTTTATAGTTTTAAATTCACCCCATTTTAAGTTCCAGTAGTTGCATGAAACTACTTTTTTTGGTACCTGGGCTCTGACTTTAAGGAACCAGTTTGTATCAGGTTTTAACAATATATCTAAATGACAAGAATTCCCTTAAGATTTTCATTCATCTAGAGATAACTGCAGATCTGCACTAGAATAAGAATCAGCTAGACTCATCCCTACTCCCATTATGTCAAAACTCCCTCCAACACCTTCATCTTTTTTTTTTTTTTAGAGGAGATTGTGCTAAAGCCCCACCCAGCTTTTTTTTTCTTCCTATTTCTTGTGATATTGTAACTCCATTTCAAATATTCAAGAGATAAAGAGATTTGGTAATGTGAACTTTAGAAGTTTTGCTGGTGAACAAGGAAGGCATGATACCTCCTTATAGAAATTAATGATGAGGGAGCAGAAAGCAAGCTGAGGGCAAAGCACAAGCTGACAGCCCACAATCCTCCCAGCCCCCCTCCTGGGTGGGATGTGTGTGACATTCCTCAGGTACTGCTGGCTGCCCTAAAGCCAAGGGAAGGGAAAAACAAACGGTTAACTAATAGAGATCACAGTCCCGCGAGACATGAGTCTCCATCAGTTTTCCAATGTCTTAGTGATTTACAAGGAAAAAGCATTCTTATCAATAGCCTAACTTTCAGAGACCCATAATTCAATTTTCTGGAGCCCTAACATCACCCTCTCTTCCATGAGTGATGTGGGAAACAGAGGCATAAAGAAATGTAAACAAAGTTGAGTTTGTTAATCCACTAATCTACACCCCTCACCAACATTCCAAAAATATATCATTAACATAAGCCATACTTTGTGAGGGGCGTAGATTAGTGGAGAGTTCTGTAAGAGCCACAACCCCACTCTCCTTGACTGACTTCACAGGAGGCCTTTACCTATTTGTTCCCATTACCTGTCTTTACAACTCCTCCGCCCTACTCGGGCTGAATAGAACACTCTTGGTACAGTTCTGACTCTGCCAGTTTGCTCAGATTATTCTACTCTCTTCATTTCCAACAATCCTAATTCTGCTTTTCCTCTTAAACCCAACTCAGATCCCTTCCACTCTAAAAATGCCCCAATTAATGCAGTTATCCTCACCTTTGGATTTACATAGAAATAATTACTAAATAATTTGACAGTTGTGAGGGGAACTTTCTTTTGTCCTTTTCACATCAAAGGGAAAATAGTCATTTTAAGGCTGTTCCACTTAATTGAGCAGGTGATGTGAGTTTAATTTTCAACTTTGAATTTGGAATAATGGAGGTTCATCTTTGTGCCTCAGTTTTTGAAACTGTGTGTGTTAAAAGTGTGAGGAGGGCAGGCAATATGAGCATTTTTTTCTTGACTAGATGATGTTCAGTACTGTTAACTATTCTTGGCAACCAGAAACAGTATTTGCTCTGTTAGAAACATACAGGTAGTATTGATGACGCAGCCTGGGAATTTCCAACTAACTACAGAAAACTGCAGCAAGTTTTTCTTTCCTGTTACTTTCTTAGTACTTCCTGAACTAAAGGAGAAAAAAAATATGGTGGATCGTTCAAAACCCCTTCCTACATCCCTTCAGAATGAGTTCATCCCTGAGGAAGTTCTTCTTTCTCTGACCTATGCAGCCAATGCTGGTCCTTGTCCTGAAAACTTACTGCCCCCTAAGAAAACTAAAACCCCAAAGGTGAGTATATACCTATACGAAGAACTGGGGAACATATGTCTTTTTGGTATCCAGTTCATTAGGTATTTATTGAGCATGTTCTTGTAAAAACCAGAATTCAACTGAGTAAATTTGAGGCTCTAAGTGGCTTTATTCAACAATTCATGAGTCAGGCAGCATCCCATATAGGAAGTGGAAAGGAATTCTGAGAAGCTATACAAAATAGAGGGCTGTTTTTGGTGGAAAGGGGCAGGGACAAGGAAATCATAAACAGAAGAAAGGGTTATTTTGGGCAAGGTCATCTTCTGGCAAGGGTGGGAGCCTATCAGGCTGATTACCTCTCTAGTGCTGATCAGGAACTTCCAGCTGATTGGCTTAAAATGCCACTCTTGGGAGATGCCACAACTGCCATTAGGTAAGGTGTTAAGTGTTGGTTTGCTGATGTGAGGCTTAGCACAAGTGACTTCATTTTGGGCTTGTTTCTTTTTTAATGTTATATATGCCTTTTTTTTTTTTTTTTTAAGATTTTATTTATTTATTTGTCAGAGAGAGCAAGCACAAGCAGGGGGAGTGGCAGGCAGAGAGAGAAGCAGTTCGATCCCAGGACCCTGGGATCATGACCTGAGCTGAAGGCAGACGCTTAACGACTGAGCCACCCAGGCGTCCCAGTGTCATATGTTCCTGATTGTCTTTCAAAATACTTTAAAATTCATTTCCTAGAATGAAAACTAAAATCATTTGCAACAGTGTTTCCAAGGAAATGCTTTTTTAAAATGTGATTTACCTAAGTGATCATTATTACTACTGTCAGTCTTGATATTTTTCTTTCACTTTTGAATTGTCCCAGTTTCAGTTTTTCTCCATAGTATTGATTAAGCATTCTGCTCTCTCTTTTTTCCATAGACTTTCCAAATGCCTTTAATGTAAACATTCCAAAGGATTAACAGATTTCATTTGACTAGAGCTCCCTCTGCTGTATATTCATGTATTTGCTTTTTCTTAGGGTACACTTCTGCGTCCGGCTGACCAAGTCTGGTATCACCCTATCAGAAGAAATAAGTTCAAATACTTGATTGACCATCCTGTTTCCTTAACTGGTGCTGGAAGGTAAAGAAGGCAGATGGTAGGGTAGATGCTGATGAATAGAGTTGTTTTCTCATTTTTTTTCATTTCTTTGGGAGGGGCACAGTTGAAAAAATCATAGAATCAAAGATTTTAAATTTGAAGCTTACAGTATCTTTGATAAATCAGAAAACAATCTGAAGAAGACACAAGACCACCCTTCTGTGTGTAGGATTATTAACTCTACTGGCTTTTGCTTTAAGATTTGCTTTTTGCATGCCTTTGTGTCCTTGTCCACTTACTCTTCTGTCCCTTGTTGTACCCTAGTAAAAGGGACAAGATCCCAGAGGCAGAGTGTCTCATAGTGCCTCTTTCATCTGTACATTTAAGAAGAGTGAGGTAACATAGCTTCATGAAAACCTTGAAAAGCAAGTGCTTACTCCTTGGTTTTTCTCAAAGTGAACCCTTCACCTTTCGATCAAATCAGCAAATACTATTTGTTGTTTTTATGTCATTCCTAAAAATATTATGAATGTCCTGGGTTTCCCTGTGAAGATTGTGACCAGCTCATTTTCTATGTGTAGTCCATTTATCAGTTGCATGCCCCTTATGAGATATCACTTCATCTGAAAGAAATAATATGTAATATTATGACACATTAATGACACATTAATATGTAATAATAAGCATATTAATACATGGGTAGGTTATTTAGTCTTTCTGAGTTCCATTTTCTCATTTGTAAAAAGGGAATAATAGACTTGCTCCATTTTGTGGACCTCCCGGAGATATTGTAAAACACATATTTTAAAGGAAATAATGGGCAGTGCTTTGTATGTATGTATGTATGTATGTATGTAAGCTCTACACCCATCATGGGGCTCGAACTCACGACCCTGAGATCAAGAGGCACGTGCTGCACTGACTGACCAGCTAGATGCCCCTGTACAGTGCTATTTAAATATAAGCTGTTAATACTCAGGTATGTCTCAGTGCTAGAAAAGGTGGCAGGAACTTGGGCTATTACCTTTTGTGTCCTGGGGCTTTGGTGTCAAAGTATCGTATTTTATTTTATACCTTCAGATCATGGTTATAATTATCACTAGTTATAATTAATAGTTATGAAATGTTTGAAGTACTTTGAAAAAATAATAAGCTATATCTGAATGCAGGAATAACCCAATATTAAAGTTTTAATGTCAAATGACTTCACTTGGAATTTTTAAACTGTGAAGATCTGTATTGTGGTAAGCAGGATAATAGCCTCCCCGCAAAATGTTCTCGGTGTACCTCAGAACTTGAATACATACCTTACGTAACCAAAGAGACTTTGCAGATGTGATTAAGGTTAAGGACCATGAGATGGTGAGATTAACTTGGATTCTCGGGGTGGGCCCAACCTAATTGCCTGAGTCTTTGAAGTGGAAAAAGAAGGAAGTTGAACAGGTCAGAGAAGAAGGAGGACACAGTGGAAGTATGAGAGAGACGGAATTCAGCCTACACTTGCTGGCTTTGAAGATGGAGGAAGGGAGGACACAAGCTAAGAACTACTGTTGGCCTCTAGAAGCTGGGTATGGCCCTCAGCTGGCAACCATCAAGGAAATAGGGATCTCAGTCCTAGAACTGCAAGGAATTGAGTTCTGTTAACAACTCCAATGGGCACAGAAATGGATCTTCCCTTAGAGCATCCAGAAAGGAATACAGCCTTGTCGACACCTTGATTTTAGTCTGTGAGACCTGTGTTGGACTTCTGACTTATAGAACTATAACATAATAAATTTGTGTTGCTTAAGCTGCTAAATTTGTGGTAATTTTTATGGCACCAGTAGAAGATTAACACATGTATGTATAACTAATAGTATTTATAACAAGAGGTTATAGAGTTAGGTTAAGAGTATAATAAATACTATTATGTCTAGCAACCTTAAATATTTAGAGCACAGCAGTAAAATATAAAACAACCCAGCAAATAGCCTCTGAGTAATATTTTTCAACAGCTTTATCAGTCAGAGTTCAGTGCAGAAAATAAAACCTATTTTATTTTATTTTTTATTATTTTTTAAAGATTTTATTTATTTATTTGACAGAGAGAGACACAGCGAGAGAAGGAATGCAGGCAGGGGGAGTGGGAGAGGGAGAGGCAGGCTTCCCGCCGAGCAGGGAGCCCGGCGCGGGGCTCCATCCCAGGACCCTGGGATCATGACCTGAGCCGAAGGCAGACGCTTAACGACTGAGCCACCCAGGAGCCCCAATAAAACCTATTTTAAACAGTAAATTGAGTATTTACAAAATTGTCAGGAGAGCTAAAGGAGAAAATATGAAGCAATACTTTTGGGAATAACTCTCAGAACAGGGTGGAATTAACCTACCATGCAGGCTGCTACCTCCAAGGCTGCCACAAGAGTTCAAGAGTCCAAAGAAGGTAAAAATGGCCAATGACCTGAGCTGAAGGCAGACACTCAACTGGCTGAGCCACCCAGGTGCTCCCAACCATTATTTTTTTATTTTTTTATTTTTATTTTATTTTTTAAAAGATTTTATTTATTTATTTGACAGAGAGACAGAGCGGGAGAGGGCACAAGCAGGGGGAGAGGGAGAGGGAGAAGCAGGCTTCCCGCGGAGCAGGGAGCCTGATGTGGGGCTCGATCCCAGGACCCTGGGATCATGACCCTAGCCGAAGGCAGACGCCTAACGACTGAGCCACCCAGGAGCCCCAAAACAGATTATTTTTTAATGAAAAATTATATACTAACAAACAAACCAAATGTTTCCTCTAAAAATAAAGATAAAAAAATAAAAATAAAGTAAAATAACCAATAATTTTAATAATAGAAATATAAAAGTGTCCTATAGTTACTTTTTGAGAAAATTTGAATGACAGTTACCAAACCAACATTTCCTTTACAAAGATGTGTATGTGTACCTATGTATATATATGAACCATTCATTGTTTTTATTTTTTATTTTTAAAAGATTTTATTTATTTATTTGACAGCGAGAGAGAGAACACAAGCAGGGGGAGTGGGAGAGGGAGAAGCAGGCTTCCCGCGAAGCAGGGAGCCCGATGCGGGGCTCGATCCCAGGACTCTGGGATCATGACCTGAGCCGAAGGCAGACGCTTAACGACTGAGCCACCCAGGCGCCCCTCATTCATTGTTTTTAGCTAACAAAGTTATATTGGCCAATCTCTAGCAGTTATTGGTGTGATAGTGACTAATGTCCCATCATCCTGAGAGCGACTTTAAAAAAAAAACTTTATTAAAAAAAACTTTATTGATATATCTTTGACACAAAAATTGTGTACATTTAAGGTATACAAGTTGATGTTTTCATAAATGTATACATTGTAAAAAGATCACAGTCAAGCTAAATAACTCTGTATAATTACCATTTGTGTGTATCTGTGAGTTTATATGCGTGTGGTAAGAAGATTAAATTTCAGATCTATTCTCTTAGCAGATTTCAAATATATAACACAGTATTGCTAACTCTCATCACCGTGCTATACATTAGATCTCCAGAACTCATTCATCTTGCATAACTGAAACTTTGTACTTTTGGACTAACATCTCCTCATTTTCCCCTCTTTCCCCATGCGCTCATCTGACATATAAATGAAGTCATACAATATTTGTCTTTGTCTGGCTTATTTCACTTGGCACAGTGTTCTCCAGCTTCATCCATGCTGTCACAAATGGCAGGATTTCATTTTTAAAGGCTGAATAACATTCCATTGTCTATATATACACATTTTCTTCATTCATTCATTCATCAGTGGACATTTAGGTTGTTTCCATGTCTGGGCTGTTGTGAATAATGCGTCAATGAACATGGGAGTGCAGATATTTTGTCAAGATCCAGATTCATTTCCTTTGGATATAAACCCAGAAGTGGGATTGCTGGGTCATATGGTAGTTCTATTTTTTATTTTTTTGAGGAAGCTCCATACTATTTATCATAATGGCTATACCAATTACAATTGGGGGAGGGGCAGAGACATGTGAAAATCACGTGCAGTAAGTGGCGTGATTATAACTGCTATAGGAAGGTGAATTGGCAGAAGTGTGTAGAATGTACTAGAGAGACTTGAGAGCCACGTAAAAAGTAGGGATAGCTTGGACTAGTGATTTGGCATTGGCAAGAGACAACAGGGTCAATGCTAGAATGCTATGAGGGTGACTGTGAAATTAATAAGTGTTAGTGGTGGATGGGAATTTAGGGCAATGGATGGGAAGGAATCAATTATGTATGCTGAGCTTTTGATGGGTAGAGTGGTAGTAATTCCTGACAGAATTAGTGAGGATAGGAGGGTGGAGAGTTAGAATGGAGGGAGGAGGATTCAGTGTATGTAGAGGTAACAAATGTGATAACAAATGTGATAAGGTGAGATTTGCATGGCATTGCCAAGAGAGAAAGTATAGGGTAAGAAGACAGAGAGATGAGGCCATAATGTTCCAGGGCATTTCCATTTAGTAGACAGGAAGTCACAGAGGAGTCCAAGGAGAGGTTAAGGCAAAAGAACCAGGAGTCCAGTAGCACAGAGGATAGAGGAGAGGATAGTGTTTTTAAAAAAGAGATGATCAACCCTGGGAAATATTACAGGGAAATAGTGGAAGAGAAGAGCTGATGACTTAGCAGTAGAAAGTTATCAGATTTCTAGAGTGGTTTCAGAAGAGAGAGAGGGATTGAAATTAGATTGCAAGGAAATTTCAAGAAATCTGATTAACGGAAAGTGAGAGATCGGTTGATAGATCCTGATAACATGGTCAAGGAAGGACTTTTAGAAGGGGAAAAGACTTGAGTTATAGATCAAAGGGAATATTCCAAGGGAGGGGGAAATATACAGAAAGTAGATTGGTAGAATGAGATCCCAAAGGATGTGGGTAAAGATGAAATCAAGGACATCAGTGGAGGAAATAACCCTGGGGAAGAGAATACATCTTCACCCGAGGTTGAAGGAAGGGAAAGGATTTGTGATGTGAAGGAGAAATATGAGGTGGAGAAGAGGAATAATGGGGTGGGGGTGGCTCTTGTCTAATGCTTCTGCTGTCTTAGTGAAGTATGAAGTAAGGAGACTGGTTTTGTGCCCCTTTTCACCCACTAGAAGATGTATGTGGATCTTACCCACTCTTATCCAGTAGCCAGACAGAAAATTTATTTTGTAAATATATTTTTCTTATTTTTAGGGATATTTCTTTTCTGTACGATGTTAAATATGTTAAAGGAGAGGCCAGGGAGAGTTCGCTTTGTCCCCCACGTTTGGAACGTTCATTACAGTCACATGATGGTGTCATTGTGCCTCATAAGGTAAATAGAGTATTTGACAAATAATTTCCTCTCCCTCTAATTTTTAAAAATCATTTCCTTAAAAATATAAAGCAATGCTGTACTGTAACACTTTCTAATTATTTCTAGGAAAAAGTATTTAGTGGGAAAGTTTCTATGATACCTTATTTTAAGCCATTTTTCAAACTACAGTTACCCACTTTAATCTAGAAAATACAGTATAGAAGGCTAGATTTTTTTTTTTTAATTTACAGTTCAAAGTTGTAGAATTCTTATTTTTGGCATGTTGCTAAGGTAAATTTTAAATTGCTATTGAATTTTATTTATTTTTTATTTTTATTTTTTGAAAGATTTTATTTATTTATTTGAGAGAGAA
This sequence comes from Phoca vitulina, assembly GCF_004348235.1. Taxonomy (NCBI): domain Eukaryota; kingdom Metazoa; phylum Chordata; class Mammalia; order Carnivora; family Phocidae; genus Phoca; species Phoca vitulina. The sequence goes on from NW_022589776.1 coordinate 6,956,215, forward strand.
ACAGAGATAGCAACAGAGAGCACTTGTGGGAAGGAGAGGGAGAAGCAGGCTCCCCACTGAGCAGGGAGCCTGACGCTGGGCTCAATCCCAGAACCCTGAGATCATGACCTGAGGTGAAGGCAGATGCTTAACCGACTGAACCACCCAGTCACCCCTCCTATTGAATTTTAAAGAGTCAATGGATTACTGAATGTGTGGGACATGTGTGAATAATACTAAAACCAAGGTTGTTCTTTAATTCATGGTTATTTTTTAAATGTGTGCTCTGCTAAATGTTTTTTATTATGTCCTATGGTCCGTATTACTAATACTGTTATTTCTATAATCAAACCTCTTAATAAATAGTATCCCTTTGGGATAGGAATGTTGATTTATGCAATCCAACTTTTTTCATTTACTAATGTTTTCATTCTTGTCCTTCTTTCTTTCTTTTTAAGCCAAAGAAACTAACAGATACTTTGCTTCCTGAAGAATTTCATATTGTGTCAAATACAGGAGTTTCAGGTTTGGAGTGTTATGATGAGTGAGTACCATAGTATATCCTGAATATCTGACAAGTGGAACTGTTTCCTCCTCCTCAGACATAGAGGAACCTGAGAACAGTTCCTAGGTAATATCTACATTGAAATAAGGAAACATTTGGCCTTCCATCCTAAATTTAAGAATGAAAATGTCTTATTGAAAAGAGTTTGGGATTTTAGTGATCAAAATGTTCTCTGTCTTTTCCTACTATTTAATTTTCAATTAAAGAAGTGGATCTGTGTTCTGAATGCTCACCTAGGCCTCCTTAGGAATGGTTTTGGGTAGTGGCCAAAGAGACAAAGGAAAGTAGCCCTCTGAGTTGATGTCTCATAAGGCACACTCTAGGGCTTGGATCCAGCCTTCACACTAGTCATCTCCAGTTTTCTTTGTTTCCTGCTTATGTCATTGAAAATGGGATCTTCCTTGTATTTTCTGAAACAACGTTTGAATGTTTCATAGTGTAAAAAACTAGAATTATGGACTAAGGTTTTATAATAAAATCTCCAGAGGCTGTCACTCTTTTTACTTTTTCAATACACATGGCATTTCCTTATGATAGTGGGGTTCAGAATAATATTTTGTCAAAAAGAACTAAATGGAATTCATTTTGGGGGAACTTTTAATTTTTATATAATTTCAAAATTATAAAAATGTTACAAAAATATGGCAAGCAACTCTCATGTACTCTCTGTTTTAACTCACTATTTACATTTTGCCTTATTTGCTTTGATATACACACACACATTAAAACTATTCAAGAGTAAGTTGGAGATATGACCCTTTACCACCAAATACTTCAGTGTATATTTCCTAGCAACCTACCAGTTATAGATCTTTTTGATGACTTTTTTAGCTTCATCATTTCTTCTCTGTTTATTAGTTAGCATTTTACCATATGAATTCATGGATTTCTATTTTTTTTCTGTGGGTTATAGTTCTTTACTATGATTATTTTTTAAAAAAGATTTTATTTATTTGTCAGAGAGAGAGAGAGGGAGAGAGAGCACAAGCAGAGGGAGAAGCAGGCAGAGGGAGAAGCAGGCTACCAGCTGAGCAAGGAACCCTATGCGGGACTCGATCCTAGGACCTGGGGATCATGACCTGAGCTGAAGGCAGACTCAGCTTAACCGACTGAGCCACCCAGGCGTCCTTACTATGATTATTTTTATGTTCAAAAATTTTTAGATTTGGCCAATGTTAGCTCCTCTGAGCTGGCTCTTATGTTCTTTGGACATGTCCCCATGATTCTTTGAGTGTTTCCTTATTTTCTGACTCAATAAGATTTCCAGGTTCATCTTATATTTCCCAACTCCAGCTGTGGAATGAGCTATGTCACTTCTCCAGGGAGTACTGATTCCTTTTAGTGGAGAATGGTACTTAGAAATCAAGATCTGGGTGGTAGGCATGCTCATTGTGCCTAAGGCTATCATTGTTTCTGGTTCCTCTCATTCATTTTTGAAACTTTGAGTCTTTATAGTCCCTGGAGATTTTTCACTGATCTAAATTCTGAAAATGGACCTTATTAACCAACTGAGTTCCAGTAGGGGGCAGAACGAAAGGAAATGCTTATTAACAAGGGGAAGAAAAATGTTACATAAATAATAATGAATTAGGATTACCATGTGGTTCTCACTGTGATACTCCTTTAGGTGGAAATGAGCACTTTCAGAGGACAGATTTGGCTGGGAGTTAGGAAAACTGGGTTCTAGCTTCATCTCTGCTTATTAATTTTATAACCTGTTTATTCACTTAACTTTGTTGACTTCAGAGTTCTTAGAACATCCTTCCACCTTTGAAAAGGCATTTAAAAAAATGAACTAAGGAAATGTTCATATTGTCACATATGAGGAATGTTATTAAAACTCCTTTACTAAAAATATTCCAAATATGATAAATGTCATTACATCTGTGTCTGTAGATGCCTTGGTATGATCTTGTGGGTAAAATGATAGACCCTTTCGATTGCCTCCAAGCTTCCCAATTTTTGAGGTCTAAGGTTTATCATGTTGTGATATGTGATAAACAGGCCAGTTAATTTTCTTACAATAATATTTATCTGTCTTATTTATTGCAGCAAATATACTACTCTCCTCACAGATAGTGAAAACAGGCTATTGCTCTTCCCATCCATGTAAGTACAGTTTATTTTTGAAAGTATTTCTCAGAAGGAACATATACATATGAATATGTATTTTAATATACATATGTATTTTTCTTAGTACTTTATTGCACAGAAAATATTAAAATTATAGCAGAAACCCAAGACAATAAGTGTCCACAATTCCATCATCTAATCAGTGTTTTCAATTTTCACATATTTATAATAATATTTAAGTAGTATAAAATATATTTTTTTTACAGTTAAAAAAATTTTTTTTCTAAAATTTTATTTTGTTGTGGTAGGAACACTTAACATGAAATCTGTCTTCTTAACAAATTTTTAAGTTTTCAATACAGTATCATTCAATCTAGGCACAATGTTGTACAGCAGATTGTTTGCTACAGTCTTTTTTTTTTTCTTATCTCTCCATTGTCCCTTTTCTTCACTTACATACTTACATTGTGAAGTAACCAATACTAACAGCTTGGTATTTATCTCTCCATATTTCTTCTATGTTCTTACAATCCTGCACACTAGGTGTATAGAATTTTTGGAAGGAAGCATTATTTTATTTACAAAGAGGATCATACTATTTACATTTTCCTTTTCTTTTTTCTTTTTTAAAGATTTTATTTATTTATTTGACAGAGAGAGACATAGCAAGAGGGAACACAAGCAGGGGGAGTGGGAGAGGGAGAAGCAGGCTTCCCGCAGAGTGGGGAGCCCGATGCGGGGCTCGATCCTAGGACACTGGGATCATGACCTGAGCCGAAGGCAGATGCTAAACGACTGAGCCACCCAGGCGCCTCCCTTTTTCTTTTTTTAAAAATTTTATTACTGCTATAATCCACTAGATCAGTACATACAGGGCTAATGCTTTGAAATACCATTAATATTCCATGGGCAGCTGGGTGGCTCAGTCCGTTGGGCGACCTCTTGGTTTCACTCAGGTCATGATCTTCGGGTCCTGGGATTGAGCCCTAGGTTGGGCTCCACACTCAATGGGGAGTCTGCTTGGGGCTTCTCTCCCTCTCCCTTTGTCCTTCCTCCTCCAGCTCGCTCTCTCTAAAAAAAAAAAAAAAAAAAGAAAAAACCATTAATATTCCATAGTATATACATTTTGTATATATTATATTCTTTTTGTCATTTGAGGATAACCTGTTACAACACTTAATTACATAAGTCTGTCACCTTAATCTTTTAGGAAACCTAATAAAAGAGTAGACGTGGTCCAGCTGAATGATGTGATGGATGCTATGCTAGAGAGGGCTGGTGTGGAAAATCAGGAATATACAGGGCCAACCAAGGTAATTGCAAAGATCAATGTAACCTAGTGGTTGAGAGCATGCATTCTGGAGCCAGAATGTCTGGATTGGAATCCTGGCCCTGCCATTTATTAGCTAGTGACCTTGGGCAACTCACTTAATGTATTTGTGTCTCAATTTACTCATCTTTAAATTAGAGATACTAATAATACCTACCGCATAGGGTTGTTGTGGAGATTAAATGACATATGAATATAAAGGGCTTAGAATAGTGCTGGGCATGTAGCAAACACTGTATAATTGTTGGTATTATTATTACCGTATTTCATTGACTATAAAGTACCATTGATTATAAGACCTTTATTATTTTATGTACCACTAAAAAACACTGCCAATTAAACCATGCTTTCTTACCTCTTAAAATTTTTATTTCATTAATGAAAAAGCTCTTTCAACCTTACAGAGATACAGATATTTTTCTTTATGAGGGCTCTTCCTCTTTTGTTTTGTAAATTTTTATTTTTACAGAATTTGAAACTTAAAGACAAGTTCAGTATAAGGCATTCCTATGTAAGCTTTACCCAGATTCACTAATAGTTTACATTGTGCCCTACTTGCTTTATCATTCTCTCTTCCTCTTTACATACATATCTCTATATGTATAGTTTTTCCTAACCATTTTACAGTAAGCTGGTGACATCATGCAAACATTACAGGGTATGTTTCCTATGGATAAGGATATTCTCTAATATATCCATAATATAGTTAATCAAAATCAGGAAATTTAACATTGATGTGTTGGTAGTACCTGTCCATATTCAAATTTCAAATTTTATCAGTTGTACCTATAATGGTTTTTATAGCTCTTGTCCCGTCTGTTTCAGGATCCCGGGATCACATAGTGCTTTTATGTGTCATGTTCCTTTAGACAACTATATTCTGAAACAGTTCCTTGTTTTTCTTGACATTGATATTTGGAAGAGCATATGCCAGTTATTCTGTAGAATGTTCCTCAATTTTGGTTTGTCTGGTGTGTACTCATGATTAGATTCAGGTTATGTATTTTTGGCGGGGATGATACAGAAGTGATACTGTGACCTTCTCAGTGCATCATGTAAAGAGGTACATGATTAAACATACTTTAAAAAATATATTTTTATATTTATATTTTAAAAATAATATATCATTTTTGTAGATATAGTTATAAAGAAAAATATAAGTGAAATAAATTATCAAGGTGTTTCTAAAACATTCACATTCAGAGTATTTACTTCCTAAAATGGTTTTTTTACTGATAAGACAGTTATAAATACTGATGATATTCCTTATCTTCTGCCAGATGCACAAACTACTACATGTATTGAGGAAGGAACAGACCATTTACAATACAGTATTTCATGAACTTATTCGACAAGTCAGTGTGGATTGTGCAGATAGAGGAGAACTACTGTCCAAAATCAGGTTAGAGCTGTTACTGGAATATCGCGGTTTGAGTTTTATATTACAATTATGTTTATATCTGCTTTTGAGAAGATCACAAAAGTTCCCTTCTCTATTCTATTGATAATAAGGAACTGAATTGCATTTCTATTTTCTGTAGTAAAAATATAATAGTTGAGAACTTCCTTAAGATGATTTCTGTTGAGATGTTTGACACCATCTTCTTCTTTTTTTTTTTTTGAGATTTATTTATTTTAGAGAGGGGAGGAGGGGCCGAGGGAGAGGGAGAGAGAGAATCTCGAGCAGACTGTGCACTGAGTGCGGAGCTTGATGTGGGGCTCGATCCCACAAACCTGAGATAGTGACCTGAGCTGAAATCAAGAGTCTGATGCTTAACCAACTGTGCCACCCAAGGGCCCCGACACCATATTCTTTTATGACTGGGAGTGAAGTGCTATGTGAATTACTAGAAAATGTATAGATTCTGGAGACAGACTGATCTGGTTTCAAATCAACATCTAGATGTGTGACCTTGGCAAAAGTGTGAGCCTTAGTTTTCTCATCTGTAGATGCAGATAATAACTACTGTGAAAAATTTTATTTGTCCATTTGTTCATTCATCAGTCAGTGATGTCTACTGAGTGTCTACTCTGTGTCAAGCATCAAGAGGCTTCACAGGATTGTGGTGAGGTTAAATGAGAGCACAGAGGTCGATGGTCAATACATATAATTATTATAGATGATCATGATAAATACTATCATAACTATAATGTTTCTGAATGACTGTGGTACTTTACAAAACCTGGAAGGAATAGTGGAATTAGAATATTGGGTTCAAATTACATATCTGCAGCTTACTTGCCATGGAACCACAGAAAATTATTAGATCTTTCTGAATGTGTTTCTCCTGAATTAGAATAAATAATATAAATTTGCCTTATTTGCCCACTGTCTGACTTATGGAAGCTGAGTCTTCCTATCTGATGGTGCTGAGAAACGAGGAGCAAAGCTGTTAATAAGATACTTGTCAAGATTAGGTACTAAGGAGTCAGTTCTTGGAAGACGTCAGGAGCTGGAGAATGCAAATTAGAAGAAGGATAGGGACAACTGAAGTCTGAGTTGTCAATCTAAGAACAGAGCTAGGAGGGACAGATGACGAAGCATAGCAAAGGAGCTAGATGACTAATGGTGGATCCAGACTTTCCCATTTATGAGGAGTAGAGGTGAGTGGGACTCTTCCAGCTGATTTTAGGAGTTAGCTTCTAGGGGCCAAAATAGGGTGGGGTCCAATCCCAAAAGTCTAGACAGAAAGAGACAGGCAGGCAAATCAAAGCCAAAATCCTTTAAGAAAAGTTGAGTCACCATGGACACAAAAATACTAACTCCAAGGTACCAGAGACAGGATCTCAGTAGGGCATAAAACCAAGGACTTAGAATAGGGTAAAGTTGGGAATTAAAAATGTAAAGTAGCTGATGGAGCGCCTGGCTGGCTCAGTCAATAGAACATGTGATTCTTGATCTTGGGGTAGTGAGTTCAAGCCCCACTTTGGGCATGGAGCTTACTATAAGTAAATATATACATACATACATAAATAGAAAGTATACATGAGTGTGGAATATTCTTTAAAAAAAAAGAATACAAAGTAGGTGAGAATAAGCAATGAGATTTTAGACTGATTGCTGCAAACATTCATGATGTGTCTATGGAATGGTGAATCATTCACTAAGTTCAGAATAATCTAGTGGTCAGCATTTTGTTGTGGTAGGAGATCTTTTGAAGGTCTAGGGCCTACCTTCAATGGGGAAGGTTGTCCTGAGTTTGGTATCTTCAAGAGTTTTCCCTGCTTCACAAGACTGTTGTGAAGATCCAATAGAAGTCCCCAGGAAATGGTAACGCCATGTATGCCTTGGAAATACTTGAGATCAGCCTGTGACTTCTCTCTGTTTGCATGTTACTGTAGCTTTCTGCTTCTGGTCTCATTGAGTGCTTCCTGATCTGCTTGTGTGTGTCTCTGCTTTTCACACTACTGCCCCTGAGGCCTGTTACAGCAGAAGGAAGTTTTCTGTCGTTTTTTTTTTTCTTAAGATTTTATTTATTTATTTGCCAGAGAGAGAGAGAGAGAGAGAAAGAGCACAAGCAGGGGGAGCAGGAGGCAGAGGGAGAAGCAGGCTCCCTGCAGAGCAGGGAGCCCGATGCTGGGCTCGATCCCAGGACCCTGGAATCAGACCTGAGCCGAAGGCAGACACTTAATCGACTGAGCCACCCAGGCGCCCCAGAAGGAAGTTTCATATGCAGCAGGGTTTCATAATAACACTTTTTTATAGGAGGAGTAATAACTGCCAGAGTGGATATGAGCTGAACAAGATTCTCACATTACAAAGAAATAGGGATGCTGTTGTAATCTTTTTGGTTGACACTATAAATATCTTTGGACGCAGCAGGCACCTGACATTTTTTCAGTTGTTATTTTTATTTTTTACAATATTTTACTATGGGAATTTCCAAATATCTGTAAAAATGGAAATTATTTTAAGTTTATTATTTTAAAAAAGATTTATTTATTTATTTTTTTAAGATTTTTAAATTATTATTATTTTTTTTTTTAAAGATTTTATTTATTTGACAGAGAGAGAGACAGCGAGAGAGGGAACACAAGCAGGGGGAGTGGGAGAGGGAGAAGCAGGCTTCCCGCCGAGCAGGGAGCCCGATGCGGGGCTCGATCCCAGGACCCTGGGACCATGACCTGAGCTGAAGGCAGACGCTTAACGACTGAGCCACCCAGGCGCCCCAAGATTTTTAAATTATTATTTATTTATTTGACAGAGAGAGACACAGCGAGAGAGGGAACACAAGCAGGGGGAGTGGCAGAGGGAGAAGCAGGCTTCCCATGGAGCAAGGAGCCCGATGTGGGGCTCAATCCCAGGACCCTGGGATCATGACCTAGCCGAAGGCAGACGCTTAGTGACTGAGCCACTCAGGTGCCCCGATTTATTTATTTATTTTTAGAGACAGAGAGAGAGCGCGAGCAGGGGGAGGGGCAGAGGGAGAGGGAGAGAATCCTCAAGCAGATTCTGTGCTGAGCACGGATCCCGATACAGGGCTCATCCGAGCTGAAATTCAAGAGTCGGTCTCTTAATTGACTGAGCCACCCAGATGCCCCAAAATGGAGATAATTTTAATGTGAATGCACACATACCTACTATCTAGATTCTGCCGTTAACATTTTACTCTATTTGCTTTATCACTTGTCTCTCCATCTAGCCATCCTTCTATCTATCCATCAATTTCATATACTTCAAAGTAAATTGCTGACCTCAGTGCATTTCCCCCTAAATACTTTGTCATGTTTTTCATTAACTAGACAGAGTTCATTATTTATTTGCCTTTTTTTCCATTTTGAGTAAAATTTACATGTATCGAGAAACACAAATCTTGTTTGCCTTTATTGACTTTTGACAAATACAAACTCTTAACAAGATATGGAGGATTACCATCATCCCACAAAGTTCCCTAATGCTCTTTCCCAGTAAATGCCCATCCCCACTTCTCCAGGAGTTTTGACTTCTTTCCCTCTTAGATTAGTTTCACCTATTTAGGAATTTCATATAAATGGGATCATGTAGCATATATCAGTTGACCCTTGGACAACATGGGTTTGAACTGCAGAGGTTCACTTATAGCAGATTCTTTACAGTTCAGTACTGTAAATGTATTTTCTCTTCCTTATAATTTTCTTAATAATATCTACTTTTCTCTAGCTTACCATTTTGTAAGAATACAGTATATAGTACACTAGTTTGCTCCTAGTTTGTTATTTACCTATTCATTTTTTTAAAAATGTGCTCATCTGACTTTCTTTTATTTCTTTTTAAAGATTTATTTGTTTATTTTAGAGAGAGAGAGAACATACATGAGCAGGGGGAGGGGCAGAGGGAGAGGGACAAGCTGACTTCCCTTTGAGCAAGGAGATGGACTCAGGGCTTGATCCTAGGGCCCTGAGATCACGACCTGAACCAAAATCAAGAGTCAGGAGCTCAACCGACTGAGCCACCCAGATGCCCCTGACTTTCTTTTAAAAGATAAAAGGTTCTTTTTAAGAATAGTTTTAAATTTACAGAATTGAACAGATAATAGAGAGTTTCCATTTATCCCCCCTTCTCCGTATATAGTTTCTTTCATTATTAGCATCTGGTATTAATGTGGTATAATTGTTATAATTAATGAAACAATATTGATACACTGAAGTCCATAGGTTACATTATGGTTTATTTTTTTGTGTTGTATTGTTCTATGGGTTTTGACAAATGCATATCTTTCAATCATAAAAAGGAATGAAGTACTAATACATGATATAACATGGATGAACTTTGGGGCACCTGGGTGGCTCAGTTGGTTAAGCGACTGCCTTCGGCTCAGGTCATGATCCTGGAGTCTCGGGATTGAGTCCCACATCGGGCTCCCTGCTCAGCAGGGAGTCTGCTTCTCCCTCTGACCCTCCTCCCTCTCATGCTCTCTCTCTCTCTCATTCTCTCTCTCAAATAAATAAATAAATAAAATCTTTAAAAAAAATAACATGGATGAACTTTGAAAACATGCTAAGTGAAAGAAGCTAGTCAGAAAAGGTCACAATATCGTAATATGAAATTTCCAGAAGAGGCACAGCCAGACAGAAAGTAGATTAGTAGTTGCCAGGGCCTGGGAGATAGAGAAATGAAGAGTGATTGCTAATAGGAACCGTTAAGGATTTTTTTTGGGGGGGGGCAGGGTAATGAGAAAATACTCTGGAGTTAGATAGTGCTAATAGTTGTACAACTTTTTGAATATACTAAACAGTATTATATACTTTAAAGGGTGAATGTTATGACATGTAAATTATATCTCAATAAAAAATTATAAAGTGTTCACTGTCATTTCATCATTGTGATTCCTCATTTGCACATATTCCTTTGTGTATCAAATTTCACATACTAAAAAAATTAAACAGCTACTTTATATAAATATAATCTGCTTCTCTATAACTTTACCCACTAATTCTCATTTTGTACTGTGAAAATACTCAGAATAACTCGGTTCTTTCTTTTACCTTATAGCTATTTAAATATTTGAAAATAGCCATTTTTGTTTTCCCTCTTATGCATTCCCTTATCCGGGCTAAATATCCCCAGTTCTTTTAAGTTTTCTTGGTGAAATATACTATATGTGGAAAGCACACTAATTAGTCAATGTTGATTTTAGTCTGTATAACATTGTAATGGTGGTGATACTGCATCCCTCCTCCGTTCCCATTCCTTCAAGCCCGCAGCAACCACTGATCATTCTACTGTCTCTGTACTTCTTTCTTTTCTAGAATGTGATATAGTTGGGATCATACAGCATGTAGTCTTTTCAGACTAGTTGCTTTACTCACACCTCAATTTTAACTGCTGAAATGTTTTCTGACCATTATACTGTAGAATTCCCTAAGTTGTGAGCATCATATCATTGCTTTCGAGCAATTTGATTATGATACACCTTGGTGTAATTTTCTTCATGTTTCTTGTGCTTGGTGTTCATCAAGGTTTTTGGATTTGTGAGTTTATATTTTTCATCAAATATGGGAATTGATGGGATCACTGATGCTTTGAACATTTTTTCTTATTTTTAAAATCTTTTTCTGTTCATTTTGGATAGTTTCTATTGCTCTATTTTCAAGTTCACTAGTCTTTTCTTCTGCAGTATCTAATCTGCTTTTAATCCTCTCCAGTGATGTTCAACTCAGATATTGTAGTTTTCATCTCTAAAAGCTCAATTTGGGTCTTTTCAAAAATATCTTCCATGTCTCTACTTAACAATGCAAACATATAGAATATAGTTATAGTTTTTTTCCCCCCAAAGCTGATACATCCATTTTATATTGGAAGCAAGTGCTTTCAGTATTTTTATTTGCTACATTTTAAAAACATCTAGGGCTATTTGTGTGGTTCTTCCCAAACCCTCGATCCTACCATGGCCACTTTAACATCCAAGGTCCTTTCAGGATTCCAGGCCAGGAAGCTGTGGGAGGGATAACTGAATCCTCAAGGGCATGACAATGGTGTCCTTTGCCCAAAGTTTCTCCAAGCAGAGCCAACTGCTCCTCCAAACAGGGCTGGTGGGGCTGTCTCAACACTCCTAGGAAGTGGTAACCCTGAATGCAATACTTGGAGGAGAGCCTCTCTGATGGCGGAGGTTTCGGGCTAGTCTTCCCCAGATTCCTAGCCAGGACAATCATCACTGGCTACCAGAAGAGTCAGGCTGCAAAAGTGTTTTTCTAGCTCAATCAGGGCCTGGAAGTGATGGGAAATGGCGTTCTTCTCAGCTATGGGCATCTTTGCATATGCCTGCTCATATCCATTAGGCTGAAAGCAGAGGTCCCAGACAAAGTTCTGGAAGCCTTGGGGCACCCTGATCTGGACCCTGAACAGGGGCACTAGCTTGCCTCTGCGGACTTCTAGGGGATTTTCTGTACAGCTCTTTTCTCTCTGGTACCCTGTCTTCTTTCCTCTCCCTAGACTCTTAGCTCTGTCTCCTTAACTCAGGGAATCCACTGGGCTTCTCCTGGGTTTCTTTGTCCTTGTGCTTTGGCCTTTCAAGGCCAAAACTTGGAGCAATCATAGGGCTTACTTTATTTACTTCTGGCCTCCCAGTGATTACTTTCTTTCATTGCCTTATATCCAGTGTCTTTAAAATTTTTGTGTCACACGTGTCTTGAAAATTGTTCCACATACTTTGTCTTTTTGTTGTTGTTATTGTTCATGCAGGAGAGTACATTTAGTTCCTCTGGATTTCTTTTTATTTTTCCTATACCTATATCTATACCACAATGCTATATATAGATTAATGTCCTTGATAAGTTTTCGAAAATTATCAATGGTGATCTCTTTGAAAAATGTCTGTTTTCCATTTTCTCTTTCTGGAACTCTGATTAGATTTATATTAGACATTGTCATCCTATGCTTTTTGTCTCTTAATCTCTTTTTCCTCATTTCCATCTCCTTGTCTCTGTGCTGCATTCTAGGTGGTTTTTTGAAGACATTAATAATCTCTTTAGCTGGGGCGCCTGGGTGGCTCAGTTGGTTAAGTGACTGCCTTCAGCTCAGGTCATGATCCCAGGGTTCTGGGATCGAGCCCTGCATCGGGCTCCCTGCTCGGCCGGAAGCCTGCTTCTCCCTCTCCCACTCCCCATGCTTGTGTTCCCTCTCACGCTGTCTCTCTCTCTCTCTCTCTCAATTAAATAAATAAATTAAAAAAAAATCTCTTTAGCTGCATCTATTCTAAAACCCATCTTTTGAGTTTTATAATTCAGTAATTATACTTCTCACCTACGAGTTTTCTGTTGGTTTGTTTCCATATCTGTCTTATCATAGTTAATATGCTTTATATTGCTTATTCATTTATAGATTCAGTCTTTCATTTCTCATACATTTTGTGTATAGTTTTATATTTTAAATCTCATACTTCTAATATATGAAGACTATTAGTGTCTAAAATTACTGTTTGTTGTTTCCTCTGAGTCTCATTTGTGATGATTTATTTATTTATTGGCAAATTTTTCAAATTTATATAAAATGAGATAATGATTACAGATATATCATAAAATTAACAAATCAAGGAGATTTTTCTAAATAAATCACATTAGATTTAATAGTTTCTTCACTGATTCTTTGTACTGAGAAAGGGTATTTTCATTGTCCCCCTCGTTCTTAAGACTAACAACAGACTTTTTGTATTCTTCAACTTCTTTTGTAGCAAGGAGCTCTTCTTTATTTACTTCCAGATTTTTCTCAGCAACTTTCATTTGGAGAAGTGTTTCCAGGATATTTTTTTCAGAGGAGCTATTGTTCCATACATACTCTTCCATGTCTGCTTCAGTCTTATCTTTCTCCCGTTCTTTGGTTTTCCAAGACTCATGGTATAAAACTGTTAGCAGATACATTGCATAATCATAATTCTGTCTCTTTAAAGGGCACCCTTAAGGTTACTACTCGTGCTTTGGGGTTTCGAATAGATGGTGCGGCTGAAACATAATCAGTTGTGTCAATTTCAATGGGAAAATGCTTCTCGCATTTCTCATCACTGTCCAGTGCAGCTGGCCACTCAGTGCAGAAATCTTTAAGAGCTTCACAGTGCTTTTTAATTGCTACAGGAGTTAAATGCAGATAATTGGGTATCTTTAAAAGTTCTAGATTTCCCTCCTTTGCCTTGGGCACCCCCCTTTTTACTGGATAACCCATTCGAATGGGAAGAGGTACAGCAGACGGTTTAAATGGTGCTGCAACAGGATCAACACTAGGCCAGTCTTGGTCAATGGTCATTTTCTCTGTCCTAGGAGGTAGTGCCTTTCTTCTCAGTGGTCTTTCATATCTGGATGTTCTGTCTGCTGTACGCGGGCTTGGTATCGCAGAGCGGGTGGCCAGAGACACAGAGGTACAGAAGGCACGCGGGGTCCTGGGCCCTGGTGGCAGGGCCAGCCATGCGGGGAGCGCAGCGGCCGCCATGGCTGCAAAGACGGCAAGGCGGATGGGACAAGCACAGTCGGGAGTCAGGGGCGGGTCTGTGTGATGATTTATTTAGATGAGTATTTTGCAGTATTTGCTTTTATAGGTAACATTTGGCTAATCTTAATCATGAAATCCTCAGGCTGTAAATCATGGATGCTTCCTGAAGAGAGGATTTGCATTTTCTTCCTTCTGGAATCCTGGCTTCATGCAGTAGTTCAATACTCAGGTCTCCTACTTTGAAGCTGGTCCAAGGCTTAGTCTTGGACCCAGTGTTGGTTTTTTTTTTTTTATTTATTGGGCGCCTGGGTGGCTCAGTCAGTTAGGCACCAGCCTTTGGCTCAGATCGTGATTCCAGGGTCCTGGGATCAAGCCCCACATTGGGCTCCTTGCTTGGTGGGGAGCCTGCTTCTCCCTCTCCCGCTCCACCTGCTATGCTCCCTCTCTGTCAAAGATTTATTTGTACTTTTGTACAAATATTTGTACTCTCTCCGTACAAATATATATTTTTAAAGATTTTATTTATTCATTTGACAGAGAGAGAGAGATAGTGAGAGCAGGAACACAAGCAGGGGAGCCCGATCCCAGGACCCCAGGATCATGACCTGAGCCGAAGGCAGACACTTAAGGACTGAGCCACCCAGGCGCCCCCTCTCTGTACAAATATTTATTTGACAGAGAGAGCACAAGTGGGGGTGGGAGGGGCAGAGAGAGAGGGAGAGGGAGAAACAGACTCCCTGGGAGCCTGGATGCACGGCTTGATCCCAGGACCCTGGGATCATGACCTGAGCTGAAGGCAGCTTAACCAACTGGGCCACCCAGGTACCCATCAGTGTTGGTCTTTTTAAAAAATTTATTTATTTTTAATTGAAGTATAGTTGACTACAATATTATATTAGTGTCAGATGTACAACATAGTGATTTGACACTATGTACATTATGAGATATTCTCCATGATAAGTCACCATAAAGTTAATACAATATTTTTGACTATATTCCCTATGCTGTACTTTACATCCTCATGATTTATTGTATAACTGGGAGTTTATACCTCTTAGTCCCCTTCAACTGTTTTGCCTAGCCCTTTACACCTTCCCCTCTGGCAACCATCAATTTGTTCTCTGTATTTATGAGTCTGTTTCTGTTTTCTTTGTTTTGTTTTTTAGATTCTACATATAAGTGAAGTCAAATGGTATTTGTCTTTCTCTGTCTGACTTATGTCACTTAGCATAATACCCTTTAGGTCTAGTCATATCACAAATAGCAAGATTTCTTTTTTTATTGACTGAATAATATTCTGTTGTATCCATTCATTTATTGATGGATACTTAGGTTGCTTCTGTATTTTGGTTACTGTAAATACTGCTGCGATAAACATAAGAGCACATATATCTTTTCAAATTAGTGTTTGCATGTTCTTCAGGTAAATACTCAGAAGTGGAATTACCAAATCATCTGGTATTTTTATTTTTAATTTTTTGAGGAACCTCCATATTATTTTCATAGTGCTGCACCAATTTACATTCTCCCCAACAGGGCACGAAGGTTCCTTTTTCTCCACATCCACACCAACACTTGTTATTTTGGGTCTTTTTGATTTTAGCCATTCTGACAGGTGTGAGGTGATATCTCATTGTGGTTTTGATGTGCATTTCCCTGATAATTTAGTGATGTTGAACATCTTTTCATGTGCTTGTTGGCCATCTGTATGTATTTTTTGGAAAAGGGTTTATTCATGTCTTCTGCCCATTTTTATTTATTTTTATTTATTTATTTTTAAAGATTTATTTATTTATTTGAGAGAGAGAGCACGTGCACGAGCACACGAGCGGGGAGGGGAGGGAGAAGCAGGCTCCCCGAGAGCAGGGAGCCTGATGCAGGGCTGGATTCCAGGACCCTGGGATCATGACCTGAGCTGAAGGCAGATGCTTTACTGACTGAGCCAGCCAGGCGCCCCTTCTGCCCATTTTAAAATCAGATTATTTTATTGGTGTTAAGTTGTATGATTTCTCTATATATTTTGGATAATAGCTCCTTACTGGGTATGTCATTTGCAAATATCTCCCATTCAGTAGATTGTCTTTTGTTTCATTGATGGTTTCTGTCACTGTGCAAAAGCTTTTTATTTTGGTATAGTCCCACTTGTTTATTTTTGCTTTTGTTGCTTTTCCTGAAGAGATAGATCCAAACAAATATTGCTAAGACTGATGTCAGAGAGATTATGGCCTATTTTTTTTTTTTTTTTAGGAGTTTTATGGTTTTAGGGCTCACATTTAAGTCTTTAATCCATTTTGACTTTATTTTTGTATATGGTATAAGAAAGTGGTCTACTTTCATTCCTTTGCTTATGTTTGTCCAGTTTTCTCAATACTATTTAACAAAGAGACTGTCTTTTCCCCATTGTATAATCTTGCTTCCTTTGTCATAGATTAATTGACTGTATAAATGTGGGTTTATTTCTGGGCTCTCTGTTTTATTCCATTGATCTTTGTGTCTATTTTTGTGCTAGTACCACACTGTTCTGATTACCAATGAACTGTAGTATAGTTTGAAATCTGGGAGTGTGATACCTTCAGCTTTGTTCTGCTTTCTCAAGATTGCTTTGGCTATTCAGGGTCCTTCAAGGTTCCATATGAATTTAGGATAATTCTAGTTCTGTAAAAAACGTTGTTAGCATTTTTAAAAAGATTTTATTTATTTGACAGAGAGAGACACAGCGAGAGAGGGAACACAAACAGGGAGAGTGGGAGAGGGAGAAGCAGGCTCCGCTGAGCAGGGAGCCCAACGCAGGGCTCGATCCAAGGACCCTGGGATCATGACCTGAGCTGAAGGCAGATGCCTAACGACTTAGCCACCCAGGAGCCCCTGTTGTTAGTATTTTGATAGAAATTTCATTGAACCTGTAGATTGCTTTGGGCAGTATGGACATTTTATTTTATTTTATTTATTTTTAAAGGTTTTATTTATTTATTTGACAGAGAAAGACACAGTGAGAGAGGGAACACAAGCAGGAGGAGTGGGAGAGGGAGAAGCAGACCTCCCGCCGAGCAGGGAGCCCAATGCGGGGCTCGATCCCAGGACCCTGGGATCATTACCTGAGCCGAAGGCAGACGCCCAATGACTGAGACACCCAGGCGCCCCAGTGTGGACATTTTAATGATATTAATTCTTTCAATCCATGAGCAGGGTATATCTTTCAATTTGTTTATGTTACCTTTAATTTCTTTCATCAATATCTTGTAGTTTTCAGAGTATAGGTCTTCCACCTCCTTGGTAAAATTTATTCCTAGGTATTTTATTATTTTTGGTGCAATTGTAAATGGGATTGTTTTCTTAATTTCTCTTTCTGCTAGCTTATTAGTATATAAAAACAACATATTTCTGTATATTAATTTTATATCCTGCAAATTTACTGAATTCATTTATTCTAATAGTTTTTTGGTGGAGTCTTTAGGGTTTTCTATATATAGTATTATGTCATCTGCAAATAGTGAATTTTATTTCTTCCTTACTAATTTGGTTGCCTTTTATTTTTGTTTCTTGTCTATTGCTGTGGCTAGGACTTCTAGTACTGTGTTGAATAAAAGTGGCAAGAGTAAACACACTTGTCTTGTTACTGATCTTAAAGAAAAGCTTTCACCTTTTCACCACTGACTATGTTAGCTGTGGGTTTGTCACAGGTAGCCATTATTATATTGAGTTTTGTTCCCTCTGTATCACTTTGTTGAGGGTTTTTATCATGAATGGATGTTGAATTTGCCAAATGATTTTTCTGCATTTAATGAGATGACCATATGGTTTTTATTCTCCATTTTGTTAATGTGGTGTATCACACTGATTTGTGGGTATTGACCCATCCTTGCATCCTTGGAATAAATTGCAGTTGATTGTGGTGAATGATCCTTTAAATGTATTATTGAATTCAGTTTGCTAATATTTTGTTGAGGATTTTTGCATCTTTGTTCATTAGGGATATTGGCTTCTAATTTTCTTTTCTTTTCCTCCCTTCCCTTCCCTTCCCTTCCCTTCCTTTTTTTTGCGGTGTCTTTGGTTTTGCTATCAGGGTAGTGCTGTCCTTATAGAATGAATTTGAAACAATTCTTCCTTTTCTGTTTTTTGGAATAGTTTGAGAATAGATATTAAGTCTTCTTTAAATGTTTGGTAGAATTTACATTTGTAGCAGTCTGGTCCTGACTTCTGTTGGTTTTGAGAGTTTTTTGTTTATTGATTCAATTTAATTACTAGTAATTCATCTGTTTAGATTTTCTATTTCTTCCTGATTCATTCTGGGAAGATTGTATGTTTTTAGGAATTTATCCATTTCTTCTAGGTTGTTGAATTTGTTGGTAAATAAATTGCTGTATCCCCTTTATCATTATGTAATGCTGTTCTTTGTCTCTTGTTATGTTTGTTGTTCTAAAGTCTATTTTGTGCGATATAATTATTGCTACCCCAGGTTTTTTATTTCCATTTGCATGGAATATGGTTTTCTATCCCTTCACTCATTTTGCATATGTCTTTATATTTAAAGTGAGTCTCTTGTAGGCAGCATATAGGAATCTTATTTATTTTTATCCATTTAATTACCTTATGTCTTTTGACCTTTAGTCCATTTACATTTAAATTAATTATTGATAAGTTTATACTTACTGCAATTTTGTTGATTGTTTCTGGTTCTTTTTTTTTTTTTAATATTTTATTTATTTGTCAGAGAGAATGAGAGAGTGAGAGAGGCAGGCAGAGGGAGAAGCAGATTCCCTGGTGAGCAAGGAGCCCTATATGGGACTCAATCCCAGGACCCTGGGATCATGACCCGAGCCAAAGGCAGATGCTTAACCGACTGAACCACCCAGGCATCCCGGTTCTTTGTTTTTTTAAGATTTTATTTTTATTTCCATACTTAACATGAGGCTTGAACTTACAACCCCAAGATCAAGAGTTGCATGCTTACTGACTGAGCCAGCCAGGCACCCCTCTGGTTCTTTTTATAATTCTTCTCTGTCCCTTTCTTCTCTGGCGATTTGATGATTTTTTTTAGTATTATGCTTGGATTCCTTTCTCTTTCTGATTTCTTGTGTATTTGTTATAGGTTTTTGGTTTGTGGTTATCATGAGGTTTATCTATAACACCCTATGTATTTAACAGTCTATTTATTTATTTATTTATTTAAGAGAGAGTGTGCATGTGCATCTGTGCAGGGGAGGGGCAGAGGGAGAGGGAGAGAGAGAATCTTAGGCAGGCTTCATGCCCAGCACAGAGCCTGACACGGGGCTCAATCTCATGACCCTGAGATCATGACCTGTGGTTACCATGAGGTTTATATATAACACCCTTTGTATTTAACTGTCTGATTTATTTATTTATTTATTTGAGAGAGAGCACGTGTCATGCATGAGAGCAGGGGCAGGGCAGGAGTCACTCTGGAGGAGTGTCTGTCCTAGCTGAGGCTACCTGCTGGGCATGACAGGACACTAGAGGCTTTGGAAGACACAGTTGCCAGGGTGGGCAGGTTGGGCAGGATGGGTCTGCAAGGGGATGCTGGGATGGGTCCATAGGTGCAAACAAGGTAAATGGAGAGTGTCAGAACTGGCATCCACCAGTGTTAGGCCATCTAGGCTGAAGGAAGGCTAAATAAATAAATAAATAAATAAATAAATAAATAGTGCTTACCAGCACTTTTTTTCCTGGAGAAATTTCCTATAGATCCCTGTCCCTCCATCACACACCCTAAAATTTGTCAGTAAATCTCCTTCACTCCAGCCCAGGTGCTTTTCAAACTGCTGCCTTTGTGTTGGGTCTCAGAGTGAGGGTTACTATGTGGCAGCCCTTTAAGAACAGAATCTCGGTTCCTATAACCCTCTGGCTCCCCTGGAGTAAGCCCTGCTGATTTTCAAAGCCAGATGTTATGGGAGCTCATCTTCCCAGTGCAGATCCCCAGGGCAAGGGTTGCCCAGTGTGGGGCTTGAACCCCTTGCTCTTCAGTGTGGAACCTCCACACCTGTGATATCCCTCCTGCTTGTGGGTCTCTGCATCAGGGGTTTAGTTCTTGATTGCATCTCTGCCCCTCCTACCCTTCTTCATGTAGATTTTTATTTATATCTTTGGCTGTGGAAGTACTGTTCTGCTAGTGTTCTAGTCTTAGAGTAAGGTGTACTGTACGTAATTGCAGCCTTGGTGTGTCCAGGGGAGGATGTGAGTTCAGAATCTTCCTACTCTGCCATCTTACCCTTTCTGCCCAATGTTGTTATTTTCACTGGGGCAACCATGACCTTGGGTTTGCCTGGTGAATACTGATTACCATTTCCCACTCCATTCTTAGTATATTGTATCTTATTTATTGTTTTTGTTTGTCGCCCCTAGAGACTTCTGTTGTTTTCCTGCAAGCCCAGTAATGCTTCAGAAAGTATGCTCTGTCATGGATCTAGTTGTATTGTAATAAGAAGACCCTTCAGAGTATTTTGTCCTTGTATTTCCAGGAGGGAAGTCTTAAAGAATTGATACTTCCTAGTGTATGAACTACATACCAAACTGATAAACTCTCTGTAATTCTAGGCGTTTAAGCAAGGTCTGGGTAATTCTTTCTGTTATGGGTGAGAGATTAAACTAAATGACCAGGGGCGCCTGGGTGGCTCAGATGGTTAAGCGTCTGCCTTTGGCTCAGGTCATGATACCAGAGTCCTGGGATCCAGCCCCGTGTCAGGCTCCCTCCTTGGTGGGGAGCCTGCTTCTCCCTCTCCCTCTGCCTGCAGCTCCCCCTGCTTGCACTCTCTCTCTCTAACAAATAAATAAATAAAATCTTTAAAAAAAAAAAAAAACTAAATGACGATTCCAACTCAAAGATATTATAATTCAGTGGTCTCAGGCTTAGGATATAACACCAGGATCAATTTTAATACAAATGCTGCTCAGTATGGTATTTGTAATTTATCATTTGTGATCACTTCCAAATATTTGGTTTTATTCAGACTGAAAGAAATGACTTCTTTGAATTTAGGGTCTTTATTCATTTTTGAACAGTTGGTGTCTTTTTGGGTTTAAACAACTTGAGAAAAATGGCTTTATTCATGAATTCAACTATTATAAAAAATCCCATTCTATATAAATACATAAGACATGGTTTCTATCCTCATAGAATTTATAATTTAGAAGAAGAAATAAAAGAAGTCCTCATTTTGTTTTACATCTCAGACATTATATTCCAAATGATTATGACTCTGGTTAAAATCCTCCACAGTTCTTTTGCTTGCGTGAGCATGGCAGGAATATACATATTAGATTCCTTTCTTTTCCTATCTTGTTCATCTTGCATATCTTTTATGAGTATCTACTATTTCTTTCCCTAACATTACTTTTTCTTTCATATATTTTCTCGCTCTTTTTTCCTTTTCTTTCTTTTTTTTTTTTTGCATGATAACCTTGTTTTCTTTCTCATGCAGAGAGCGGTATGTACAAATGCTTGACCAAATTGCCCGGCAGATGATTGATTTCTACAAAGACTTGGTAACTCAGCGAATGATGGACCAGCGCATTTTAGAAGAACTGTACAATTTTAAGAATGTTATTGAAGAACTGACCAGGTAAAATCTGTGATTATCTTAAATACAAAACACAAGTCAAAACTGTGACTCTAAAGAGAAGAAAAAACAGGAAAAGTAGAATGGTTAAAAGTGAGGACTCTTTTTCTTTTTGGGGGTTTAGGAAGAGACAGAAAGGACTGGGTTACACAGGTTAACACGAAACTAGGGCTCCGTGTATGTTTGATAGGGAAGCGATTCCTGTTCTCCTTCTAGGACTGAGATGTTGATCTTAGTCATGTTTACAGAGTAGTGCCATGATTACGGATATTAAGGTTTAAATCCCAAAGAGGATAAGTGTTATATAGCAATCAAGGTTAGTGATGCTCTAATCTGTGCCAAGATGATTCGTGGCAAGAATGAAGAGGGTAAGATAGGCATGTCAGAGGGTAGGATAGAGCAGCCTGCTGGCCTTGCCTGTTAGCATCTGCCTTCTCTCTATTCGAGAGATCTCTCACATCATCTTTCTGCCCTTTCTAGCCAACCAGATTCCATTGCCAAGCCTGACAGAATTCCATCCAAATGGACACTAGATTTCTTGATTTGGCTTATAAGGTATAAAAACTAGGAAGAGATTTACACATAACTGAGAAGATTCCTGAGTATAAATCGGATTTTCTGGGTAGAAACTTTTTGGAACTCTTCAACTATGAATATAAAATTTCTTTGCTTTATTTCAGGGAGCTGTGTCTGGTTCGGGCTCATGATATGAAATTAACAAAGGAAGCAGAGAAAGCCCACAAGGATTTGGCACAAGCTCTTTTAGATGCTGAAAAGAATGCTAGGTGAGTTACCAGATGTTAGCCATTATGTCATACGTGCTTCACACCTTATTTGAAGAAACAAAATTTTATAGAAACATTTGAAGTTTTTTATTACAACAGTGCCTGGAGGAGTTAATATATGTACAAGAAACTTTTAATAAACATATTTATTAACTCCTCCGGGCACTGTTTAATACACATCTCATAAATGTCTTCTTGTGTGAATTTTCCAGGGGTGTATCCCTAGAAGTGGAGTTACTGGGTCATAGGCCATGCATGGCCTTGTCTTGCCAGGATGTTGCCAAATGCTCTACAAAGTAGTCGGACCAGTATATCCTCTCATCAGTGTATGAGATTTCCCTTTTGTCCATATCTTTTATCAGTCTGATGGGTATGAAAAGGTATCTGGTTTTTGTTTGTGTTTTCCTAATTAGTAGTGTGAGTCTAGTTCTTTTTTAGATTTTAATAAATCCACTACGATCCTAATGCTTTTATCCTATTTTAGGGGTTAGCAAACTTTTCCTGTGAAGGGTCAGGTGGTAAGATGTGGTTTCTGATGCAACTATCAATCAACTCTGCCTTTGTAATGTGTGCTACTGTAGTGTAAAAGAAGGCAAGGGCAATACCAGAACATGGCTGTGTTCCAATAAAACTTTATTTATTGACACTGAAATTTGAAGGTATAAACATTTTCACGTGTCACAAAATATTGTTATCCTATTGCTTTTTTAACCATTAAAAATATAAAAAGTAAAATATGTAAAAAACTAAAAATCTAAAATTCTTAGCTTATGTTCTATACAAAACACAAGTGGTGGGTTGTAAACCCACAGGCTGTAATTTGCTGACCTTTATTCTATTTCATTTTCAGTTAGAGTTATAATTACTAGGAAGCTCTTGGGTATATATCAAATGACATATCTGATTGTATTTTTAATTTTTCTTATTTAATTGATTAAAAATAATATACTATCATAGAAGCATTATATGTGCCTTGTAAGTAGAAAATACAAACAAGCAAAAATGAATTAAAAATATCCGTTTCACCACCCATAGATTACTGCTATACATGCCTTAGTGTATATCCTTTTTTCCCTATGTATATGTGCACACATGCATTGTTTTAAATTGTACTGTATATACTGTTATACAGCCTGTTTTTTTTTTTTTCAGTCAACAGTCTCTACCTGTTTCAGTAAAGTTTCACTTCACAAATTACCCAGGTCATATTCAAATTTTCCCAATTATTCCCAAAATGTATTTTACATTGGGTTGTCCAAACAAGTATCCAATCTAGGGCCACACATGTACCCTGTTTTATGATCCTTTTAATTCAGCATAGTCTTCTGCTTTTTTAAAAAATGTGTTGAAGAGTAACTGTATTTTTTTAAAATGTCAAGAAAAACACAAATGTATACAAAATCTAAATTCAGAGATATCTTACTTTTATTCTATTTTATTCCTTACTAGAATGAGAAGGGTACCTTGATCATTTTTTGTGCACTGAATATACTACTGTTTTCTGTAGATGATTCACCCTTCTTGTCTTAGCAGAAAACTATTCTATACTTTGTCTTCTATCCTCATTCCTCTAATAGTATCTCTCCATCCTTTTTCTGAGCTGATGACCTTTCTTTCTAAAAAGCAGAAGTAAACGGAAGAGAACTCCAGCTCTCACCCCTACATCTACCCACCTGCCTGCATCTGTGCTCATCTGATACTCATGCCCATCTTTTACTGTGGACCAATTGTCTCTTTCTTTCTAAGGCCAATCTTCCCATTTGTGTACTATTCCATCATCTCATACCTACTCAAGATATTTTCAGCAAATATTCCCTATTTCTCCCATATCAATTTTTCCCTCTTTTCCTGATTAGTCCCATTAGTATACAAATATGCTATAAGTACTCCCATCTCAAAAACAGCCAAAAAACAAAAAGACTCCTAAGTCTCTTAGGACCGCATGCGTATCCCCTTCTAGCTCTGGCCGTATTTCCTCCCCACCCCCGCTGCTTATAGTAATCTTCTTCAAAAAGTTGTCATATTCATTGTCTACTCCTGGTCCTCTCTTTGTCACTTGAACCCACTCCAATCAGGCTTTCACTCCCCCCACCCGACCAAAGTGCACTTGTCAAAGTCACCAGTGACTTTCATGTTGCTAAATCTAAAGTTCGCTTCTCAATTCTCCTTTAACTTGACTTACCGGCCGCATTTATCAGAACTCATCACTTGCTCTTGCATGAAGCAATGTCTTTCAGTATATCACACTCTCCTAGTTTCCTCCTCCTTTACTATCTGCTCTTTCTTACTGATATCCCTTGCAGATTCCTTTTCTTTTCACCAATTTCTATTTTTTTTTTAAGATTTTATTTATTTATTTGACAGAGA
This sequence comes from Phoca vitulina, assembly GCF_004348235.1. Taxonomy (NCBI): domain Eukaryota; kingdom Metazoa; phylum Chordata; class Mammalia; order Carnivora; family Phocidae; genus Phoca; species Phoca vitulina. The sequence goes on from NW_022589776.1 coordinate 6,980,786, forward strand.
GAGACACAGCCAGAGAGAGAACACACGCAGGGGGAGTGGGAGGGAGAAGTGGGCTCCCCACAGAGCAGGGAGTCCGATGCGGGGCCCGATCCCAGGACGCTGGGATCATGACCTGTGCCAAAGGCAAACGCTCAATGACTGAGCCACCCAGGCGCCCCTCACCAATTTCTAAATGGTAGAGTGTGCATTCCATGGATCTTTTCTGTATCTATATTCACTGATGAAATCTCTTCAGTTTCCTGGCTTTCAATGTCATCAACCTGTATACTCTCAGCTCACAAATATGTATCTACGCCCTTCTCCACAAATTTGTACGCCCAGTTTCAATCTTCTCTTTGAATTCCAGACTTACATATTCCACGGCCTCAACACTTCTCTTAGCTGCCTAACATTCCCAAACCGAATTCCTGTTCTTTTCCCCAAAACTACTTCTCCCACACTCATCTCATTTCAGTTAATGGCAACTCCATCCTTCCAGTTTCTGGGGCCAAAACTCTTGGAGTCCTTCTTGATCCCTTTCTTTCTCTCACATCTCACCTTTCTCTGTGGCAGAGTCGGTCACCTTTCACTACATATGCCGAGTCCTCCTCACTTCCGTCCTGCCATCTGCATCTCTTGGCTGCGGTGTTGCGGTAACCTCGGAGTCACCTTTTTATTTCTGCGTGTACACCGCGGTAGGCTGTCCTCCACACACCAGCCAAGATTGTTGTCGAAAACTGACCTCTGGGCTCCGGAGCCAAAATACGACACGAAGACGGAGTTTGGGGATAAAGAGGAACAATAGTTTTATTACTTTGCCAGGCAAAGGAGGCCGGAGCAGGCTAATGCCTTCAAAACTGCAGACCTGCCCCGGGTAAAAGGCTGAGGGTTTTATAGGAAAATGCAGGTTCTGGGCGGTTTCACTAGGAATCTGGTATGTGCTGCCAGCCACGTTCCTCATGTCTTCAAGGTGGTCTCGTGACTGATGCTTGTGCCGGCCATGAGTCTGGTTACTAGGTATCAACATCCATACCAAGTTCCTGGAACAGAGGATCCCACAGAAGCACAAGTGAATGGGGGAGGGGGCTTCAAGAATGAGGAAGAGAAAAATTTGTTCAACTTGGAGTCAAACCTTGCTGAAACATTAGTATGTCCATCTTAATTTCCATCCGTCTTTACAGTTCTATGTGGTTTCAGTATGATCTATTAAAATTTGACTCCAATAATGTCATTTCTCTGCTCAAAATTCTGTAGTAGCTCCCCATCTTAGAGTAAAGGGCAATGTTTTTAAAAAATGGTTTACAAGACTCATCCTACCGGGATTTCTCTGACTTCTCCTACTTTATTCAGACTTGCGGCCTTTGTGCTGTTCTTGAACATACCAGACAGGCTCCCACTTGGGGCCTGGAATCCTCTTCTCCCTCCCCACCCCCAGAGAGCTGCTAGCTTCCTCCCTCCTTCCTTTGGACCTTTGCTCATCCCCCTCCATTTAAAGCACAATATATTTTGTGCTCTCAATCTCCTTTCCCTGATGATTTTTATCTATTGCACTGTCACTACTTTGTATGTTTTAGTTTTTTATTTGTTGATTATCTCTTCCAACTAAACTTTATAAGGGCAAAGTTTTGTTTTGTTTTGTTTTGAATAGTGCCTGGCATATAGTAGGCACTAAACAGATATTTGTTGAATGAATTAATAAAAATAAGTTAGAACTTCTTTTGTGCTAATGTCCATTATAAGAACATCTAAAACCAGAGAGAAAGGGAAGGAAATGGAGAAAGTCTGAAGTAGGATGGGTTTTGTGTGTGTGTGTGATTAGAAATTTTTACTAATTTTTTTTTTTTTTTTTTTTTAAAGATTTTATTTATTCGACAGAGAGAAAGACAGCCAGAGAGGGAACACAAGCAGGGGGAGTGGGAGAGGGAGAAGCAGGCTTCCCGCGGAGCAGGGAGCCCGATGCGGGGCTCGATCCCAGGACCCTGGGACCATGACCTGAGCCGAAGGCAGATGCTTAACGACTGAGCCACCCAGGCGCCCCTGTATTTTTTATATAAATGAGATCAAACTGAATATATAATTTTACCATTTGGGTTATCTCATGTTACAAACATGAAAAATTTTCCCATGTACCAAAATACTAACAACAACAAGATCTTTAATTAGTTGCAGAGCATTTTCATCATAGAGCTATATCATATATTTATCATATATATCATAATCAGATGAGGTTATTTCTGAATTTTTTTCCTTTGCTATTATAAGCAAGGGTCATTGATTCTCTTTTTAAAATCACTGTCTGGGGTGCCTGGGTGGCTCAATCAGTTAAGTGTCCAACTCTTGATCTCAGCTTAGGTATTGATCTTGGTGTTGTGATTTCAGGTCCTGCATTGGGCTCTATGATGGGTGTGGAGCCTATCTGGAAAAAAAAAAAATAAGCGTCTTACTTTCAGGTAGTAATGTGTACAAATTGTAAGGGTATATAACTTGTTGAATTTTCATATGTGTATTCACCTATGTGACACCTGGGGTGATTAATTTTTATTAGATATTCTGGACACGTGGAAGTCTCCAAAAAGAAGCCTTTCAAGAACTGATGCTGGTGGTTCTTGGCTTTCACCAAAATTAGAAGAATTCTATGTCACAGGCCTTTAATTCTTAAAAAAAAAAAAAAAATATATATATATATATATATATACACACACATATATATATTTATTTAAATATAATTAATTAACATATAGTGTATTAGTTTCAGAGATAGAGTTCAGTGATTCATCAGTTGTATATAACAGCCAGTGTTCATTACATCACATGCCCTCCTTAATGTTCATCACCCAGTTACCCCATCCCCACAACCACTCCCCTTCTGCAACCCTCAGTTTGTTTCCTATGATTAACAGTCTCTTATGGTTTGTCTCCCTCTCTGGTTTCATCTTGTTTTATTTTTCCCTCCCTTCCTCTATGCTCCTTTGTTTTGTTTCTCAAATTCCATATATGAGTGAAATCATAGGATAATTGTCTTTCTCTGATTGACTTATTTCGCTTAGCATAATACCCTCTAGTTCCATCTATGTTGTTGCAAATGGCAAAATTTCATTTTTTGATGGCTGCATAATAGTCCATTGTATATATACATATATACCACATCTTTTTTTTTTTGTTTTTAAGATTTTGTTTATTTATTTGAGAGAGAGAGAATGAGAGACAGAGAGCATGAGAGGGAAGAGGATCAGAGGGAGAAGCAGACCCCCCGCTGAGCAGGGAGCCCGATGCGGGACTCGATCCTGGGACTCCAGGATCATGACCTGAGCCGAAGGCAGTCGCTTAACCAACTGAGCCACCCAGGCGCCCCTATACCACATCTTTTTTATCCATTCATCTGTCAATGGACATCTGGGCTCTTTCCATAGTTTGGCTATTGTGGACATTGCTGCTATAAACATTGGGAGGCAGGTGCCCCTTCGGATCACTACATTTGTATCTTTGGGGTAAATACCCAGTAGTACAATTGCTGGGTCATAGGGTAGCTCTATTTTCAACTTTTTGAGGAACCTCCATACTGTTTTCTAGAGTGGCTGCACCAGCTTGCATTCCCACCAACAGTGTAGGAGGGTTCCCCTTTCTCAGCATCCTCGCCAATGTTTATGGTTTCCTGAGTTGTTCATTTTAGCCATTCTGACTAGTGTGAGGTGGTATCTCATTGTGGTTTTAATTAGTATTTCCCTGATGCCGAGCAATGTTGGGCATTTTTTTTTTAAAGATTTTATTTATTTATTTGACAGAGAGAGACACAGCGAGAGAGGAAACACTAGCAGGGGGAGTGGGAGAGGGAGAAGCAGGCTTCCCACTGAGCAGGTAGCCCAATGCGGGGCTTGATCCCAGGACCCTGGGATCGTGACCTGAGCCGAAGGCAGACGCCTAATGACTGAGCCACCCAGGCACCCCAATGTTGGGCATTTTTTCATGTGTCTGTTGGCCATTTTGATGTCTTCTTTGGAGAAATTTCTGTTCATGTCTTCTGCCCATTTCTTGATTGGATTATTTGTTCTTTGCGTGTTGAGTTTGATAAGTTCTTTATAGATTTTGGATACTAGCCCTTTATCTGATAAGGCATTTGCAAATATTTTCTCCCATTCTGTCAGTTGTCTTGATTTTGTCAACTGTTTCCTTTACTGTACAAAAGCTTTTTATCTTGATGAACTACCAGTAGTTCATTTTTGCCTTTGTTTCTCTTGCCTTTGGAGACGCGTCTAGCAACAAGTTGCTGTGGCCAAGGTCACAGAGATTGCTGCCTGTGTTCTCCTCTAGGATTTTGATGGATTCCTGTCTCACATTTAGGTCTTTCAACCATTTTGAGTCTATTTTTGTGTATGGTGTAAGGAAATGGTTCAGTTTCCTTCTCCTGTATGTGGCTGTCCAGTTTTCCCAACACCATTTGTTGAAGAGACTGTCTTTTTTCCATTGGATAGTCTTTATTGCTTTGTCAAAGATGAGTTGACCATAGAGTTGAGGGTCCATTTCTGGGCTCTCTATTCTGTTCCATTGATCTATGTGTCTGTTTCTGTGCCAGTACCATACTGTCTTGATGATGACAGCTTCGTAATAGAGCTTGAAGTCCAGAATTGTGATGCCACCAGCTTTGGTTTTCTTTTTCAACATTCCTTTGGCTATTTGGGCTCTTTTCTGGTTCCATACAAATTTTACGATTATTAGTTCCAGCTCTGTGAAAAAAACTTGATGGTATTTTGATAGGGATTGCATTGAATATATAGATTGCTCTGGGAAGCATAGACATTTTAACAATATTTGTTCTTGGGGCACCTGGGTGGTTCAGTTGGTTAAGTGTCTGCCTTCGGCTCAGGTCATGATCCCAGGGTCCTGGGATCGAGCCCCATGTCAGGCTCCCTGGTCAGCAGGGAGCCTGCTTCTCCCTCTGCCTCTCCCCACCCCCACGTCCCCCGCTCATGCTTGTGTGCACGTGCTCTCTCTCTCAAATAAATCTCAAATAAATAAAATCTTAAAAAAAAAAAAACCCACAATATTTGTTCTTCCAATCCATGAGCATGGAACGTTTTTCCATTTCTTTGTGTCTTCCTCAATTTCTTTGATGAGTATTCTATAGTTTTCTGAGTACAGATCCTTTGCCTCTTTGGTGAGGTTTATTCCTAGGTGTCTTATGGTTTTTGGTGCAATTGTAAATGGGATCAACTCCTTAATTTTTCTTTCTTCTGTCTCATTGTTAGTGTATAGAAGTGCAACTGATTTCTGTGCATTGATTTTATATCCTGCCACTTTGCTGAATTCCTGTAACGGGCCTTTAATTCTTGTAGCAAAGTTAATATTCCTTGGGAGGAGGTGTTTCAAATGGCTTGTGAAATGCTACCCCTTTACAACTTCTTTGTTTGTATTCAATCTCAGAAGCACTTTTAATTCTAATTTAATTCTAAGTTTCAGTTTAAGTTGGAAGGAAAAGGTATGTTCTGGTAAACATGAAGAAAAGATAGTTAAGAAAAAGGTACTTACTTGATTATACTTAATCTTTAGTTGGTTGGTAGAGAATTTCTTTAAATCATATTAATTATATATAATTTAAAAGTATAGTGGCTCATAATTACTGGGCTTTGTGTCTTTAATAAAGAATCCTAATTCTATTTTGTATTCAGATTTTTAAAATTAGATATACTGCTGTTATTCTATTGCAATACCATGTTGTGAAAATTCTAGTGAATAAACAATATGAAGAAAAGCATTTAGAGCAAGGAACAATATATTGAATTTTTTACTTTAAGACTTTTGTAAGATTTATACATGAAATGTGACTATTTTTTCTTCTATTTCACTGGGTACCAGCAATTATGCCATAATTACTTTATGATGAATTTTAAAAGAACAAATTGCCTATTTTAGAACAAAGTTGTTGTTTTTAAATGTCCAGTATCATAACAATTATCCAATAAATGTGACTTCTCAAAAACAAAGTCTGTATATACTTTTTAATTTTTCTTTTAGGATTGTAGAAGAATACCATGACTTACACACATTGCAAAGAGGAAGGATGGAGAGTGATATTAAACAGTTAATGGCAGAAAGAGATCTCTGGAGCTCAGCCACATATGAATTGGCCCTAAAGGTTGGCTCATCTGGAATCATAACTCAGACTTCTTTTTTGACTGAATAAAGTTTTGTTTTACAATTTTCAGTAATCTAGACAAAAATTTTAAAAATGAGAATGTATATTTAATTTATGAATAATGTAGCTATTATGGGCCTTAAAAAAAGAAAGTTACATTTTTTTCTTTTGTTTCTTCTCTATTAAGTACTTCTCTATTGCCTAGTTAAGGGCTCTTTTTCTCACCAGAATCTATGAAGTATGAGCAAGAATTCTTTTTCTATGGTTTGTGAACATGTTAAAACTTTCAAGTTAAATTTATACTAATAATAAACTAGGAAAAATTGTTTGTATTTTTTCACACAGTGTAACAATATTAGGATTATATGACTTTGGTTCTATTACCTTGGCATCTAAGATGACAAATGAGTTAAAATATGGCAGTCTGTGGGCCACTAATGTAATACTTTAGGGAAATAGCATAGTCCCACAATATTCTATTTTTTTGAAATGTTTGCTGGTTGGTTGCCTATTCTCACACCTGGGACTTGGTGTTTATTAAGTATTAACAGCAAATTATGACCCTCAACAGATTCAAACTTCTGTCTCATTTTCTCTGGAATAGTCAGATCTCATCTAGGATATAATGTTTCATCCGATGCAGAATTTTAAAATGACATGTCAAGAGGAAACAATCATGACAGTAAATGTATAATATATTTTTAGAGCTAGACCTGTTCAGTAGCAATAAGAAGAAGACAAGTGAGTTTCTTCACTCTAGAAGTATTTAAACAATAGAGAACTGACCCCTTGTAGTGGTTTCTGTGGAAAAATACCTTGAATTGGTGGAGGCTTCGTGTTAGCTCATCTCTAAAGGCCCTTCCAACAGGAAATGAATGACAGCTAGAATGTCACCTCCCTAAAAAAAAGACTTTGTTTCTTTTGTTCATGGCAATATGCACAGTGTCTAGAACAGTCATTCATTGAATGACTATATAATTGATTCAGGATACCAGTGGTTCTCAAAGTATGATCCAAGGACCCCCTGGGGATACATGAGACCCTTTCACGAGGTGAAAACTAGTTTCATCATAATATTAAGATGTTATTTACCTTTTTTCACTCTCATTTGCACATGAGTGCATAAAAATACCATTTATGTTAATGTATAATGGATTTATTGTTATGTTTAAGTGAATTAACAAATACATATTTTAAATAATTTCAGTTTTAAGTTTCAATACAGTGACTATCGAATAGATTTAATGCATATAAATGAAAGTTCTTTGGAGTCTTCACTAATTTTTAAGAGTATAAAAGGGTTTTGAGATCAGGTTGCTTGAGAACCTCTGCTATATACTTCAGTTAGATTCCAGTTTAGGAGGTTTAGAAAACATGAGTTTATGATTCAAATTAGCTCATGATTTAAACAAGAAATTGTGATTGAATTAATGATTCAATGAAAAATTGATATTTGAAATTGGTTTGGGTTTAATAAATCACAGTGGTTTATTAATGTCTTAGATTCCTCATTTTAGTACTTTCTTCAAATAGGTAATTGAAAAAAATAGAGTCATATTGGCTAAAAGACTTTACCTCAATGAAAAAGGTTGGAATAAATATGCTAAGCATTTCATCATACTGCTGTCAACCAAGGTAAAGCTCAATTTACTTATGTTATGAGAAAAGAGACTCTAGCCTTTGAGGGTTTAAGAAGCCTTTGCTAAGTTTATAAATTTTAAATATAGTTTTGTATTTGTGCTTTATTGTGAGCGGAATGAAAAATCTAAGGAAATGTGAATAAATGCTCTTCTTTATATTTGTCTTCTAGCCTAATTAAAGCAATTAAGCAATTTATCTAAGTTAATAATACTGCAAATGTTATTTATAGGCTTATTCTATTTGTTAGTATTTAAATTAAAAAAATGTAAGTAGCTATGTTCATTGAAATAGTGGTATTCTTGATGCATTTTATGCAATTTTATGCAAAAATTCAATGAGCACACTTGGTTGAAAAGGAGAGAAGTGGCATTTAGTGTGTTTCTAGAGTCGTACCATTTACCCTAGTCATTTCATACTTTTTTTTTTAAGATTTTATTTATTTGTCAGAGAGAGCATAAGCAGGGAGAGCAGCAGGTAGAGGGAGAAGCAGGCTTCCGCTGAGCAGGGAGCCTGATGTGGGACTAGATCCCAGGATCCTGGGATCATGACCTGAGCTGGGGGCAGCCGCTTAACTGACTGAGCCACCCAGGCATCCCTCATTTCATTCTTATAGCAATTCTGTGAGATATATATTAAGGTCTTTATTTTGTAGATAAGAAAAATTAATCCCAATAAATTGAATAACATCCTGTAAGGTTACATAGCCAATAATTGGCTAGGATTCACATTTGGTTTTGTTTGGCTTTGAAATTCCTGTTCTTTCCAATGTACCACACTACCTCCCATGAAAGTCCTGTGGGGAAACTGGGCTCATGTTGCAAAGGAAAAATATCTTGTTTCCAATATTTTATGTACCATGGAAAATTCACCAGCAAAGGAACTGTGTGGTGTTACTGATGATATTTTGAAAGAGAAATATCTTCTCAATTTTGATCCATTTTCTATGGATGTCTCTAGTATTATGATATTAATACACTAATTAATTTTATTAGTGTATGCTAATAAGTATTTGTTATGTGAATAAGTGAATGAGTGGTTTGATTCCATGCATATTATCTAGGACACTGCAGACCTTGCACTATTGCAGAAGTTGACACAGAAATGGAGAAGCTCAATGAATAGATTTAAAAAGGAAGTGGAACAAAATGAAGAGTCTACAAGGGAGAAATTACAAACTGTTAAGGATGGTCTTATCACATGGCAGGAGTTCTTCAGAAATGATGGGTGGGTCTACAAGAATCTTGTTTTTGATTATACTGTGTCATGTCTGATAAATCAATCCAATTCTTTCTCTCTTTTTCTCTGCCTCTCTTTTCTGTTGTGATGACTCTAACATTGATTTGGTCAGGCAACTAACAGCCCTTCCAAGGCTGCAGTCCTGCTAGGGGCTTGAGTGGTTTTGTGGTTTCTGGTGCTAACCATCTCTGTGGTCCATCCTGCTCCTTCTACCCACCTGCTGCTGCCTCCATTCTGTTCAGCTGTTTTACTTTTCTCTCCTCTCCTCTTCTCTTCTCTTCTTCTTCTCTTCTCTTCTCTCTTGTTAAAATCATGTCAACTTATGTCATTATTACTGGAGCCCCTGAATATCTAGATCCATCTGCAGATTCTGTAACATAATGCATATGCAGAGAAATAGAATCAATGGGTGGCCATTATAAGGTGATTGATTTGGATTGGATATTATACTTTGTAACAATTAGAGAAATCTGACAGTGGACAAGCTGCCTATAAAGTAGTTAAGTCAAGGTGGGATGATTAAATCGCAGCCAAAGTTAGTGGGAATCTGGACTTTGAATGCAGGCTTGATTCAGTGATTTCTAAGGTTTTTAGTTACTTTAAGATGCTTTGTCTGTTGAGGAAACATGTTTAGGTACCATTTCCATTTCAAATTGAGGATGATGGTTTCGGTTTTTCAGATCCTCTAAGGTTTCCGAGTTAGCAGAGTTGGAAGTTCTGGAAGCTGAAGCTGGTACATATCCAAGCTGTTGGCTGCTGCCATCCCTGTTTCTACTGTTTGTTGACTCTTAGCTGAGAGGGGAGCTGAGGTGGGACAGGGGTTCTTATTTCTCTTTCTTTTTTTTTTTTTTTTTTAAAGATTTTATTTATTTATTTGAGACAGAGAGAATGAGAGAGAGCGAGCACATGAGAGGGGAGAGGGTCAGAGGGAGAAGCAGGCTCCTTGCTGAGCAGGGATCCCGATGCGGGACTCGATCCAGGGACTCCAGGATCATGACCTGAGCCGAAGGCAGTCGCTTAACCACCTGAGCCACCCAGGCGCCCCTTTATTTCTCTTTCTCTTCAGAACCTTTTATCAAGAGCTTTCTCCTTGTGAGACTTCAGAGATACTAAAGGAAACTTTCTTACCAAAAATTGGGCCTCTTGACCTAAATGTTGAGTCTTAATTATTTATTAGGCTTCCCTTCTATTTACAAATTGTTTTGTCTGCTGTATTCAACCGAATTGCTCTTAAGATGATCTAATTTTGGATGGCAAAGACCCAGAGACCACCCTTTTAATACTCTCATGGCCTCTGACCCTGTAACTTGATTGCTCAGGGCTGGTTGGAGCCTGAAATCATATTTATATTTGCAAATTTAAAGATGAATGCGTATGAGGATAGAAGGCATGTTTGAAAATCATTCGGGAGAAACCTAATATTGTTCTATAGTATATGGATTCGTGATTTTCTTTGTTTATACATTGTTCTGAGACCCTATTCTTGCTCCTTTTCCTTTTTCCAATAGAAGAGACATTTCATCTCCTAGTAAAGAAAACATATTCGAATCCATTATTTCAGATTTCAAGCAGTGGCAAAAGGTAAGACTTTCTAATAAACCGTTTGGTAATCAAAATGCCGTTTGTAAGCTTGCCACTCGTCACCTACAACTGAGTCACACCTCATCCTTCCAGAATGCCATACTGCGTTTTATGAAAGACAAAGAAAACAGCAAGATTCCAGGGGCTTTTAAAAACACACTTAAATATTTTATTTTCAGTTCTATTTTAGATTTTTGAGGCAAATAAAGTTAGGCTGCCAGAAAAAAACTGGGAAAAGATACTTGGGTGGCAGTGAGGGTAGTTCTGATTCTCTCCTCTAAACGTCAGATATAGGTGACATTTGTGCCTCTCCTGTCCCTGCCTTCTCTCTTAAGGACAACTTGGACTTTTACAATTCATAACATCTCTTTAAAACTTGTGGTACAGTATATACATAACATCACATTTACCGTCTTAGTCATTTTTCGGTGTACAGGTCAGGGGCATTAAGTACATTTACATTGTCGTGCACCCACCACCACCATCCATGTCCAGTATTTTTTCATCTTCTTAAACTGAAACTCTACCCATGAAACAAGAACCCCCTCTATCCCCTCCGCCCCCAGCTCCTGGCAACCACCATTGTACTTTCTGTCCCTCTAAATTTGACTACGCTAGACATCATATGTCTGGAATCACAGTATTTGTCCCTTTGTGATGGGCTTATTTCCTTCAGCATAATGTCCTTAAGGCTCATCTGTTTTGTTGCCTGTGTCAGGATTTCCTTCATTTCAAAGGCTGAAGAATATACCATTGTAGGTGTGTACTACACTTTGTTTATTAATAACATCTTCTTAAAAGAGTTTGAGCTTTGAAAATAGCTTTCATTAATCAAATTACTATAATGTCATAGCAGTCTGACAAAGGAAAATATGTAAGATATTGAAATACCTCCAGGGGCGCCTGGGTGGCTCAGTCGTTAAGCGTCTGCCTTTGGCTCAGGTCATGGTCCCAGGGTTCTGGGATTGAGCCCCGCGTCGGGCTCCCTGCTCGGCCGGAAGCCTGCTTCTCCCTCTCCCACTCCCCCTCCTTGTGTTCCCTCTCTTGCTGTGTCTCTCTGTCAAATAAATAAATAAATAAATAACATCTTTAAAAAAAAAAAAGAAAGAAAGAAATACCTCCAAAGCGAGTATCGGACTCACAGCGTGGGTGAAGTCTCCTCCAGATCCCAAGGAAGCTGTTTTCTTGTCTTTTGGAATGACGGGAGCAGAATATTCTCAGAATTGATGTTTGTTGTCTTGTTTATATATAGCAGGTTTAGTGACTCTACTCTTTATCTGGTAATTTTGACATTGCATAGGTAAGATTGAAAAAAAATCATGCTGCTTTATTTCGTAGGGGTAATAATAATTCGCATTCATTAAGCACTTACGCTGTCAGGCTGAAGGTGCTTTCCACACAGTATGGTACTTATTCTTCACTGCAACCGCCGCATGCAGGTTTTATGATCCCCGTCTCGCAGATGCAAAAGGGAAGCTTAGAAATGTTAAGTCACTTGCCTAAGTTGTCTATAAATGGTAAGTGGTGGAGTCAGAATAAGTCCAGGTCTCTCCACCCGCAAAATCCTTGCCCTTAATTGCTCTGCTACATTGCTTCCCTGTACTGATTACTCTTTTTGAAGCATGGGTGATTTGTTTGCATTATCTGGGTCACAATTATGTAAATTGCACTTTATTATAGGACTTGGACTCTGGGCTAGACAAATAAAACACAACCTATACATTCTAGCAACTTTCCCAGTCCAGTGGGGATCATGTAAACAGATATGTGATACCCTCACCAAAGCAGGTAGTAATTAAACATGCTCAGCTCTCTGGTTCTTATTTGCTTGTCATTCATTTTTACCCATATAGGATTTAATATAATTATTTTCAACTGGTAAAATATGGGTTATCTTACAGGATATTATACTGAATTTAAATTCACTTTAATTTTTTTAAAGATTTTATTTATTTATTTGATAGAGAGAGAGAGAGCATAAGCAGGGGGAATGGCAGGCAGAGGGAGTGCGAGAAGCAGGCTCCCTGCTGAGCAGGGAGCCCGATGCGGGGCTCGATCCCAGAACCCTGGGATCATGACCTGAGCCGAAGGCAGACGCTTAACCGACTGAGCCACCCAGGTGCCCCCCACTTTAATTTTAAAAATAAAATTATGTCACATGAAAAAAATTGTATGAACAAATAATAATAGGGCATATAACTCTAGAATAATTGGCAGTCATTGGGAAATAAGGATCTGGGTAGACTTTGATGAAATCATTAGTGAATAATAGTCTAATTTCCTCACCCCCTTTCATTCTCTAGATGTTGAATGAAGATAAAGACAAGTATACTGGGGATTTTCTAGTGTCAAAATATGATTCTCTCAAGATTATTAAACATTTACAAGAAAACTGGACAGATGTTGGGTTTGGGATATTGAATCGCCATAAAAGTATGGAGGGGGAGATGCCACCAGAGCAAGAGCACATGAAGGAAATTGTGAAAACCATAGGAAGACTCTACAAAGAATTTGAAATAAGAATAAATGGGGATAATGGTAAGAAAAAAACAATGATATGTTGCTTGACATAAAACATTTTAATAGTGACTGTTATTTGTAATACAATTAATATTTAAAATCTAAATAATGTTATGTATGGTTTTAAAAATCAAGCAAAATAAAGCATTGAGCACTGCTTTTTTTTTTTTTTTTTTTTAATCAGAGAGAGAGCACAAGCAGGGGGAGTGGCAGGCAGAGGAAGAAACAGGCTCCCTGTTGAGCAAGGAGCCTGATGTGGGGCTCAATCCCAGGACCTTAGGATCATGACCTGAGCCAAAGGCAGCCGCTTAACCAGCTGAACCACCCAGGTGTCCCTGAGCACTGCTTTTTTGAAATATAATTCATATGCAATACAATTCCCCGTTTAAAGTATATAATTTGATGATTTTTAGTACATTCACAGATTTGTGCCACCATTACCACAGTCAATTTTAGAATATTTTCATCAAAATAAACCTCAGAAGAAGCACTGTACCCATTAGCTATAGCCCTTTTGTCCTCCCATCCCAGACTTTCTGTCTCTGTAGATTTCTCTAGTCTGGACTTTCATATGAATGGAATTATATAGTATATGATGTTTTATGACTGACTTCTTTCACTTAGCATAATGTTTTAAATGTTCACCTATGTTTTAGCATTTGTCAGTGCTCTATTAATCTTTATGACTGAATAATATTCCATTGTATGTGTATATTGCATTTTGTTTATCATTTCATCCATTGATGGACACTTGTGTTGCTTCCACTTTTTTTATTTGAGAGAGAGAGAGCATATGCTCGCATGAGCATAGCGAGGGGCAGAGGAGAGGGAGAAGCAGAGCAGGGAGCGTGACTTGGGGCTCGATCCCAGGACCCTGGGATCATGACTTGAGCTGAAGGCAGATGCTTTTTTTTTTTTTAAAGATTTTATTTATTTATTTGTGAGTGAGAGAATGAGAGAGAGAGAGAGAGAGACAGAGAGCATGAGAGGGGGGAGTGTTGGAGGGAGAAGCCGACTTCCCGCTGAGCAGGGAGCCCGATGTGGGACTTGATCCCGGGACTCCAGGATCATGACCCGAGCCAGAGGCAGACGCTTAACAACTGAGCCACCCAGGCATCCCAGGCCGGATCATTTTATTTTTATTTTATTTTTATTTTTTAAAAGATTTTTATTTATTTATTTGACAGAGAGAGACACAGCGAGAGAGGGAACACAAGCAGGGGGAATGGGAGAGGGAGAAGCAGGCTTCCCGCTGAGCAGGGAGCCCGATGCGGGGCTCGATCCTAGGACACTGGGATTATGACCTGACCCAAAGGCAGACACTTAACGACTGAGCCACCCAGGCACCCCAAGGCCAGATCATTTTAAATACCCACCCCTAGTGTTTGAGGGCTTTGATTTTTCCACATCCTTGCCATCACTTGTTATCTGACTTTTGATTTTGATTCATGTTTTTCTGATGACTACTGATGTTGAGCATCTTTTTAAGGCTTATTAGCCATTTGTCTATCTTCTTTGGAGAAATGTCTATTCAGATCCTTTGTCCATGTTTTAATTGGGGTTTTTGTCTTTCTTCTATTGAGTTGTTAGAGTTCTTTATATACTCTAGATACAAGTGTTTTTTCGGATATATGAATTGTAAATATTTTCTCTTAATCCGTGGGCTGTTTTTGTTTTTTCATTTTTCTGATGGTGTCCTTTGCAGTCCAAAATTTTAAATTTTGAAGTCCAATTTATCTATTTTTTCTTTTTTTTGTTTGTGCTTTCAGTGCCATGTCTTTGAATCCTTTGCCAAATTTAAAGTCATGAAGTTTACCCCTAATGTGTTCATCTAAGAGTTTTGTAGTTTTTGCTCTTATATTATGGTATTTGACCATTTTGAGTTAATTTTTGTATATAGTGTGAGGTAAAGGCTTCTTTTGCATGTGGATATCCAGTTATCCCACTACCATTTGTTAGAAAGACCATAGTTTCCACATTTAGTGGTCTTTGACACTCTTGCCAAAAATTAGTTGACCATAGATGTACGGGTTTATTTCTGGATTTTGAATTCTGTTCCGTTGATCTGATGTCTGTCCTTGTGCCGGTACCAACTGGCTTGATTACCGTTGCTTTGTAGTAGATTACTGCCTGTTTTCTTCTAGGAGTTTTATGGTTTTAGGTCTTACATTTATTCTTTAATCCATTTTGTGTTTATTTTTGTGCATGGTGTAAGACAGTGGTCCAATTTCATTCTTTTGCATGCAGCTGTCCAGTTTTCTCAGCACCATTTATCAAAGAGACTGTCCTTTCCCCATCATATATACTTGCCTCCTTTGTCATAGATTAATTGACCATATAAGCGTGGGTGTACTTCTTGGCTTTCTATTCTGCTCACAGTTAATTGTAAAGTCCATGCCTGATAATTTGGTACTATCTGGTTCTCCTATAGGTCTTTTTTTTATTGTCTGTATTTTGTCTTGACTCACAAGAGTCAATTCTTCTCATATCCTTGACTGTTTCTTGATGTTGGACATTGTGTGTGAGAAACTCTAGAGATAATTTGAGACTCTGGATGATACTATATTTCATGAGAATGATGACTTTACTCACTGCATCATGTGTTACTTAAGAATCCTTCCCAGCTAGGTTGACTGGCTGGCTCAGTTAGTAGAGCATGTGACTCTTGATCTCAGGGTCATGAGTTCAAGCCCATGTTGGGCATGGAGCCTACTTAAAATTAAAAAAAAAAAGAAAAAAAGAAAAAAAGAAAGGAATCCTTCCCAGTAAAGTGTTTAGGTAACCCCGGTCCATTGACTGGCACTGTTGTTCAATATAAAACTACTTCCACTGGGAAAACACAATCTTAATTATCTATAGCCTCAGTAATATAGTTAGAGATAAGATGCTAATACTTCCCCATGAGAATATATAGTGGGCAGAGAAAAAATGAAGTAGTAAATGGTTTAAAATAAATGAGTAAGTCAAAATGATGAATGATAGTGAAATTAACAGATCAGTTTGAATACTCATAAGAGATCAAAGTTTACTGATGAAGGCAGTAAAATATTTTCATCAAGGACAAGAAAAAGTTTGCTTTTTAACTATTCCTCTTTATAAATCTCTAAGGTGGAAGCATTTCTTTTTTTTTTTTTAAGATTTTATTTATTTATTAGAGAGAGAGGGAAAACACAGAGGGAGAGTGAAAGGGAGAGGGGAGAAGCAGACTCCCTGCTGAGCAGAGAGCCTAATGTGGGATTCTATCCCAGGACCTGGGGATCATGACCTGAGCTGAAGGCAGATGTTTAACTGACTGGGCCACCCACGCACCCTTAAGATGGGAGCATTTCATCTCTTATTTTGCAAATGAGATAAGACAAAGGTATAGAGGGGGTAATTTGCCAATATTTTCACAGTGAATCGGTCAAAGATTAGGATCCAGACTCAATCCTTGTTCAGACCAAAACTATAAGCTTCATGAAAACCTGAACAGTCACCTAAAAAATGACTCAAATACTAGACTATTCTCATTTCTGTTATCAACTATCCTATAATCACAAAGAAGCTGTTTATCATCGTCTTCTTAACAGAATGACTAAGTGAATTAATGCCTATTATAGAAAACTAATTTGTAGTTTCTGAGTTTAATGCATTTGGTTCTCAGCTGAGAAGACAAGAAACTTAAGGGTATAAACTGTCATCAAAGAAATAAATAGTCCATCAGTCAGAACAGCACTGACTGCACCGTGTTTATTCACTAAACATTTGTTTAAGAACTATTCTTTGCAAGATTCTCTGCTAGGGCCTAAACTGTAGGATAATAAAAAGATGAAAAGAAGATATGCCCCTATCCTTTAGTATTTTTGTAATTTATTATTGCAATGGTAGACTTACGAATACTTTTAAAAGTTAGTACTTTTCTCACTTTTCTAGGTATCTCTAAAATTATTCCAAGTTTGGTTAGTTCTCTAGAATTCTGTTCTTTCAAGTTGGCAAATGTCCTGGAGTTTCCTGAAATGCTTCATGAAGAATGGGAAGGAGTTAATGAAAAAGTTAATGAAATGAAATCTCAGTTGGATGCATCAATAAACATTATTGGTACCGTTCCTCAGTATATGGATGTGGATTCTGGCCCGTAAGTTCCCACAGCTTTCTGCTGGATGGAAGGGAATCCCCACTTCTCAGCTGCATTTTCCCAGTACCTAGCCTCAGCAACAGGCAACTGGGGTCACATAAGAAGCCTTGGAATTCTTGTGCCTCCCAGGAAGAAAGCCCTCTGACTGGGAGCTGGAGGGTAAGGGAGGGAGTTCTGTGTTCTTGGCTGCAGCAGTCTAGAGTGGAGTTTCTGCCTCACTGAGCTGACAGCGGAAAGAGGGGGGTAGTCTTGTTTTTAAATACCATAGGATCTTGCCTTTCTTATTGAATTTTCATAGATTGTCTTGAAGACATGTTTCTTCAGTTGCTCTTTGTCCTTAGGACGTTTCTAGAGGCTTTCAGTGTTTTGGTTTTGTTTTGTTTTTAAAATAATTCTCACCAGCTTCACTGGGAGGGTGGATCAACTTTGCTCCTCACACTCTCATGTTGGAAATTGATCTCTTGAGAATTTAAAAATTCATTCTTCTCATTTTGTGGTCTCACTGCCTAGAAGTGAATGTAAAGGGTATGAGTGTGAGTTTTTACAATAGAGAGCTAGCACTGAAGGTAAGATCTACGTTGTTCAAAGTGCATCATGCCAGTTGCTACCTGCCCACGGTTAGGAAGGCTGTGATAGTGAGTAAGCCATTCTACCAGGTAATTCAGGGCTTTGATTCCCCTTTCCCTGAATTCTCAAATAGTTGTCAACACCTACATTTCCTAGGCCCCGCCAAATAAAACCCTTTCTTTTAGCTGATAGACTTTTACACTCTAAGTATATCTTATATTTATTTTACTTGATTTTTTTCCTTCAGGGTACTCCAAGCACAAATATTTAACATGATTCAACAGTGGCTTTTGAAGATAAGCAATGAGATTAACAACGGTAACATTGAACTTCAGCGCCATGTATGTACTTGTAGGGGTTTGTGAAATTATATTTTGCCTTGGCTGGGAGTTTTCTTCAAGGAAAGACTAGGTCATGCCCATCCAGCTGAAGCAGGAGGTTAGGAGGGCAAAATGGGAACTTTTGTGATATAATTACTCATGATTTGCAGGGATTTTTTTTTTTTAAAGATTTTATTTATATATTTGACAATGAGAGAGAGAGTACAAGCAGGGGGAGTGGCAGGCGGAGGGAGAGGGAGAAGCAGGCTCCCCGCTGAGCGGGGAGCCCGACGTGGGACTTGATCTCAGGACCCTGGGATCATGACCTGAGCCGAAGGCAGTTGCTTAACCAACTGAGCCACCCAGGCGCCCTGCAGGGATTTTTAAATGTAGTGTGTTCCTGCATTTGGAATGAAGTTTCAGAGATGATCAAAAGTTTCGAGTTCTAATTATTATCTTTGCTCTTTACTCAGTATACTGATTTTTTCCCCCTTAATAGTATTAATCTGGAATGTGAACATTTTAAGGATTTATGTTGGTGCTCCTGCCTGGCTGAAGGATGACAAAACATATTAAGAAGAAAGACAGGATGCCACAGTATTATTAGTCTATAATTTTTAGAACAAATAGAATTATTCCTCAATTCTGAAGAACTGAACCTGTGAATTTTTTTTTTTTAAGATTTATTTATTTATTTTAGAGAGAGAGAGCACACATGAGCAGGGGGAGGGGCAGAGGGAGAGGGAGAGGGAGAGAGAATCTCAAGCAGACTCCCCACTGAGCACAGAACCAGATGTGGGGATGGATCTCACAGCCTGAGATCATGCCCTGAGCCCAAAATCAAGAGCCAGATGGTCAACCGATTGAGCCACCCAGGCGCCCCGAACCTGTGGACTTCTTAACCAGCACAACATGAAATAATAATTTCCAAAGGCATAGTTTACTTCATTTACTCCTACTGCCTAGTCTTAATTATAATCTAGATTTACACAGGAATCTCTTATTATAATTAAACTTAGTATGCAAATATTTGAACTTACAAAATTGGTAAAATGAACTTAATTCACTTAAATATTGCTTAAATTAGGAATTTGAGGAGCGCCTGGGTGGCTCAGTTGGTTAAGCGGCTGCCTTCAGCTAAGGTCATGATCCCAGGGTCCTGGGATGGACCCCTGTGACTGGCTCCCTGCTTGGTGGGGAGTCTGCTTCTCCCTCTGCCTTCTACCCCCACTCATGCTCTGTCTCTCTCTCTCGGTCTCTCTCTCTCTCTCAAATAAATAAATAAAATCTTTTTTTAAAAAAAAGGAATTTGAAAGGCAAAGACTGTGATGTTATATGGGAATTCTATTTACGAAGCATTACATTGTATCACAGTCTATGAACTATGTTGTAAACATAGACACCAAGAGTTGAGGAGCAAATATATTAAGACTGGAAGAATGAATCCAGGGGATCCCCAAACTTAAGAGAAATTTCTATAACTTGGAAGAGAACCAAAATTAAGAAAAAGGGTAGCATAGTATTGTCACATAATGAGACTCAATAAATACTTATTGAATGAAGTAAGGAAGAACATTCCAGCACTGTTGTCTTATGGTATTGTTACATTGACCCCTTCTTTGGTAAATACTCGGTTTACTGTTAGGTATTTATCTCCATGGAATCATTTACTCAATTTTTTTATATTATGGAATTCAGTCTTTATAACACAAGGTTATTTAGAAAGTAGCCATAATATACTTCTATTTTAACACTACATTATGATATTATAATTGAAGTGTGTAGGAAACTTGCAAGATTATAAATTCCTTGAGGAACTGTGTATATCCATATTAACTGCTATAACTATTTAAAAATGAAAAAGTTTGCCTTTTTTCCACCCGCCATGCATTTTCCTTTCTGATTCATTTTCTTACCTTCAGTTTTGTTTTGTTTTTTTTTTCTTTTACATCGTAACTCCATCTACTCTGTGCTGCTTGACAAGCTAAAACACTGATCTTCAAACCCTTTTCACCATGTGTCTCTATCAGCAAAAAGATCTTTGTCATTCCTAACTTACATGTATAAAACACATATAAACAGTGAAACAGGAGGTAAACAACATTTTTTTCCTTGAATAGCTTTTTTTTAAATTAATTTTACTTTATTATGTTATGTTAGTCACCATACATTACATTATTAGTTTTTGATGTAGTGTTCCATGATTCATTGTTTGTGTATAACACCCAGTGCTCCATTCAATACGTGCCCTCCTTAATACCTATCACCGGGCTAATCTATCCCCCCACCCCCCTCCCCTCTAGAACCCTCATTTTGTTTCTCAGAGTCCATAGTCTCTCATGGTTCGTCTCCCCCTCCGATTTCTGCCCCCCTCATTTTTCCCTTGCTACTATCTTTTTTTTTTTAACATATAATGTATTATTTGTTTCAGAGGTACAGACCTGTGATTCATCAGTCTTACACAATTCACAGCGCTCACCATAGCACATACCCTCCCCAATGTCCATCATCCAGCCTGCCCCCAACCCTCCTACCCCCCACCGCTCCAGCAACCCTCAGTCTGTTTCCTGAGATTAATCTTATGGTTTGTCTCCCTCTCTGGTTTCATCTTGTTTCATTTTTTCCTCCCTTCCCCTATGATCCTCTGTCTTGTTTTTTAAATTCCTCATATCAGTGAGATCATATGATACTTGTCTTTCTCTGATTGACTTATTTTGCTTAGCATAATACCCTCTAGTTCGATCCATGTCATTGCAAATGGTAAGATTTCGTTTTTCTTGATGGCTGCATAATATTCCATTGTATATATATGCCACATCTTCTTTATCCATTCATCTGTCAATGGACATCTGGGCTCTTTCTATAGTTTGGCTATTGTGGACATTGCTGCTATAAACATTGGAGTGCAGGTGCCCCTTCGGATCACTACATTTGTATCTTTGGGGTAAATACCCAGTAGTGCAATTGCTGCATCATACAGTAGCTCTATTTTCAACTTTTTGAGGAACCTCCATACTGTTTTCCACAGTGGCTGCACCAGCTGACATTCCCACCAACAGTGTAGGAGGGTTCCCCTTTCTCAGCATCCCCGCGAACATCTGTCGTTTCCTGACTTGTTAATTTTAGCCATTCTGACTGGTGTGAGGTGGTATCTCATTGAGGTTTTGATTTGGATTTCCCTGATGCTGAGCAATGTTGGGCATTTTTTCACGTGTCTGTTGGCCATTTGGATGTCTTCTTTGCAGAAATGTCTGTTCATGTCTTCTGCCCATTTCTTGACTGGATTATTTGTTCTTTGGGTGTTGAGTTTGATAAGTTCTTTATAGATTTTGGATACTAGCCCTTTATCTGATAAAACATTTGCAAATATCTTTTCCCATTCTGTCGTTGTTTTTTGGTTTTGTTGACTGTTTCCTTTGCTGTGCAAAAGCTTTTTATCTCGATGAAGTCCCAATAGTTCATTTTTGCCCTTGCTTCCCTTGCCTTTGGGGATGTTTCTAGGAAGAAGTTTCTGCGGCTGAGGTTGAAGGGGTTGCTGCCTGTGTTCTCCTCAAGGATTTTGATGGATTCCTGTCTCATATTTAGGTCTTTCATCCATTTTGAGTCTATTTTTGTGTTGAAGTAAACAACATTTTAAGATAATTTTTAGTAATAGTTAAAAAACTGATGTGAGTGAACAGGCTTTATAATTTTTTATAATCACAAGTTAATACTTAATGATAAAGTCATTTGAAGGTCAGCTTCAGCACTTGCTTTTAAGGATTGTCATTCTGAAATGATAGCTCACAAAGAAAAATGAATCAAAATTGAAGAAGTGCCTTATTGACTGTATTTATTAAATAATAAGACTCATCCTTTAATTCCATCAGTGTTATGCAAAGGTTTCTATTAAATTGACTAGTAAAATTTTCCCTCTACTCTAATGTCAGTCAGTTGTTCTTGCTGACATTAGACGATGGAGCACTTCTACATTTTAACAAAAGATTCTCAGCCAGCTGAAACACTTTAATTGTAAGATTTTAGAACAATTAGAAACTTATTTCCAGATTTTCAAGTATATAAATTTGAAAGTTTTAGGGGCACCTGGGTGGCTCAGTCGGTTAAGCATCTGCCTTCGGCTCAGGTCATGATCCCAGGGTCCTGGGATCGAGCCCCGCATCGGGCTCCCTGCTCAGCGGGAAGCCTGCTTCTCCCTCTCCCACTCCCCCTGCTTGTGGTCCCTCTCTCGCTGTGTCTCTCTGTCAAATAAATAAAGTCTTTAAAAAAAATAAATTTGAAAGTTTTAAAAAGTGAGCTATGTGTCATTGTCAGCAGCAAAATCATACCAAGGTGGAAATTCTTCTTATCCATTTTCAAAATGACCTGCCCATAACATAAACTTCTCTTACTCATTATTAAACATCACTTATATTTTGAAGGGACAAATTATTTATGATTAAAAAAATCAGCTAGAAGGTAGCTAAGTAGCTACTTGTCATCCCTGACAAGATTAGTGAATTTGGAATAAGTCTTTTCCTAAAAGAAAATCACTTAATTCATTAAAAATTCTCTTACGAATTTTGTATCAGGATCACAATAAACCTCTGGTTTATTATAAAAGTTATCATACGTACTCTCTAATTACAAAGAATGCTTTCACATCTTTGCGAAAGTAAAAGATATACTTTTGTGTGTAATTTGATTCTAATTTTAAATTCACATGAATTATTGCATGTCCTAGATTCTATCATTTAATCTCTCCAATATAACTCTGAAATGAAGATAACATTTTTCTGTTTGTTTATTAGGGACAGTTCAAGGATTGATTAATATTTTATGTAAGCACAAATTAGTTCTTTCAATGACAGTATAATCCAGGGCATTGGTATAAGAAAGAACAGTTAGGAATTTATTTACTTTGAGAAGCAGCAGGGGCATAGCTTATGAATGTGGGGGGGACATGTCTTTTGACTTGTGAAATGGGATAGCAGTCTTTTTAAACCATTCCTCAGAAGAGTTGCCCTGTTCCTGATGTGTCAATTAAGGTGTAAAAATACACTCATCAACATTGCTTTAGGTCATTAACAACCTTTCCTTCTGAGGTGGGGGGCTTGGGTTTTACTACCAGATGGGCTACCAAGTTTGATTTTTATTTGTCCCTCTAACAAACATCTATTAAGCACTTAATTCTCTGCCAAGTACTGTGTGTGGTTTTGAGGGATAAAATGATGGCCTGTGTCTTAAAGAGACGCACAGGCTAATTGAGGTCACAGATGTGCAAACTGTTATAATAGAGGTGTACAAAGTACCATAGAAACGTGGGAAAGGAGCAAATTAAAGCCAGTCGAAGTTAAAAAAAACTTCTCAGAGTAGGTCATGTTTAAGCCTAGAGAAGAGGACTGAGGAACTCACCAACAGAGAAAGGGGATAGAGCATTTGAAGGGTATGGTGTGCTTAGATGTTTGCATTTCATAAAGTTTTCTGCGTTTGATTTTTCGGTCCCAGCCTCCGCAAATAGCATAATGCAGAGGTTCCCAAACTTGACCGGTTCACACTGCCCTTTGTGCCTCGGTATTTTCATACTCCTAAACTAAAATAAATACCTCAGAGTTCAGTTTATTAAGTAGGTAGGTTCAAACAACTTACTAAATATTTCTGTGCTAATAACTTAGTAACTGTTTGGAAAAGTAATACATGTTAAAACACTTAAACAAGGAGGCCTTTAGACTGGGGTAGCCCTTGTGCCTGTGGTAACCTCTATAAACAAACCAAAACCAGAGTCCATGCACTTGAATCTAAGAAAACCAAACTCAAGAACTCTTCATATTCAACTAGATTTTCTTGATCATGGAAAAATGAAACTCAAGAACAACTATTATAACAGCCAAATAACTAAATTTTCCCAAATAAGGCAAACATTTGAGTTATAGCCAATTAAATAATTTCTTTGCTCTGCTTTAGCATCTTCTCTTTTAAAATCTTTTTCCTGGCCCCTGCCAGCAGAATGCCCCTAACCATTTTTTGGTTTTGATGCTGCCTGATTCTAATTGTTTGCTCAAATAAGCTTTGTAAAATTTAATGTCTTTTTTTAAAATTTATTTTTTTAAAATTTATTTTGTCAGAGACAGAACGAGTGAGAGCGAGCGAGCACAAGCAGGGGGAGCGGCAGGCAGAGAGAGAAGCAGGCTCCCCCCCAAGCAAGGAGCCTGATGTGGGGCTCGATCCCAGGACCCTGGGATCATGACCTGAGCCGAAGTCAGATGCTTAACCAACTGAGCCACCCAGGCGTCCCTAAAATTTAATGTCTTAATTTAACTTATTAGATACACATACACTGAAAAAAAAGAACCTTTTATTTTATTCTCCTCTAATCAGAATTACTTACCAATGGAACATATGTATTTGGACATTGTACAACTTCTCTGACCTTGGAACCAGGTTGGACAGTGCCACCCTGTTGTACCTTGATTTTCCCAAAGTACTTGTTTTTTTTTGTTTTTTTTTTAACCACACAACCATCAATAAAACCAGCTTTGCAAAGGTAAGATGTCATCAGAAGTGATACAGTGCATCTAATGTTGGAACTGTGAACTATGTCAAGTTCATGCTGTGTTGATTGATGTCACACATCACTATTACTTCCCTCAAGAATTTAAAATCCCATGGCATCCTTGACAGTTTGCTGCAGAGCCCTTCAATGCCTTGGTACACAATCGGGGAACTGCAACTTTAATGGGTTAATACCCTTGACCAAGCTAAAGAGGAGGAGGAGGGTAGTTTAATGTAGTATAGTGAACAAAAGAACAAAATCAGAGTAGTGATGATTTGATGTCATTAAGAATGAGAGTGTTGTTAAAAGTTGGACACAGGTGTGATTTCTCTTTTTAAATTTGGTATGTTTTTCACTATTTGATTTATTTAAAATGAGTTATTCATGTTATAACCACTTTTTAACAGATGGATGAATTGCATATATCTATGATCCAGTGGATGGTAAGCTTGCTGATTTTAATGGTGCCTGACTGTACTGACCAAAACACTCTCCCAAATTTGAGGAAAGAAAGTGCTGAGAAACATGATCTAGGAGTTGCAAAGTTAGAGCTAGATGCGATTGCACTGGCCAGAAAGTTGGCGCAATATTCCAGCTATTTGAGCAGGTGAAACTATCTGGCTGTTTTATTACTATCCTTTTGAAGATTAAATGTGACATAAAGAGAGTAGATAAGGGCAAGGAGGTAGCAGCAATAAGGGACTATTTGCAAACCTTGAAAGAAATGCTAGTTTTTCTAGTTTTTTTTTTTTTTAAAGATTTTATTTATTTATTTGACAGAGAGAGGCACAGCGAGAGAGGGAACACAAGCAGGGGGAGTGGGAGAGGGAGAAGCAGGCTTCCAGCCAAGCAGGGAGCCCGACGCGGGGCTCGATCCCAGGACCCTGGGATCATGACCTGAGCCGAAGGCAACGCTTAACGACTGAGCCACCCAGGCGCCCCTAGTTTTTTCTAGTTTTTAAACTATTTTCAACACTGCCCAGTTGAAATACATGATTTTAATGTTTTCCCAATGGCTTTAGAATTCTTTTGAACATAATGTTACCATAAGTAGGGTGGGAAGTATATGCCTGTTCGGGAGTGAGAATTAGTAAAAAGAAAACCAAATTAAACCATAAAGGCCCACTTGCTTGCATTAATAAGATATATCTTGCATGTTTGCTCATACCGAGGGGGCATTTATGAAGAAGCTTGTACTTCCTGTGTCATTCCGTGCAAAACTGAATGTACACTTATATTTCACTAAATATGTTTGGTTTCACTGAACACCAACTGAAACATCTCTTTTATTTTATTTTATTTATTTATTATTATTATTATTTTTTAGATTTTTTTTATTTATTTGACAGAGAGAGACACAGCGAGAGAGGAAACACAAGCAGGGGGAGTGGGAGAGGGAGAAGCAGGCTTCCTGCTGAGCAGGGAGCCCGATGCGGGGCTCGATCCCAGGACCCTGGGATCATGACCTGAGCCAAAGGCAGACGCTTAATGACTGAGCCAGCCAGGCGCCCCAACATCTCTTTTATTTTAAAAATTTATTTATTTATTATCTATTTGAGAGAGAGAGCAAGCGTGAGCAGAGGGAAAGGGAGAGGGAGAACCAAGCTGAGCAGGGAGCCTGATGCGAGGTTCCATCCCAGGACCCTGAGATCACTACCTGAGCCGAAGGCAGACGCTTAACTGACAGAGCTACCCAGGTGCCCCCAAAACATCTCTTAAAAAAATTTCAGCCGAAAATCCCTTATATCTGAAAAGGTAGAAGATTCCTACCAAATACAGATGAGGTCTGAAAAATTATAATTTATTAACTAGGAAGCATGTGTCACTAGGATTGCTTCTAATTCAGGAAGTAACTTTTATGGTCTAGCCAATTTTCTCCTTCATTTCCATTCAGTGTTACCAATGGTCAAGAGTGAGAGGAATGGAGGGGGGGATCAGGATGAGGGTGAGAAACTGAGAGATTATTCTCAACAGTTTAATTATTATGGTAACTGAATAGGGATTTAAAACACTTACAAGAGGAGCCAACAATAAATAGATCATTCTGTGTGTGTGCTTTTTGTCCCCCCAGTTGTTGCAAAGGGCTGGTAACAGCTATGGCTCTGAATAAGGCAGGTCACTTAGAAAAAAATCCTGCTAAGGAACTTCGGGAGCTGGATGAGATGAAGGTAATAACACTATCTTGCCCTTACTTTTGTTCTGTTTGTTTTTAGCAGACGTCTTAGGTTGACTTGATTTACAACAAACTACACAAACTACACATACAATCTGATAATTTCTAAATTATGGATACACCCATAAAATGATTATGACGATAAAAAAAAGGAAAATATCTAACACACTCAAAGTTTCCTTGTACCCCTTTGTCATTTCTCCTTCCAGCCTCATCCCCTCCCCAGGCAATGTCTGATCCACTTTCCAACACCAAAGATTATTTTTCATTTTCTAGAATTTATATAAATAGAATGTATACTTTTTTGGTCTGACTTCTTTGACAAGGCATAATTATTTTGAGATTCACACAGATTGTTGCTTTTATTAAAAGTTCATGCTGAGTAGTATTTCATTATATGGGTATACACTATCCATTCTGTGTTGATGGGCATTTGAATTGTTGTGGTTTTGATTATTGCAAACAAAGCTTCAATGCGTATTTATGTACATATGCATTGCTTTCATTCCTCGAGGTTGAGCAAATATCTAGGAATGGGATGTCTAAGTCACAGTGGTATGTGTGTGTTTAACTTTTTAAGAAACTGTTAAACCAGTTTCCACTCATGCCAGCAGTTGTATGCCTGTTGGTGTTGCTCGCTTCCTCACCAGCGCTCGATATGGGCTCTCATCCACAGTGGATATTACTCTGCACATTCTGTTGTGTTCTGTTATGAAACTATCTGGATTACTGCAGTTTTAGAATTTTTGAAATCCAGTAGTGTATTCTCCAAATTTGTTCTTTTTTTTTTTTCCAAAGATTTTATTTATTTATTTGAGGGAGTGAGCGAGAGAGAGCAGCAGCTGGGGAAGGAGCAGAGGAAGAGGGAGAAGCAGGCTCCCTGCCGAGCAGGGAGCCCAATGCGGGGCTTGATCTCAGGACCCTGGGATCATGACCTGAGCCGAAGGCAGACACTTAATGACTGAGCCACCCAGGCGCCCCTGTTGTTCTTTTTCCAGATTGAGCAGGCTATTCTAGGTACTTTGCTTTCCATATATGAAAATTTTAAAATTAGCTTATCAGTTTCTCCAAGAAACCCTCTTGGGATTTTGATTGTGTTTACATTTTATCTATTGATCAATTTGTGAAGAATTGACATCCTGACAATATTGAGTCTTTGGATCTGTGAAGACCATATATCTTTTCATTGACTTAAGTCCTTTATTTCTTTCAACAAAGTTTTATTGTGTATAGATAGGTCTTACACAACAGTTTTTAGTGTATAGGTCTTACACATCTTTTTTTTTTTTTTGAAAACAAATCTTCGATAAAGCAGGAAAGAATGTCTAATGGAAAAAAGACAGTCTCTTCAACAAATGGTGTTGGGAAAATTGGACAGCCACATGCAGAAGAATGAAACTGGACCATTTCCTTATACCACACACAAAAATAGACTCAAAATGGATGAAAGACCTCAATGTGAGACAGGAGTCCATCAAAATCCTAGAGGAGAGCATAGGCAGCAACCTCTTTGACCTCAGCCACAGAAACTTCTTCCTAGAAACATACCCAAAGACAAGGGAAGCAAGGGCAAAAATGAACTATTGGGACTTCATCGAAATAAAAAGCTTTTGCACAGCAAAGGGAACAGTCAACAAAACCAAAAGACAACCGACAGAATGGGAGAAGATATTTGCAAATGTCTTATCAGATAAAGGGCTAGTATCCAAAATCTATAAAGAACTTATCAAACTCAACACCCAAAGAACAAATAATCCAGTCAAGAAATGGGCAGAAGACATGAACAGACATTTTTCCAAAGAAGACATCCAGGTGGCCAACAGACACATGAAAAAGTGCTCAACATCGCTGGGCATCAGGGAAGTCCAAATCAAAACCTCAATGAGATACCACCTCACACCAGTCAGAATGGCTAAAATTAACAAGTCAGGAAACGACAGATGTTCGCGGGGATGCTGAGAAAGGGGAACCCTCCTACACTGTTGGTGGGAATGCAAGCTGGTGCAGCCACTCTGGAAAACAGTATGGAGGTTCCTCAAAAAGTTGAAAATAGAGCTACTGTATGATGCAGCAATTGCACTACTGGGTATTTACCCCAAAGATACAAATGTAGTGATCTGAAGGGGCACCTGCACGCCAGTGTTTATAGCAGCAGTGTCCACAATAGCCAAACTATGGAAAGAGCCAAGATGTCCATCAACAGATGAATGGATAAAGAAGATGTGGTATATATATACAATGGAATATTATGCAGCCATCAAGAAAAAAGAAATCTTGCTATTTGCAATGACATGGATAGAACTAGAGGGTATTATGCTAAGCGAAATAAGTCAATCAGAGAAAGACATGTATCATATGATCTCACTGATAATGAGGAATTCTTAATCTCAGGAAACAAACTGAGGGTTCCTGGAGTGGTGGGGGGTGGGAGGGCTGGGGTGGCTGGGTGATAGACATTGGGGAGGGTATGTGCCATGGTGAGCACTGTGAATTGTGTAAGACTGATGAATCACAGACCTGTACCTCTGAAACAAATAATACTGTATATGTTAAAAAAAAAAGAAGAAGAAGAAGAAGATAGTAGGAAGGGAAAAATGAAGGGGAGGAAATCGGAGGGGGAGATGAACCATGAGAGACTATGGACTCTGAGAAACAAGCTGAGGGTTCTAGAGGGGAGGGGGGGTGGAGGAATGGGTTAGCCTGGTGATGGGTATTAAAGAGGGCATGTACTGAATGGAACACTGGGTGTTATACGCAAATAATGAATCGTGGAACACTACATCAAAAACTAATGATGTAATGTATGGTGATTAACATAACATAATAAAAAAAGAATTTATTATTTTTTTATTTGCGAGAGAGAGCGCATGAGAGAGAGGGCGAGGGCACAAGCAGGCGGGGAGAGTAGAGGGAGAAGCAGGCTCCCCATGGAGCAGGGAGCCCTACATGGGGCTCGATCCCAGGATTCCGGGATCATGACCTGAGCTGAAGGCAGATGCTTAACCAACTGAGCCACCCAGGTGCTGCTACACATCTTTTTTCAGATTGATCCCTATGTAATTCATATTTTGGTACTATTATAAGTGTTTCATTTGTTTTTTTTTTTAGTAAGTGATTCATTTGTAATTTCAATTTCTGATTATTCATTGCTAATGTATAGAATTATAATTGATTTTTAAAATATATTGATTTCATATCCTGTGACCTTGCTGAACTTATTTTTTTTAAGCAGTTTTTTCCCATTTAGAATCTTTAGAATTTTCTCTGTACACAGTCATGGCATCTGAAGATAGGAGCAGTCTTCTCTCTTCCTTCCAATCTGTATGCCTTTTATTTATTTTTCTTGCCTTTTGCACTACGTAGACTCTCCAGTACCAGGTTGAATAAAAGTGGTGAAAGCTGATATCTTTGCCTTGTCTGTCTTAGGGGAAAAGTATTTATTCTGTCATCCTTAAGTATAACCGTGGCTGTAGGTGTTTCACAGATGCCCTTTATCAGGTTGAGAAAGTTCCTTTTTAGTCCATGTTTGCTGAAAAAGCTTCTTAAAGATTTTTATTTATTTATTTACTTTAAAGAGGGTGGGGGAGACGGAGCCAGCATGTGAGCAGGGGCGGGGAGGAGCATAGGGGGTGGGAGAGGGAAGGAAAGAATCCCAAGCTGACTCTGCGCTGAGCATAGAGCTCAATGTGGGGCTCAAGCTTATGACCCCGAGATCATGACCTGAGTTGAAACCAAGAGTCTAACGCTTAAGTGACTGAGCCACCCAGGTGCCCCTGAAAAAACTTTTTAAAGTCAAAGATGAATGTTGGATTTTTTCAAATCCTTTTTTGCATCGAATGAGATGATCATATGAGTTGTGCTTTTTAGTTTTCTAATATGGTGAATTCCAGTAGTCCCCCCTTATCCACAGTTCCACTTTCCACCTTTTCAGTTACCCACGGCCAACAGAGCCCAGCACAGTAGATGGTCCTCCTACTGATGTAGCATCACAAGGTCACATGTCTGTGCCATTCCCCTCACTTCATCTCATCACATAGGCATTTATCACATCATCACAAGAAGGATGAGTACAGTACAGTAAGATGTTTAGAGAGAGAGAGAGCACATTCACATACTTTTATTACAGTATATTGTTATAATTGTTCTATTTTATTATTTGTTATTAATCTTTTACTGGGTCCTTTATTATACATAACATATAGGAAAAAACGTAGTTTATATAGGGTTTGGTACTATCTGTGGTTTCAGGCATCCACTGGGGGTCTTGGAACATATCCCCCATGGATAAGGGGGCGACTACTGTACCTTGATTGATTTTTGAATTGAACATTAAACCAACCTTGCATCCCTAGGATAAACCTCACTTGATCATGATATATTATCTTTTTTATATGTTGCAAAATTCAGTTTGTTAGTTTTGTTTAGAATTTTTGCATTGACGTTCATGAGGGATATTGATTATGTGGTTTTGTTTTCTAATACCTTTGTTTGGTTTTGATATCAGGGTAATACTAGCCTCTTAGAAGGAGTCTTCTATTTTCTGGAACAATTTGTGTAGAATTGTGTATTATTTCTTCCTTAAATGTTTGGTAGAATTCATCAGTGAAGCCATCTGGGCTCTGTGGGAAGGTTGTGAACTACAAAAATAGAGCAATTCAGATAAAAGGCTATCTAATTTCCTCAATAGATTCAAGGAAATGTCTTTATTAGATATAAGGCTATGATCTTTTTCTTCTTGAGTAAGCTCAGTGGCTTTGGTTTTATAAGGAATTTGTGATTTCATCTCAGTTGTTTCGTTTATTGACATAGTTCATAATATTCTCCTATTATCCTTTAATAATGATAGGATTGCACACTCTTCTTCCTGTTATTGAAATTTTGTGTCTTCTCTCTCTTTGTCCTCATCAGTCTACAAAAAGAGTTATCATTTTTCTTGATCTCATAAACCAGCTTTTGGTCTCATTGATTTTTTTTGTTTTCTATTTCCTTAATTTACAGTCTGGTCCTTATTATTTCCTTTTTTTTCTACTTCTTTAGGTTTAATTTGCTCTTTCTTTTCTAGTTTCATATGGTATAGCTGAGATCATGATTTCAGACCGTGGATAGACAGTGGAATGGATAAATACATTATGGTATATAAGGACTTGCCTATAGGGTACAGGTGACGTTCTCTTCTCTGGCCTGTGTGATGTTTACATGACTGTTCTTATTAAATTCTACATATGTATTTTATGTCTTACATATGGGATAGGTCTCACTATTTTTAAAAATTAGGTTGTAAGGGGTGCCTGGGTGGCTCAGTTGTTAAGCGTCTGCCTTTGGCTCGGGTTGTGATCCCAGGGTCCTGGGATCGAGCCCCGCGTCGGGCTCCTTGCTCGGCGGGGAGCCTGCTTCTCCCTCTCCCACTCCCCCTGCTTGTGTTCCATCTGTGTGTCTCTCTGTCAGAAAAATAAATAAAAAATAAATAAAATCTTTAAAACAAATTAGGTTGTAAAATAATTTATGTGCACCATCTTACTAATTTCAGAATCTCTAGGAGATGGAGACTTTTCTAGGAAAAAAATTAAGTAACATTAACACACCTACTGATTCCCCCCCCCCCAGTCCGAAGTCTTATGGTAGTATTTTCAATATCTCAGAAGTTTATAAGAAAATGACTAGGATCTGGTTCACATTATACAAATTCAACTAGAAAATAGTTTATTTCTCATGAATGATGAATTAACTCTGAAGAAAATAAGATTTCAAAAATATTGTTACTATTTTCAAAATTAACTAACTCTTTGATCTGTGGTACAATAAAGTTAAATAATATATGCTTCAGTTTTGTAGCTGGAAGGATCCTTAGGGGCAGTGGTTATGATGGCGATTCACAATGGCAAGCAAGAGCTGACTGTGCACGCCCATTCCCAGCTCCACATTTAGTGATAACATACTGAATTGATGAATACCATTGAAACTGCCACAGTGGGAATGTGTATGCTATGGAAATCAGCAAATGCTACAAATTAGGACGCCCCACCCCACAAGATGGCTTTTGCCAGTTCCCCACTGCATAAGGGTCACCTGGAGTAAACCAACAACCTCATTTTTTGAAAAAGATTTTATTTATTTTTTTGACACAGGGAGAGAGAGAGCACAATCAGGGGGAGCGGCAGGAAGAGGGAGAGGGTGAAGCAGGCTCCCCGCTGAGCAGGGAGCCTGATGCGGGGTTTGATCCCAACCCTGGGATCATGACCTGAGCCGAAGGCAGATGCTCAACCGACTGAGCCACCCAGGCGCCCTCAACCTCATTTGTTTTTAGTAAATAGAAGACTTTTAAGGATTTACTCAAGAAGTCAACCAATTAGATGAACTTAGGACTAGAACCCAATACTTTCACATCCCTTGTTTGATCCTCTTTCTGATATGCAGTAAGACATCATCCTAATCCTTGAATCCAGAATTGAAATTTATCAGTGACACTAATGAAGCCGTGCTAAACTTACTCAACCCCCATAGGCTTCAGTTTCCTTATCTAGAACATAAGGTTTTAGATTGGATTTCTAAAATTTTGTGGCTCTGACATTTCATAATAATTCCACAATTAGAATTAAGTCTAATAATGAGAAAAATATAAGACATATTACAGTTCTGTATGGTTGATTTCAGGAACCTAAGTGGGTCATTATTTCACCACACAGTACAGTTTTTTGATGATTAAGGTGACCAGATCTCCATCCCCAGAGAGGATAATGTTTCCTAGTTTACTCTGCTGTTATTCACTAATAAGGAATTACATCTCTTTTAAACATGGAAGCCTGATCTGAGGTGTTCAGAGATCTTGGTTAAGTGAATGTAGTGTTACTATACACTTTAGGTGGATGAGATCTGCTGTAGACCTTTCCTGTATCTCAGCAGATAAGGGGTGAGCACCTTTTCCAAAACAGTGCTGCTGCTGCTTCTTTTTTTAAATAGACTCCATGTGGAGCCCAGTGTGGGGCTTGAACTCATGACCCTCACATCAAGACCTGAGCTGAGATCAAGAGTCAGACGCTTAACTGACTGAGCCACCCAGGCACTGCCCCCAAAACAGTGCTTCCAATCTTTATTCATTTTAATGGAGGTGGGGGAGTAATATTTTTGTAGTAGTTAAAAGCCCATAGCACCTGGATTAGAGTCCAAGTGCCATGCTTAACTATATATATGACCTTGGGCAAGATGTTCAACTGCTCTGTTCTTCAGTTTCTTCATCTAAAAAATGAGAATGACAGTAGTACATATTTCCATTCTCACCACAAGAAAAAAAATTATAACTATATATGGTGACAGATATTAACTAGACTTATTGTAGTGATCATGTTGCAATATACACAAATATTAAATCATTATGTTGTTCACCTGAAACTAATGTTATTTCTTTTTTTTGTGTGTGTGTTTTGGGGTTAATGCATTTTTTAAGATTTTAATTTTTTAAAAAATTAAATTTTTAATTCAATTCCAGTTAACATACAGTGTTATATTAGTTTCGGGTGTACAATATAGTGATTCAACAATTCCATACAACACCCTGTGCTCATCACAAGTGCTCTCCTTCATCCCCATCATATATTTCACCCATCCCCCCCACCCACCTCCCCTCTGGTAACCATCAGTTTGTTCTCAATATAATGTTATTTCAGTTATACCTCAAAAATGATAGCGTATATTTCATTTTTTTTTAAAGATTTTATTTATTCATTTGACAGAGAGCACAAGCAGGGGAAGTGGAGGCTGAGGGAGAGGGAGAAGCAGGCTCCCCGCTGAGCAGGGAGCCTGATGTGGGGCTTGATCCCAGGACCCTGGGATCATGACCCTAGTCAAAGGCAGGCGCTTAACCGACTGAGCCACTCAGGCGCCCCATAATAGCACATATTTCCATACTGAAGATCAAATGAGTTAATATTGCACATGCTTAGAACAGAATCTGGCATATAATTAATGCCATGTAAATGTGGGCTATTTTTATTGTTCTTGTTATGCAATCCCAGTTGACCTGGTCAGTTGTGAACCATTTGTTGGGACAGACCGTTTGCCCATAATAAATCCAGCAATCTTTCTTCATCTTGTTTTATGGCACTTCACTGCTCCTTGTCCCAATACGACCCAGATCTCAAACTCTGTTGATAAGAGATGATATGATTTTAGATCTGTATTCATAGAGAATTATTTCTGCACAAATCTTTGAACTGAAGTGATAACAAGTTAATTGAATGGAGTTGTATTTAGAAGAGTTGTACTTAGTAGCTCCTCAATAGAAGTGAGTGAATAAATGAGTTGGTATAATCTGTTTTTTCTGCTTAATAATTATCTTTTCTCTTTCCTCAGAGAGAATGTTATGAGTGGATCACCACATGTTCTCACCTCCTTTCTGGGATCAAAGGCAGAAAAATAAAGTTACTGACAAAGGAAGAAAAAGAACACCTATTTGGAGAAGAGGTATTTGCTGTGTGTTGGCACTGATCATTATTCTGGTTCTTCCTGTATTTCACCCCCCCCCCCCGTATATTTCAATAGGTAAGGATTCAGTGACTTTTTCCAATTCATATTCTGAGTCCTCATTTATTTACCCTACCTGAAGAGAATTTTGCCCCTGACCTAGAGCATTGGCAGCTCTTCTCCCTTCTTTCTTTTTTTTTTTTTTTAAGATTTTATTTATTTATTTGACAGAGGAAGACACAGCGAGAGAGGGAACACAAGCAGGGGAAGTGGGGGAGGGAGAAGCAGGCTTCCCGCGGAGCAGGGAGCCCGATGCGGGGCTCGATCCCAGGACCCTGAGATCATGACCTGAGCCGAAGGCAGACGCTTAACCGACTGAGCCACCCAGGCGCCCCAGCTCTTCTCCCTTCTGAGGGAAAGAATCATCCACCTAAGCATCTCGTCTCACTTTCTTAGAGGATGATTTTGTTTCATCCTTCATAAAGGAAAGGATGGCTTTCGGAGGGGGAGCTGCTTGCCACTTCCTGAGGCATGTCCTTGGACTGGTCTTCTTCTGCGTACGCTTCCTCCTCCCCTCCAAGCTCAGTCTTCCCATTTAAGGTTATTTCTTCCTTTGAGCACCTAATCCCAGCCCACTGTCCTCTCTCTTTTGTATCTTCAATGTCTTCCTCTCTAGTAGTTCCATTGTGTCAATATATAAACAATCTATAAGCATGGCCATTGCTTTCATTCTAAAAGATCCCTTGAGCATGTCTTTTTCTCTACTACTTCATGCTCTCCTTCCTATCACAATCATTTCTCTTAAAATGCTGAAACTATTGCAAGGTACTGTAATGATTCCTTATTGTCAGATCCAAGGAACCCCAATGCTGTATTTAACTTGACTTCTCTGTAGCATTTGACCCTGTTGACTAGTCGTTTACTCCTTTTGTAATCTCTCCTCACAAGACAAACATTTTTTCTCCTACTTTTTTATTTCTTTTCACTCTCCTTTTGGTCTTCCTCCACTGCCTGTCTCTTAAATGTTGATATTCTGTCCTTGACTTGCTTTTACTTTTTATTCTACACCCCACACATGACTGTGCTAATCCAGTGGTATTAACTACCACTGTTTACCGAGGATCCCAAATTAATGAATATCCTGTACTTCATGGCAATCACAAATGTTTAGTTTTACTTCAGTCTGTTTGAAGGAGTTGGTTTCCAGTAAAGACTGAAGAAGCCCGCATTGCTATCAGAGCTGTGAACTGTGGAGGAGAGATGTGATGGTGTCTCTGTCAGTGCTCTAGGGTCTGCCGGAGTGGCGGGGCGGGGATGCTTCTACCTACACACGTGTGGGACTTTTATCTTATATTTAAACACTGAAGAAACACCACCTTTCTAAATTATACATCTTTTACAAATGCTTATTTTTCTTTGCTGCCCAGATCTTGGCCAGAATTATTTTGAATTAATCACTGAATGATTTCATCAACATTAAAAGTCTTAAATTACATGGGGCACCTGGGTGGCTCTGTCGGTTAAGTGTCTGACTCTTGGTTTTGGCTCAGGTCATGATCTCAGGGTTGTGAGATGGAGCCCCACATCAGGCTCCATCCTGGGCATGGAGCTTGTTTAAGATTCTCTCTCTCTCCCTCTGCCCCCCACCCCATGAGCTCTCTCAAAAAAAAAAAAAAAAATTACCAGTATAGTTTTAGAAAATTAAGTACCACAGACATGATCTTGGCTACACAACAGATCTATGAAAAAATTAAATTCGAGAACTATACAGAATCATAGAAACTGAAGAACAGAAAGGATTTTTTTTTTTTAAAGATTTTATTTATTTATTTGACAGAGAATGAGACAGTGTGAGAGGGAACACAAGCAGGGGGAGAGGGAGAGGGAGAAGCAGGCTTCCCATGGAGCAGGGAGCCCAATGTGGGGCTTGATCCCAGGACGCTGGGATCATGACCCGAGCCGAAGGCAGACGCTTAACCACTGAGCCACCCAGGCACCCCAAGAACAGAAAGGATTTTAAGGGAGATTGAATTCAGCAAAACATCTGATGTGTGAATCAGATGTATAATACCCACCCTTGATCATTATGCCTATGTTTGAATATCTGAAGTGGCAGAGACCTACTTTCAGAATTAGCCCATTTGTTTTGGTGACCACTGACTATTATAATGTTATTTTTTCTATTGAACTAAATGAAATATGTTTCCTTGTAACTTTTTCTACTCACTGGTCCTTGTTTAGACTTTCGGGTTGATATGAACAAGGCTGATTTGTCTTCCACATTATAGTATTTACAACATTCCATGTTTTAGTGTTTTCCAGCATTTGAAAATAGCTATATTCAACCTAAGTCTGTTTCTGAAATTTCTGTTATTTTCTATTAATCTATCTCTTCATGGGTCATCACCACAATATTTTAGTTTTTGAGGCGCAATTGTGCATTTTCATATCTGGCTGGGCCAGCCCTCCTCACTGATCTTCTTCAGGGGTTTCATCCCTATGCTTGCTTATTTATTCTTCTATGTAACTCTGTAATCTACCTCTGGGAAAATATGAGTTTTAAAGACTGGGGTAATACTAAATTTATATATTAACTTAGAGCAGAGATAATTATGTTGTCAAGTTGTCCTATCCAAAAATATAGGATATCTACTTTAAATGCCTTTAAATAATGTTTTATGGTTTACTCATTTTGCACATTTCTTGTAAGGTTTATGCCTGAGTATTTCATTTTATTTTTTGCTATTTTATTTTTAAAAGGTTTTATTTATTTAAGTAGTCTCTATAATCAACATGGGGCTCAAACTCACAACCCCGAGACCAAGCCAGGCACCCCTATTTTTTGCTATTTTAAATAGGATCTTCTTTATCATTGTATCTTCTAACTGGTAACTGTGTATATGTTATTGATTTATGTATTTTTATTTTATATTCTGTGACTTTATTAAATTATCTTATTGTTTTTAGTCATTTTTCAATAGATTCTTTTGGGGTCTCCAGATATTTAATCAAATCATCTACAGATAGAGATAATTTTACCTCTTTCTTTCAATTATTATGCCTCTAATTTCTTTTTCTTGTCTAACTGCAATGACTAATTCTCCCAATTTGGTGTTAAATAGTAGTGGCAATATCAAGCATCCTCTTCTTATTTATGACTTTAGCAGGAATGCCTTCAGTGATTGGAGTTGATTTTTTGTTTAATTTCTTTATTGTTCCTTCAGATATCTCAGATCTACCCGAGGTCACTTTCCTTCTGCCTTAAGCTTTAAATTTTTCTTTAGTGAGGATTTACTGGAGGCAAACTTATTTTTTTTTTGTCTGAAAATGTCTTTATTTCACCCTCACTCTTAACAATTTTTGTGGGATATACAATTCTAGGATGATACTATTTCCTCCCCACCCATTGATGATACTATTTCTATGGTTTTCTGGATTTTATTGTTACCAAACTGACAGTTGAGAATTCAGCTGTCAGTTCTTTGAAGTTAATCCCTCTCTTCTCTTTGGCTACTTTTAATATCTTTATGTCTTTCTGTTGAATCACAGATCTGTACCTCTGAAACAAATAATGCAATATATGTTAAAAAAAAAAAAAAGAAGAAGATAGTAGGAGGGGAAGAATGAAGGGGGGGAAATCAGAGGGGGAGACGAACCATGAGAGATGATGGACTCTGAAAAACAAACTGAGGGTTCTAGAGGGGAGGGGGGTGGGAGGATGGGTTAGCCTGGTGATGGGTATTAAAGAGGGCACGTTCTGCATGGAGCACTGGGTGTTATGCACAGACAATGAATCATGGAACACTACATCAAAAACTAATGATGTAATGTATGGTGATTAACGTAACAATAAACAAGTAAAAAAAAAAGATCTTTATGTCTTTGGCATTTTGCAGTTTCACTCTGATATATGTGGGTGTGGAATTCCTTTTCTTTTTAAATTTTGCTGGGGATTCTTTTGGTTTCCTAAATCTTTGACTTGGTATCTTTCATTAGATATGGAAAAGTCTGTTATCTCTTCAAATATTGTCTCTACTATGTTTGCTCTCTCCTTTCTTTCTGGAACTCTGAATGGATATATATTGAAATCTATCCCCATGTCTTTTAACCTTACTTCATATTTTTCTTTGCTTCTGCATTGCATCCTGAATAATTTCTTCTGGTTTACCTTCCTGTTCACTAATCTTCTATTAAATCTTTCTGTTCAGTTTTTAAATTTAATTGTTAAAGTTCTATTTGGTTCTTTTTCAAGTCTGATCATTCTTGTAATCTTTCTCTCTTTATTCATATTTTTAATCTCTTCTTTAAACAGGTTAAATATAACTTTGTAGTTATATTTTGGTAATTCTAATATATATCTGTATAAGAATGTTAATTATAGGGCGCCTGGGTGGCTCAGTTGGTTAAGTGACTTGTCTTTGGCTCAGATTATGATCCCAGGGTCCTGGGATCGAGTCCCACATCGGGCTCCCCCTGCTCTGTGGGGAGCCTGCTTCTTCCTCTGCCTCTGCCCCTCCCCCCTGCTCATGTTCTCTTTCTGTCACATAAATAAATAAATAAAATCTTAAAAAAAAGAATGTTAATTATAAAACTGGACAGCTACATGCAAAAGAATGAAACTGGACCACTTTCTTACACCATACACAAAAATAAATTCAAAATGGATTAAAGACCTAAATGTGAGACCTGAAACCATAAAACTCCTAGCAGAGAGCACATGCAGTAATTTCTCCAAAATCCACTGTAGCAACATTTTCATAGATACGTCTTCTAAGGCAAGGGAAACAAAAGCAAAAATAAACTATTGGGACTACATCAAAATAAAAAGCTTCTGCACAGCAAAGGGAACAATCAACAAAACTAAATGAGAAGTACTGAACGGGAGAAGATATTTGCAAATGACATATCTGATAAAGGGTTAGTGTCCTAAATATATAAAGAACTATAATTCAATGCCAAAAAACCAAATAATCCAATTAGAAAATGGGCAGAAGACATAAACAGACATTTCTCCAAAGAAGACATCCAGATGTCCAACAGACACATGAAAAGATGCTCAACTTGACTCATCATCAGGGAAATGCAAATCAAAACCACAATGGGATATCACTTCACACTTGTCAGAATGGCTAAAATAAAAAACACAAGGAATAAGAAGTGTTGGCAAGGATGTGGAGAAAAAGGAACTCTTGTGCCCTGCTAGTAGGAAGGCAAACTGGTGCAGCCACTGTGGAAAACCGTATGGAGGTTCCTCAAAAAGCAAGACTTAAGGTTCCTTAAAAACAAGACTACTATGTGATCCAGTATTCCCACTACTGGGTATTTAACCAAAGAATATGAAAACACTAACTCGAAAAGTTATATGAACCCCTATGTTTATTGCAGCATTATTTATAATAGCCAAACTATGGAAGCAGCCCAAGTGTCCATCGATAGATGAATGGATAAAGATGATGTGGTACATACACACACACACACACACACACACACACACACACACACACAGAGGAATATTACTCAGCCATAAAAAAGAATGAAATCTTGCCATTTGCAACAACATGGATAAATCTAGAGAGTATAATGCTAAGTGAAATAAGCCAGTCAGAGAAGGATAAATACCACATGATTTCACTCTTACGTGAAATTTAAGAAACAAATGAACAAAGGAAAAAGAGATTAAAAAACAGATTGTTAATTATAGAGAACAAACTGATAGGTGTCAGAGGGGAGGTGGGTCGGTGGGGAATGGGTGAAATAGGTGAAGGGGATTAAGAGTACACTTATCACGATGAGTACTGAGTAATGTATAGAATTGTTGAATCACTATATTGTAATATAACACTGTATGTTAATTATACTGGAATTAAATAAATAAATAAAAAAGAATGCTAAATACAGCATTATTTATAGTAGCAAAATACAGATCTTCCTTGACTTATGTTGGGGTTATGTCCCAATAAACCCATT
Organism: Phoca vitulina; assembly: GCF_004348235.1. Lineage (NCBI taxonomy): Eukaryota > Metazoa > Chordata > Mammalia > Carnivora > Phocidae > Phoca > Phoca vitulina. The sequence continues at coordinate 7,022,000 of NW_022589776.1, forward strand.
GTAAGTTGAAAATATTGTAAGTCGAAAATGTATTTAATACATTTAACTTACCCCACATCATAGCTTAGCCTGGCCTATCTTCAACGTGCTTTGAACACTTACATTAGCCTACAGTTGGGTAAAATCATCTAACACAAAGACCATTTTATAAGAAAATGTTGAATATCTCATGTAATTTATTTTTTTGTTCATTTTAAAAATTTATTTATTTGAGGGGAGGAGAGGCAGAGGGAGAGAATCTTTCAAACAGACTCACTGCTGAGTGTGGAGCCCGACCCCAAGACCCCTGAGGTCATGACCTAAGCGGAAACCAAGAGTCCATGCTCAACCAACTGAGTCACGCAGGTGCCGCTGAATAGCTCATGTAATTTATTGAATACTGTATTGAAAGTGAAAAACAGAATGGTTGTAAGTGTATCAGTTGGTTACTCTTGTGATCATGAGGCTGACTAGAAGTTGTGGGTCACTGCCACTGCCCAGAATCATGAAAGAGAGTTGAACCACGTATTGTTAGCCTGGGAAAAGATTAAAATTCAAAATTCAAATGACAGTTTCTACTGAATGTGGATCATTTTTGTACCATTGTAAAGTTGAAAAAATTTTAAGTCAAACCATCATAAGTCAGGGACCATCTGACTTACAGTTTATACCATAATTTATTTATGCATTTTCCTATTGTAGACATTGAACTTACTATTAGCTTGTTTTATACACGTCATTGCCATAAACTGAAGGACATTTTTCAGTCAGTATTTGTGTAGACTCGTTTGAGGTATTCAACACTGTTGAATCCTTCTTTCTCTTCTTTTGACTTTCCTGGTGGCTTTGTCAGACTTCTGACACAACTTCTGGCCTTCTGTGCAGACTTGTCTTTCTTCCCTAGTCTTGTATGTGACTAAGTTCCTGTTCTAAGCCCTCATCCTCCAGCAACTTCACAACTTCTCCTTTGGTGATATAATTTACTTTCTTGGCTTCAACTAAATGCAGATAACTGTTAAATGATTATCTTTAGCCCAAATGCCTCCATCTAAACTCTATATCTGTGTATTTAGCTACTTACTGAATATTTCCACTTAGATATATTAGTGGTACCTTAAAGTCACATAGCCTAGTCTGAACTCATCTATTTTCCCAAAGCTCCTTATGCAACTTTGTTCATTTTCTCTGTGAATGGCATTATCATCTATGTAGTGGCCTAAACCATTCACCAGGTATCATTCAAGATGCTTCCTTTCCCTAGGCATCCGATATCAATCTAATCACTCCAGCACTGAGAGTTAACTCCTAAATATCTCTTGAATCCTTCTCCTCCTCTTCATTCCTGCAACCCTATGTTGTTCATTCTCTACTCTTGTCTTTTCTTCTTCCCACTCTTCCTCCCTCTCTCCCTTCTTTCTCTTTAAATCTACTCTCCTGCTGCTAGAGTGATTGTTTTAAAATGCAAAACAGATCAATTTATTAGTACTTCATTGCCTTCAGGATAAAATCCAGTTTCTCTGGAATGACACTCTAGCCCTTCCTCTATGACTGTGCTCCTGTCCATCTGCCCCTAAGTTTCTGTCCTACTAACTACTTTTGTTCTCAAGAGCCAGTCATGCCCATGCATCATCCTTTGCCTAGAATCGTGCTTTTTTCCCTTACTCATCCTTCAAGAAGAAACTGAGACATTATGTCCTCCAGGAAACCTTCCTGACCAATCCTCTCTTTCCACTACCACATCCACTACCACATCCATTACCATAGATTAGGTGCTCCTACCATGTGACTATATGTATCCATAGCATTTTCTTGTCCACTAAATTGTTAAGCTTCTTAAGACAGGGGCTATTCTTTTTTTAAAATTTAAATTCAATTAATTAACTTACAATGTATTATTTGTTTCAGGGGTACAGGTCTGTGATTCATCAGTTTATATAATACCCAATGCTCATTACAACACATACCCTCCCCAATGTCCATCACCCAGTTACCCCATTCCCCTACTCCCCTCCCCTCCAGCAAACCTCAGTTTGTTTCCTATGATTAAGAGTCTCTTATGGTTTTTCTCCCTCTCTGGTTTCCTCTTGTTTCATTTTTTTCCTCTCTTCCCTGTGATCCTCTGCTTTGTTTCTTAAATTTCACATATCAGTGAGATCATATGATAATTGTCTTTCTCTGATTGACTTATTTCCCTTAGCATAATACCCTCTAGTTCCATCCATGTCGTTGCAAATGGCAAGATTTCATTTTTGATGGCTGTGTAATATTCCACTATCTATCTATCTATCTATCTATCTATCATCTATCTATCTATTTATATATCTATCTATCTCATATCTTCTTTATCCATTCATCTGTCAATGGACGTCTGGGTTCTTTCCATAGTTTGGCTATTGTGGACATTGCTGCTATAAACACTGGGGTGCAGGTACCCCTTTAGATCACTAAATTACCACTAGATAATTTAGATAGTTATCTTTGGGGTAAATTCCCGTAGTGCAATTGCTGGGTCATAGGAGGACAAGGGCTATTCTTTTTTTTTTTTTTTTCTTATTATTATGTTATGTTAATCACCATACATTACATTATTAGTTTTTGATGTAGTGTTCCATGATTCATTGTTTGCTTATAACACCCAGTGCTCCATGCAGAACGTGCCCTCTTTAATATCCATCACCAGGCTAACCCATTCTCCCACCCTCCTCCCCTCCAGAACCCTCAGTTTGTTTTTCAGAGTCCATCGTCTCTCATGGTTCGTCTCCCCCTCCAATTTCCCCCCCTTCATTCTTCCCCTCCTGCTATCTTCTTCTTCTTCTTTTTTTTTTTTTTTAACATATAATGTATTATTTGCTTCAGAGGTACATATCTGTGATTCAACAGTCTTGCACAATTCACAGCGCTCACCATAGCACATACCCTCCCCAATGTCTATCTTCCAGCCACCCCATCCCTTCCACCCCCCACCACTCCAGCAACCCTCAGTTTGTTTCCTGAGATTAAGAATTCCTCGTATCAGTGAGGTCATATGATACAGGACAGGGTCTATTCTTATTACCCTTTTTGTCATTATCCCTAGCACAGTGTCCAGTTGCAAGATTAATGCTCACTAAATTTTTGAATGAATAATTAGTATATACTAAAAATTATTAATATACACTAAACTATAATTGTAGTATTGTTTTATCTCACAGGATTTTATAAAAGAATTAATTGAACCTGACATAGACAGGCCTTCTAGAGAGGAGGAAGAAGAAAGTATGGAGGATAATTTTAAGATGCAAAGGGAAGAAGAGGAGGTAAGATGATTTAGTATTATATTTTCCTTTCCCTTTATATTTTTAAGGAATATATATATAGGTACTGAGGTGCCTGGATGGCTCAGTTGGTTAAGCATCTGACTCTTGATTTCAGCTCAGGTCATGATCTCAGGGTCATGAGATCAAGACCCGTGTTGGGCTCCACGCTCAGTGCAATCTGCTTGAGATTCTCTCTCTCTCTCCTTCTCCCTCTGCCCCTCCCCTCACTCACATTCTCTAAATAAATAAATAAATAAATAAATAAATAAATAAATAAAATAAAATAAAAAAAGAATATATATAGGTACTATTGAAAATAGAAATAGGTCATCTGGAATGAACACCCTAGCTCCCTTCCTTTCTTCGTATAGATTTAACCATACCTGAGATACCCTTGTCTCTTTATTTTCCAAGGTAGGGGTGTCCTTTTCCTTTTCAAAATCTAGTCACTTCCCATCAGCCTCATTCACCCCTGTACTCCTATTACCTACACAATCTACCTCTCATCCTGATGCTGTTTCTTTGTCCTTTCATTACCAGATTTTTCAAATAGTAATTTAAACTCTATGTGTTTACTTTTTCTTCTTTTTTTTTTTTTTTAAGTAGGCTCCAACATGGGGCTTGAACTCATGACTCTGAGATGAAGACCTGAGCTGAGATCAAGAGTCAGATGCTCAACTGTCTGAGCCACACAGGCGCCCCTGTGTCCACTTCTTCAGTTCCCATTCTGGGCTACCTTTCCCCTCCTCCCAGACCCATCTCCACATCTCCTTTCTCCTTACCTTGTCTGTATGCCTGCGGGACATTCGTAGTAATAAAACCCTTCCTGGGGTACTTATAATAATAATAATAACAATCCTAAAAATACAATGATAACTACCAGTAACTGAGTCCCTACTGTGAGCTACATGTTCTGCATGTGTTACCTCTCATCTATACCACACAACTTCAAGGTAAAAATTATTGCCCCATTTTACAGATAAGAAAACTGAAGCTCAGAAAGGTCGACTTGACTTACCCTAAGTCAGAAAACTGTGAGTGGCAGAACCAGTGTTCAAACCTAGATTAGTCTGGCATAAGAACCCTTGCTGATTCCTGGATTGACTACTACTGTCCTTGGCTCTCGGAACTCAAGATCACCTAACACTCTCTAGACTGTCTTAACTTCCTTCCCTGATGTTTCTTCTCTGTGAATAGTTTAAATGTTGGCATGATCCCAGGCTGTGACCTAGGTCCTCTAGACCCGCTGTACATACTAGACAGCAGAAGAAAAATGTACGACAGCTAAGCTGCTTTTCGCCAGCATTTTCTGTTTTATTTCGGTACAGTGCTTGGCATATAGAAGGCACAAAATAAATGGGAAACAGTGTTATTTGGGCACTAAATTCCATTGTACCTTTTAAATGTGTAATGCATTCCCTCTTTTCCTCCTCTTGTGGCCTTAGTTCTGGCCCTTTCCTCTCTATGTTACAAAGTCTTGTTCGGTCTTCAGGTATCACTTTCTCTGTAAAAACTTCCCTGAATGTCGAGGCAGAATTCAGGGCCCTTTTCTGGGTGCACAGAGCTTTTGGAACACACCTCTTTGCCAACATCAATCATGCATACCATAATTATTTTCTGGTCCATCTCTCCTAATGTGCTGTGAATTCCTGGGTCTGGAAGACATCCTTTTTTTTTTTTTTTAAGATTTTATTTATTTATTTATTTATTTGAGAGAGAGAGAGAGAGAGAGAGAGAGAGAAACAGCATGAGAGGGGATAGGGTCAGAGGGAGAAGCAGGCTCCCCGCTGAGCCGGGAGCCCGATGTGGGACTCGATCCCAGGACTCCGGGATCATGACCTGAGCCGAAGGCAGTCGCTTAACCAACTGAGCCACCCAGGCGCCCTGGAAGACATTCTTCTTGTTTCTCTCACTGTTGTTTACCCTGGTCTCCACTTCCCCATCCCCACTGATTTCTCACACAGTGTTTGCTGTAAGTCTTTGAAAATGCTTGTTGAATGACTAATGCAAATTGAAGATTAAAGCTTCAGACATTGCTCTGGGGAACTTGCCATGCCTCTGGGTCACACACCAGCTCTGCTAACAGGTCCTTTGTGTTTCTGTGCCCTAGAAGCCTTCAACATCCAAGGAGGAGGAAAAACTCATTAGAGTAATTGAAAAAGATGAAAATATTCATTCCAAACCTCTATTTGAAGCAAATATATTCTCTTCCTGGGTATGTATCTGAAACACAAGTAGGAAATTCAAAACCAGAGAAAAAAGCTAAGAAATTTAACATAATGTAAAAATGATATGGATTTAACATAACTTTTAGCTCCAGGAGGGCCAGGAGCTCCTATATAATGCATTTTTCAGATTTTTTTTTTTTCTTCCCAGCATCATCTCTGGAAAACTCTTGTTTTTCACCTTAACTTTATAAAAAACGTCTCATTCTTTTCTTTAAACCTCATTTTAAAATTAGTATTTCATTGCCCTCCTTAATTTAACAATATCTCGGTCAAAATTTGACCTATTTTTTAAATAAATTCATTCAGCAGACTCTATTGAGAACTGTGATAAGCATATACCTCTGACCACAAGAATTATTGGGAAATTGGAAACCTTTAGAAACTCAGCAGGAAAACCGATTTAAAATTCTTCCACAGAAAGTTCTAGGACTATGGTAGACTTAAGTCAGTCCTAGATTTCAGTTCTAGATTGATATGTGTCTCTATAAAAGATGTCATGCCTTAATCCCATTAATCCCCTGAAATGGTATATAGCATTTTGCATGTATGTTTATACTGTGTGTTTCCTGGGGGGTGGGGGGGGTGCCAGAAATCCATAGACTTAGTCCAGTTTCTCAGCCCCAAAGTTAAGAACCATGTCACTGTTAGAGATCTGATCCGCCTGAGTAGGCAGTGGTGTGTGGAGGGGTGGGAGCCGTAGGGAGGGTGGCGGCGGACCACAGCAGGATGACTGAGGCAGAGGTGTGGCCCAAAGGAGACGCAGATTGCGGGGATGTGTGTCTAGGGAGCTGCAAACTGGAGTGAGAGTAGCGCTGAGAGGGGTTGCAATCACTTTCTCCCCAAGTAATGCCTTTTCAATAAGTTTTTCATATAATATATTAATCTGTCAGTCTTTAAGACTGGATGAAGCAAGGAGGTAAGAGTAAGCAGGGCCATGAGCCATGTAAGGAAAAGGGAAATAAAGGGTAGCACCATTTAATCTGCTTGATGGCCCCTAATCCTACCCAAGGCCTTCCTGCTTCAGTGTTTCTCCCCTGCTGTGCCATCCAGGCAAGGAGTCAGGGTCAGACCTCCCCGATGATCCTCAAGCCAGGCAGGAAGCTGGCAGGAAAACAGCCTGTAACCGGTGTGTGTGTGTGGGGGGGGGGGGGGTGGGGGGGGTTGTTTTTGATGGTGGCGGTCTCCTGCTCGAGGATGCTGCCTTTCCAGCTGACATGGTGTGGTAGCACGTGACTAGCTCACGTGAGGACAGTGTGGCCCAGAAACTCTATCTCTGGGCTCTGGAAGTTTGCTAATGCTGCTACTCTAGATCACTGAAGATCGAACTGTTTACGTTCTCAGTGACCATAAGGTCTGGGGCATGGACCCACATGGCAGCCGGTATATAGTTACTTGTGACTTCCTGGAGGTAAAGAAGAATCACGTTCATCCTATGGGATGGCAGCTTGAACACTCACAGGCAGAAAGGGATCACCGGGTGCCCAAACAGAAGGGACCTAATTGTGCTAGGCCAGCAGAGACAAAGTTGGTATTTGGGGATGTGAGTGCCCAGAGAATGAAGATTCCTTGAATTGGCTTGTGAGGTCAGAGATGTGGGGCAGAGTTGGGGCTGGGGAAGGGCTGTCTTGATTTAGACTGCGCTGCAGGCCAGGAGGAGCTGGGGGGGAGGGGGGCGCCTGAGCTCTGTACACTTGTCATTCACGAAAGTCCTGGCGCTCTCTGAGGGCACTTTAAGGTTTCAAAACTTTTATTGTAGGTTTTTCTTGTGCTTTTGTTTGCTCATTTTTTTCCTTTATTTGTTTATTTTTGGGCAGACAGCCTCTGGTCCTAAGGACATAAATACCATTTCGCAGGGATACCAGACCTTTCAGGCAGCGGCACTCCCCCGCTGGTCTAAAAACACAGCTCCCAGGAGGCAGTCCATTTGATTAGCACTGGGGAGGGAAAGGAAAAAGGAAGGGCTCGGGAAGCAGAAAGCCTGTGTGTGCAGGTATAACTTGTCATGTCCCTGGGAACTGAGCTGTGAAACTGGAGAGCTCCAAGAGATAGAGGGGTCCCAGGTTTCTAGCAAGAAATAGCTCCAGACCTCTGAGAAGCTATGGACCTGAGCATGGAGATTCCAGTTACTCTTACTATCCCTTCCTGCAGGTGACTCCGGGACGGGATTTTTCTGGGGGTTGAGATATGAATGATATCTCAACAGGAGGGGTGGTAAGTCACCACCAGCTTGGGCAGACTAATAGCTTGGCCTCATTCATACCATTGCCTGATGCCTAGTGTCCACCATAATGGGGCTGGACCATCCACTATGCAAAATGCTCCTCGATTAGCTGGGAGTTAGGGCTCTGTGGGAATTCCTGAGAGTGTACTCACAGCAGGCCCCGTGTATGTGACATGGCCTGCTGTGCCTGAAACAGGTACACCCAATTTGGCACTGGGCCCTATTCACTGGTGAACCCAGTGATCCCATTAAGCTGCACCAACTTTGCCGCTGCCCCTCCTGGGAGAAGGCCGCTCTGCCTTCAGCTGCGGCCCAGTTCAATCAGTTCTGGAACCTGGTCATACAGCACCGCTTATGGCCCTCTCCGAATCGCAATCATTCCAACACTGTTCCTGCAGGACAAGCAGCCAGAATTCTGTAACATCTCAGCTGACTGGAGGAGATAGGGGGTGACTCAACCCACCAGCTCTCTCAGAGGTAATACCAAAAAGGCTCTGAGCTACACTGGCCCCCAAGTGCCGCTGCTTGGCCGCATGAGCAGCGCTGCCCACAGCTCAGCGACCCCAACAAGCAAGATATTAGAAACAGTCTTTTTCAGGCTCATCTTCACACCAGAGATTCTGGCTGTCTATAATGAGTGATAAGTATATGAGGGAGATGGGAGAGTTTGCTGGATCGCCTGTGAACTGAGGATGAACAGGGGCCAGACTTGGGGGCATCAGCAGTATTTTTAACATAAGATTAGACTTTCTGCCCTCCCTTCTGTTATTGGGCTGAAGGTGGCCCTTAGACATCTGTGTTTCCCTCTCACTGTACCATGTACGTACACCAGAGCAGCGACTAATTTACTCATTTTATAACAGCAACAGGGAAAGGCTGTTGGAATTGGTGGTTCTAGAAAATATGTCCAAAGCTGATGAGGCACTATGTCAGTGCTTGGATCCCAAGGAGCTGGGCCTGGGGCCAGATCCTCCCTGAGATAGACCCAAACTGGAGATACTGTCCAGTCAGAAGCCCATAAGTAGAGTCAAACCTGAGGCAGATCCCAAGTCAAAAAGGTCAAAGAGAGAATGGGAGTCAGAGACCAAGTGCAAAGCTACAGCAGATTGGCACAAACAAGGAAGGACCAAGGCAGTTACTGCCAAGAGCCATGAGGCCCACGTTAACTACCACTAGCCCACTGTTGGCCAGAAGCCTTACAGATAACATAAACAGTCATTGAACACACATTCTGTATGTTCTATGTATTATATACTGTATTCTTACAATGAAGTAAGCTAGAGGAAAGGAAATGTTATTAAGAAAATCATAAGGAGGAGAAAATACATTTACAGTGGTGGACTGTAAAAAAGTCCACGTACAAGTGGACCCGCATAGTTCAGACCCATGTAGTTCCAGGGTCCACTGTATATCTGTTGAACGAATGCGGAGTCTGAAGTCTCACGTGTACACAGAGTACAGTCCTGGTTTACTCTGGTTTCTACCTATCAAGTTGTTCCATACAGCTGTAAACCATGTGTGGAATTCCAGCTCTAGAAGCCTCTGCTCTGAAAACCTTTCTTTTGGGCTCAAAGAACAACTAAGTGAGTGGCGTGTGCGGCCTAGGCACAGCCACGTCCCGTGCTGCGGGTCCCGGCTGGACAGTGACCGCCATTTACTTTCCAAATAAGCTACTCAAGAAAAGGGAGCAAAACAGAAAGAGGAGAATAGGTGACCGGGGAAATAAGAGTAGAAGAGCGAGAGTAAAAGTGAAAATGTTTAACATAGTTTCTTTTCTCTGGTTTTCCTTTAGAAAAAGCTAGCAGAGTGCAATGGGTTGTGTGCTTGAGAACGAAGAGGCCTCGATGAGGGTTTTGCTTTAACCCACTAGATCCTTCTGTGAGGATGGCAGGCTGCCTACCCTCTTCAAGCTCCCTTTCCATCTATAATGTAGGGCTTACGTTTTACGTTCCTCAGGTTGGGAAGCATGGATAGATGAGATTTTAAACACAGTTCTGGGCAAAAAGGGGGGTGAAGGGGAGTGGGAGGTTCAGGCTTCCAGTGACCAGAATGAATAAGTCATGGGGATGAGACGTAGGGCATAGGGAATATAGCCAGTGACATATAATAGTGCTTATGGTAGCCACACTTGTGGTGAGCATAGTGTGCTGTTGAGATTTGTCCAGTCAGCATGCTGTACACCTGAAAGTAATGTAACATCGTGTGTCAACAATGCTTTAAAAAAAGGTGCACAGTTCTGGGAAAATGGTATAATATTTATTTTTAAATATGCTTATAATTTTGGTTTTCTAAATACCTTCTTTTACCTTCCTCTTATTTTTTTTCCTAGAATGTATTTAGAGTCAAAATAAATGAAAGAGTTGTTTTTTCTTCATATTTTCACTGCCTTGATATTTATGAAGTTCCCTAAGGAACTAAAATATCTGACTGGATTTTGCAATGTTAAGAGCTTAGTGAAGTAAATTATTAAGAAAAATATAGTCAATCTCTTTGATCATTAACTTGATTTATTACAGGAACATGTTTACCATTCTCTTTATTTTTAAACCTTTTCTTCCTTGTTTCTTTTTGTTGATACTGTTTTCCCTGCTTTTTTACAATTCTAATCAAATTTTATCCACCCATAGCATGAATAATTTGGAAGCTGGTATGCTATGTGGCCACAGGTAATCCCTATTCTTTTTTGGTGTTAAGATTGTGCTTAATCATCTACTTTATAAATATGGATAGTAGAAAAAAAATATTCTGGAAGGTTTGGTGCAGAACATCCTGAAGAAGTAGAGTATTAACTGTTGGGACTCTCAGTTCATTCATAATGCATATTTCCTTTGTCAGAGAGAATCAGCGAATCAAGGTACATTGGCCCCAAAGTATCTTGAAGCAATGGCTATCATTGAACGCACACAAGAGAAGTTATTGTGAGTATGAGGCACCACAATGGTAATTACAAAGATTGCTGGCCAGGAGGTGTGGCTGGGAAATCCACGCTTCTCGGCTTACTTTTGTTTCTTCTGCTTCTTTTATCCTTATTAGTGGGATGGGTATCTCCAAATCTTCTGCTGGAGGCAATGAATTCTACTGCTCGCATAAAACATCCATCCTCACCCACAGTGGAGATGGAGGAAGTGAAAGTGTGTGTATGTGGGGAATAGGGTGTTAGGAGTGATCTATCCAGTATGCTTCTACGAGATGAGCTAGAGACGTAAATGGAACCAGGAGAAACTACTCTGTTCAAGAAAGAATGCTACATACGCTGAAGAGTAGGAAGGACGGTATAGTTAAGATGGTCGAGAATGCGAAGAGAAGAGCATAGCCATGTAGACGTAGAGCATGTACTCTAGGAAGTAAGAAGCACATTTCAAACTAGTTTTCTTGGTTGTAAAATCTGGTTTTAGAGGTCCTGGGCAAAGAAGGGAAACTACTGGACTTAGTTTGTTGGATCACATCAATGAAGAGAAGCCAAAATTAGCTCCTGAAAAGGGGTTCCTTGCCTATTGATGGAGAATTCCAAATACCCAAAGGTCAGATTTCACCCAGAGCTGATAAATACATTGCATTCTTAAATCACAGCATGACTGTCATGCTGACATTACCATCCAAAGTAGTGTCCCGGACCCCAGTTCTTGCCTAAGGATTGATGCTCCTGCCTCCCTTATTTGTACCTTTCAGATGCAGTTAGCTAATTCTACTGCTTCTTCTAGACAATGAGTTTCTATACGTGAAATACTTTTCAAACCTTTCCATTTTGTTGTGTTTCTCTGGACTCTGTCCCCATCAGAGAGGTTGAAAGCAGAGCCAGACAAGCAGAGGAGAAGTTTGAGGATGTAAATGAGAAACTTCATTATACCCTTATAAGAAATAAAGAACTGGAGAGAGAATTAGAGGCTATTTTGATGAGGTCTAGAGAGAAGGAGTTTGAAGGAAGAGAAGAAGAAAATGAAGGAGAAAGAGAAGATGGAGAAGATGAAGAAGATGACAATAACGAAGAAATCAGACCAGTAGAACATTCCCCAAAATCTCTAAAGAAAGGTGAGGCTTGCTTTCTCATTTTGCTTTATTTAGGTTATATTTATGAAACAAAACATGTTTGGGTCACAAATATCCTAGAAGAATATTAATATTTTTAGTACTGATTTACTGGTTCATATTTTTCATAGGAATATACATACATTTAACTGTATAACTATCTTATTCAGACAACTCACAAAAAGAAAACCAAATGACTAACAATCGTAGACTAAGAAACTAACATAAAATACAAGTTTTGCTTCTAAAACTGGCAAAGATTTTTAAAAATGAAAGAATATAATGGTGGTCACAAGGGGCAAACTAGTTTGTTTTACAGATAATACTTGTGGGTGGACAGACATGTAACTTTTTCAGAAAATAATTTGAGAGTATGTATAGATATCCCTTAAATATATGCATATACTTTGACCTAATAATTTTATTCTTGAGGATCTAGTCCAAGGAAATAATCCTAAATACAGAAAAAAAGATTAATGCACAAAGTTGTTCAATGTATCATTGTATATAATAGAGGCAACCTACATCTCCAATCATGGAAGAAAAGTTAAATTATGTTATACTAATATACTTGAATAGTATACCACTATTAAAATGGTTTATAATGACATGGAAATTTTTTAAAAAGATTTTATCTATTTGAGAGAGAGAGAGAGAGAGAGCATGAGTGGGGTGACGGGCAGATGGAGAAGCAGACTCCCTGCTGAGCAGGGAGCCTGATGTGGGGCTCAATCCCAGAACTCTGGGATCATGACCTGAGCTGAAGGCAGATGATTAACCAACTGACCCACACAGGTGCCCCGGGAAATTCTTTTTTTAAAATTTATTTTAGAGAGAGAGAGAGAAGTGAGAATGAGCAGGGGGAGGGGCAGAGGGAGAGAGAAACCCAAGCAAACTCCACGCTGAGTGCAGAGCCTGATGCAGGGCTTGATCTCACGACCCTGAGGTCACGACCTGAGCCCTGAGCCAAAACCAAGAGTCAGATGCTTAACTGACTGCGCCACCCAGGTGCCCTGGAAATTCTTATGTTTGAATATCAAATGCAAGAAAACACACTTTTATAAAGCTAGAAAAAAGACCGAGAAGGAAATTGTATCCAAATATTGATAGACATTGTCTCTGGTTGATGGAGGTTTGTGGGGAATTTTGACTTTGGTTTTTGGTACTTGTTTGATTTTCTATGATGGAAATAATCACCATTATTCTACAGGAAAAGGAATTTAACTCTTTATTTTCTTATCTCTAATTAGTGCACTAACCTGCCCTCAGGCAGTTCTCAGTAAACCCCAGGATTGGAGGCTAGTTTTTTATTTTTACTCTCACCTTCACCCTTTGGTGTGTTCCCAGGACAATTTCTGGTGCAAGGGATAGGACAGGGAGGATAGCGACTTCTGTCTCTGTCTCATCCCTATTTTCACCTATGCCCCCAGCCAAAGCGGTTGGTTAGCTAGTGCCCCACAGTCTCCCACCCAGGTACGTTGTGTTTGCACTATCACCAGACTGAGCTCATTTTCTCTCCTCTTGTTACCTCTCAACTGGTAAGATGCTAATTATTCCAAGCGTGACAATCCTTTAGCTTTAGGTTTGAATATATGGGAGATAGTTTTTGTGGATTAAAAAATTTTCATCTTACACTGTAATTTTATCCTGATTGTTTGAAAACTAGACTTTTTCCAGATTACAGAAAAATAAATATGCAAACTGTGCAAAAGACCTGCATGTTAAACTGGAGAGGTTAGCTCAGTATGGAATGAGTGATGTTATTTTCTTCCATTTCCATAAAGATCTTGGGGATGAGGTTAAATCCAGAATGAAAAGTATTAATAATTTTAAGTAGAGGATAACTATATACAGTTAGTCCCCAATCTATATAAACAATTGCCTACACAAACATAGCCACCCTTCGCCCTCCTTCCAAATACTCCCTCAGAGTCATTCCCGGAGGCTCAGAGGTGGAGGATGAGAGGCTCTGCAAAGCTTAGGGGAATCGGCTCCTAAGCCAAGCCCTTCTCATGCCATGTAGGAGACCTGAACCTTTTCCCCAGAAAATCTGAAAGTTGGACATTCCTTAGGGTTTGCAGGCAGCTCCTTTGAAAAATGCAGACCCTCCAGAGCAATATGAGATTCCTATGGCATATGCAGCATCATTTTTGTGTGACTTAGAGTATGAGATCACGTTTCCCTCTAGAGTTGTGCAGTGTATGGTAAAGGCTTGTGGATGCAGGACAGGGGGAAGATCTGGACGGAGCAGAAGACATATTTATTTTTGTTTTTGTGTCAGTCTTTCTAATAATTAGCAAATCATTGTGCTCTGAGCTGTGAATGAAGACAGGAATCGAGAGGGAAGTTTACGAAGATGAGTAGTGGCTTAGGCTCTAATCTCAGTGAAGCCTACAGTTAGGAGCTAGGAGCCGGGAGAGACACGAAGAGCAAGACAAGGGCATGAACAAGATGACCAAGTGTGGGATGGAGGTGGCAGCAGCCAGTCAGAAGGATTCACAGTGAGAAGCTTGGTGTCATGGAGCGGCCAGGGAGAGCCGGCTTGATGGCGAGAGGCCTCCTGCCTCCATCCCGAGGGCTGGGCCTGAGTCGGGTCTGTGCACAGGAGGCTGTGCACAGAGGGACCAGGAGACAGAACAGGAGTGCAGGAATGGGTGTGGGAGGACTTTGGATACTAGCTCTATTTGAATTGTTTTGTTTCCGCCAAGCTTGGGATATGTATAGGAAGGAAGGCGGAAATGTTCTTTCTGTTTCTCTATTTTCCTTGATCACATAGTCCTCTTTTCCAGGACCCAGAACTCAGGTAACTAACTGATTACACTTTAACTTTGGGAAAATGCATTCTGAATCCCAGTAACCAACTTAGAGTCAAATTTTGGACATACTGCCTGTTTATAGCTTGGGAGTTAGGCAGAATGGAATTTTTTTTTTTTAAAGATTTTATTTATTTATTTGAGAGAGAGAGAATGAGAGAGAGAGAGAGAGCACAAAAGGGGGGAGGGTTAGAGGGAGAAGCAGACTCCCTGCTAAGCAGGGAGCCCGATGTGGGACTCGATCCCAGGACTCCAGGATCATGACCTGAGCTGAAGGCAGTCGCTTAACCAACTGAGCCACCCAGGTGCCCCAGAATGGAATTTTTAAAAAGCTTTGTAAAGCTAAAAGTCCTTAGTAAATATTAGATATTGTTACTACAATACTCTGATTTTTTTTTTGTCTTTTCAGAGGTACAGCGCAAGGAAGGTCCTCTCAACCCTAAACCCAGACCCCGGACTAAATCCAAGACCAAGTCCAAGTAGCGTCCTTAGGGTGCTGGGCTTCAGCAGGGCTCCCCTCACTGATCTCTGTGTGCTACTTAGCTGACCCTGTGGCTCAACTGGAGGGGCTCCCTGTGCAACAGCTACTAGAAAAGTCATGACATACAACCCAAGAACATTTTCTCTTTAAAAGTCACAGTGAAAGCTGTAGGGAATAAGTGTGTTAGTTTATCTCCCAGATTAAAAATAGCTTGTGCCAAAGTTTGCTGGCCTCTTCAAATGATTTCCTAACAGAGGTCTGTGAAAAGTGTCAGTTCCTGTCAAGCAAATAATGCTTTTTGAAAACTCTGAACTCTGCAGAGAAGAGTGGCAAATACAAAGCATTATTTTTTCAATTTAAAAGAGAGGAGCCTGATGAT
Source organism: Phoca vitulina (assembly GCF_004348235.1). Taxonomy (NCBI): domain Eukaryota; kingdom Metazoa; phylum Chordata; class Mammalia; order Carnivora; family Phocidae; genus Phoca; species Phoca vitulina. Next base: position 7,037,423 of record NW_022589776.1, read on the forward strand.
GCTCTTGGGTTTTGGCAGCATTTTCAGATTTCTTTTTTTTTTTTTTAAGATTTTATTTATTTATTTGACAGAGAGAGACACAGCAAGAGAGGGAACACAAGCAGGGGGAGTGGGAGAGGGAGAAGCAGGCTTCCCGCCAAGCAGGGAGCCCGATGCGGGGCTCGATCCCAGGACCCTGAGATCATGACCTGAGCCGAAGGCAGACGCTTAACCGACTGAGCTACCCAGGCACCCCCATTTTCAGATTTCTTATGATTTCAGGCATTTTTATGATTTATTTGATTTTCACAATAACCCTACAAAGTAGGTGGGGGAGATGCTGTTGTTATCCCATTTCTCAGAAGATTAAACTGAGGCCCCCCCCAAATGGTTATAAGACTCCCCAAGGTCACAGAACTAATGAGTGTCAGAGGCCCCTGCTTACTGGACCTGTGTCTGGATGTTTGACAGTAGTGATGGGCCACCAGGCCACTGCTCAGATGGTTTCCTTCACAGGGAAAGGATGGAAGATTGTACTGAAATTTAGGAATGCTGCTGAAGATTCACCCAGAATCGCCATTTTTTGCTTTGATCGCCTCACTTGTCTGCTCTGTTCATGACCCCAGATCCATTGAGGCACTAGAGATGGACTAACCTGCAAAAATAAGTTGCGAGTGACAAATGGACATTTGGGGCAAGCACTCGGCAAGGACCCCCTCCTACCTTACTGCTCCCGGCACACCTGCATTTGCTCTGATCTCTGGCTCCAAATACCTATGCACCTGCTTTGGCTCACATATTTGCTGTTCCTTTGGATTTATCTCCGAATTTTAGACCCCTGCCTGTTCCCTAAGCCTCAGAAACCCTGTGACTCAGAGTCCCCAGTCTTTTTCAGCCCAGTCCCTGGCCAGGCCTGCCTCTGCCATCATCAAAGTAGGCATAAGATGGGTTTCAAAAATGCTTAGGGTCTGTCCACCTGAGCCCACTGGATGACTCTTGAAGTCTGAGCAAAGAAACCTGACTTCAGACAGTCGGCTGTGCTCGTGGCCCAGCTGACAGCCAGAGCTGCCGCTCTTGGCCCCCGCTTACAGTTCTCGCTTGCTGGGGCATAGCCAGCCCTACCCTTCCCCAAAGAGATTCTTAGGTAATCCTAGAAAATTTGGAGGCTTTTTGGTGGGATTTCCGAATGCTGCTTTTTTTTTAAGATTTTATTTATTTGTCAGAGCACAAGCAGGGGGAGCAGCAGGCTCCCCACAGAGCAGGGAGCCTGATGCGGGACTCGATCCCAGGACCCTGGGATCATGACCTGAGCCGAAGGCAGACGCTTAACCAACTGAGCCACCGAGGTGTCCCTCTGAATACTTCTTAATTGATTTCCCACTTTGCAGGAATGAGTGGTCATTTCCATACAAATCAGCAGCCCCTCTCCCTGAACATGAGAACCTTGCCCCTCAGAACGTGGCAGCTCCATCGGGTGGACAGCTCAGTCTCTAAAGGCCAGAGTTAAGCCTGCTGCCACTACAATTAGGATGAGATGTTTGGCACCTAGTTAGGTGGTTTGGTTGTGAGCCAGAGAAACCCACTCTTGCAAACACACATAGAAGGCTAATTTATTGAAAGCGTGTTGGGGAGCTCAGGGGGCTGAAGGGAAGTCTTTTTTTTTTTAATAGCTTTTTTTTTTTTTTTTTTTGAGAGAGAGAAAGAGCACAAGCAGGGGGAGCGGCAGGCAGAGGGAAAGGGAGAAGCAGACTCCCTGCTGAGCGAGGAGTGCGACGTGGGGCTTGATCCCAGGACCCTGGGATCATGACCTGGGCCGAAGGCAGCCGCTTAACCGACTGAGCCACCCAGGCGTCCCACACACCTTAGTTTTGGATTGTACTGTCCAACTTGTCCTCCACACATCATTTCAAGATCAGTAACCAGCTAGAAGGCAGCTCCTGGTGTCAAGAGGAGACTTCTGCTGCTGGGAACTTGCAGACAGCACGATCAGCTCACCTTGCTAGTCTCAACAGAGTTTCCCTTGACCATTCACAGTTTCATACAACTTAGTCCCGATATTTCCCACCCATCAAGCACTCCCATCCCAATGGTCAGTTAATAGTTGAAGATATCACAGGCTGCTTGAGCAGAGCTGGAAGGTGCCCTCTGGCAAGCTAGTGAGAAATTTAAATGTTGACTGAGCCAGACAGCAGAGGAGACCAACGAATGGGTGATACCATAACTCCCCAGACCTGTAGGTAAATCTGCCTTTGACAAAAGGAGCCATGCTACAAGGAATTCTTAAGGGTCTTAAAAGCCATTATTATTACCTTATTACCCTGGCATTCACTCCTAATTGGTCCTTTAAATGGGCTGGATCATCAATGACCATGCCCTGGCTGGTCCACAAAAGCAAACCGCAAACCCCATCTGTTAGATATTCTGGGAAATCACCCAGGAATTTTCCCCAACTCTCATCCTATCTATTACTGCCTCCTCAGTGCTTGCTTTCCTCTCTCTGGTACCCTACTTTTGGCAGATTTTGGTACCTGCTTTTGGCTTACTTGGATTTGGCAGCCTTTTGGATTCCATATTTTGTATTTTGGCACTTCTTCTGGTTTAAAGCTTTGCCTGCTCCTTTGGCTTCAGAATCTCCCATTGCCTCCAGCCGAGACTAATCAACCTATGGCTCTCAGCACTGCCACTCCCCCACAACCAAGTATGGTCCTTGGGAGTAGGGAGGGAAACTTCTTTTGAGAAGATATGGAAATATTTTTCAGAAATGGATGAAATAGCCTTTTGAAACAAAATTCAAAGTTATCATCTCAGTACATAGTAACCATATAAGCTGATTGCTAAAATAATAAACGAATTGGGCATGATTGTATGAATATGTGGGTTTTGAAATCATCTAGCAGTTCTGCATAATCTTGGGAAGATGCATTGCTTGGCCAACGCCCTCAGGCTTGCAGGCTTGGGCTAGAGTGTGTGGCTTTCCCAGCTGTGGATGGAGGTGAGAAGGAGGCTTAGAGGTGTAGGACAGAGATGGCCCTAGGATGGCATCATTATATACTGCTATATTACCATGTGCTACCAGGGAGTTTTTGGTCTTTTTTTGTTGGAAAACAGGAGGAAAGGCAGAGAGGGCAGAAGTGTGGAAGTGATCGAGAGGCAAAGCATCCTTGATCATGGGCCCCGTTTCTGTTACTTAAACATAGTGGGGAACCAGCCCATCCCCAACAGACACAATGCTATAAAAGTTTCTAGGTCCACTCCTAGGAGCTCAGAATACATTTTCTCTCTTGAAATAATGCGCTGTAGGGTTTTATGGGTTAACGTTCATAAACAAAAACCCTTTACAGGTGTGTTTATGTAAAATGTTTAAAGTTCTCACTTAGGGATACCACTCTTTCTTTCTGTACTACCAACATGGAACTTCCCATTATAAGTAGCATTTTACTAACATACACGATATTAGTAATATTTTTGGGATGTTAGTAAGATTTTATAATATTATTGATTTTTTTAAGTCTATAGAGGATTTGCTGTATACCTCAGGATGCTTTCTTTTTTACTTGGCTAATTTTTTTCTATAGGTACGTATTTTTTTTTTTTTTTAAGATTTTATTTATTTATTTGAGACACAGAGATACAGAGAGAGAGAGAGAGAACACAAGCAGGGAGAGAGGCAGAGGGAGAAGCAGGCTCCCCACTGAGTCAGGAGCCCGATGTGGGGCTCGATCCCAGGACCCCGGGATCATGACCCGAGCCGAAGGCAGACGCCCAACCATCTGAGCCACCCAGGTGCCCCTATAGATACATATTTCTAATTGAGTAAGACAAGTTAATGGAAAGTAAGACTTATAAGAATATATTTATATTAAAAAATATCTGTACTAGAAAAGAATGCTTCAGGGCATGTATAGGTCACATAATGTCATTACTGTTTGAGAAATAAGCAAGCTGGTAAATGCTATACTGAGAATACGTCAGTCCCATGTTTACAGTGATGCTTCTTAAGATTTTAAGCAACATGTATCAGGTAAATGTTTTTGTCCTTTTATTTCTCTATTTTAAAAAGGAGGCTCCATAAAAAGAATTCCTTTTAAATTCTTTTAATTAGATGTAAATTTTATATCCAGCCCAAGTACATCTTCTTTCATTCGCTCGGGAACATTTAAGTGTCACTGTGGTGCACCTATCAGGGTTAGATGTGAAGACCATAGGGTGGAACATACAAGATTGAGTGTAGTTGGGGCGGGGGTGGGGGGAGCCAATGACCAAGATGTGCCTTTGAGGAGTTCATAGTACAGCTGGAGAGAAGCCTGCATCTTAACTACAGGATTACAATAACGTGTGATGAACACAATAAAAAGGCCACGGGAGCAGCAAAGACCTTGCCAAAGGGGCCAGGGGGCATACAGCAAAATAGACATAAAATTCTTTCCAGAGTAGAATGTTGGCTAAAGCTCTCTCCCATAGTTTCTCTAATTAAAATGATCCATCTAAACTTGTCATTACGTCATCTCACTGTCCCTCACAATTGTTTCGGATTGCTGAGTTGTGACTGTGCATTCCAAGGGTATTCCGTGTGGCCACCGAAGAAAGCGTGGGACGTGAGGACAGCGTGCCTCCCTTGGGGATGTGGCTGTCGCCTGACAGGCCCCTTCCAGGCCCGTTCCCCGTGGCTCCTCCTATAGCATGGGAGAGTCTTTCCTTTTAGGACTTGGTGGCTCGACAGGTTTGGAAGGATTGGGGAAGGGGAGGCTTCCTTGAGTTCTACTGCCGGGCGAAGACAGGAAATTGAGCAAGTCAAATGGCAGAGGCAAAACCACTGTGGAAGGTTTGTCGGTAGACAGGGCTTGGAGGGTGTGGAGGTACCGCAGCTGAACAGCGGCCGGAGTGCCTGCCAGAATCTCAGCTGCCCTTCTCAGGGACTCCGACGCGGCCTTCTCCCCCTCCGCAGCGATCACCTGGGAACAGATGTGAGGAGAAGCAAAGTGGTTCTTACTCACCATTCGGTGTCCCTCAGTGAACGAGCACAGAGCACCGCCTGGCGCCAGGCCCTGTGAAGCAGCCAGCAGGCTGACGGCCTTCTTGCTCAAGGATCCTGGTCTAGGGGAGATTGGCTGCACTCTTCGTTGTAATTTAGGGCCGAATTTGTCAAGGGCCCTGACAAGCATAGTGATGTGTTAGGGGAGTTATTAATTATGTCTGCGGGGCCTTGAACGATTAGTAGGATTTTGCCATATTGAGAAAAAGTTGGCCAGCATTCTAGGCGAGGACGTGGAAGCCTGAAGCGGGGACTCCTAACCAGGGCAAAATGAACGAGTGAGCATTTCAGAGGAAAAAGCACGAAGCTCACCACCCAAGTGCCACCTTAAAGTGGACTAAGAGGACTAGACTCAGATCTAGAAGCAACTCTGCCCAGAGGACCACTTTCTTCCCTTCCTCCTCTCAACACTCCTCGGTTACTGAGCTCCTCTGTGGTGGGGTTCTTCTTTACCTGCTTTCTGTTCTTTAAGAGCAATCTGTCTCCCCTTCAGTCCTCCTTTTCCTTTTCCCAGCACCCCTCCCACCCCCACCTCCATCCCCAGGAGCTGCTGGTGGCCAGCGCTGTGCGGCCGGCAGGCCTGCCTGGAGGCTGTGTGTGGCGCGACCTTCTCTTGGCTCTGGCATTGAGCGAATCGGGCCTCATCATGGTCATCCCTCCACAGCCTGCACGCAGCTAGGGATACGGGTCTGCTGTCATTTACGCATTAACAGAGGTGACAGGTGGCTGATATTACCTAGGAAAGATGCCAGCTCGAGGAAAGAGGGATGGCGGGGTGGGGGGGGGGGGAGGATGCCTTTCAGGAGAGCGAGTGAAGGCAAGACTCGAGGAGGAGGAGCTCACTGTTTCCAATGGCTTCAGAGGGAGGGCATCGCGGAAAAGGCTGGGTGGCATTAGTCAGGCAGCTATGAACACACTTTAAGGGAATACTTTTAAAAGGGTGGGGTGGGGGGCACCAGCTCTGGATGAGTGGGAGGTGAGGAAGTAGTGGGAAACGTTCTCGGTGGGGGGCAGGCCTGCGCCGCGCTGGCTCACCCGCACTTTGGCCTGTCTCTGTGCTTCGGCCTCCACAGCCAGGGAGTGCTGGAGCCCTGCTGGCAGCCTGACATCCTTGCTGGAAAAGAAAGAGTGTGGACAGGTAGGTGTGCAGCACTGCTTTTAGCAGCCAGGGGTTCAGCCAGACTGGCCAACGTCTCTGTTATTATTTCAGGATGCCCGGCAAATTCTGATCTAACAGGGTGGCCGTCCCTAGACCTCTGAGGCCAATGGTGGGCAGAGAAGGGCCACTCGAAAGTCAGTGCCTCAACTGCAGACACATGATCACTGATGTTACAGCAGCGCCCTGGTTTGCTCTGTGCAAGGAGAACACATTCTTTAGTTGACAGATGATTATGATCTTTCCCACTTAAGGTTTAATCTAAATCCCAACTATTAAATTTGAACAATGAAAAACAGCTTTGATGAGCCATACTATCCGTGATAAGGGAAGGCATCTAAGTTTATGAAGGAATTGATTTTGAAAAGAGTAGAACTGACCACGTAAGAGTAATAACGTTATTACATAAAAGATACAAAATTGTATTTTTACCCTGTTTGTAACTACGAAAATGACATAGCCAGAAAACAATCTGGCAGTTCCATGGAGAGTTAAACATAGAGCTACTATACGAGTCAGTAATTCTACTGCTAGGTATATGTGAAAACATGTTCCCACAAAAGCTGGCACATGAACGGGCACTGCGGTGTTCTTCAGAATAGTCCTAAAGTGGAAACAACCCAAATGTCCATCAGCGAACAGCAGGTTAACCAGATGAGCTGGACCACACAATGGATATTATTTGACCGTCAAAAGGAACGATGTCCTGATTCCTGCTTCACCACAGATGAACCTTGAAAACAACATGCTAAATGAAAGCAGCCAAACACAAAAGGCCATGTAACATTTGTATGAAATGTCCAGGATAGCCAAGTACACAGAGATTAGTGTCGTTGGGCTGGGGGGAAAGGGAGCAATGAGGAGTCCCTGCTTGACAGGTGTGGGCTTTCTTTTTGGGGTGATGAAAATGTTCTGGAATTAGACAGTAATGATGGTTTCACCACTCCATGAATATAATAAAAACACTCGTACTTTAAAATGGTTATAATGGTGAGTTTTTATGTTATGTGAATTTTATCTCAAAAAATTATTTTAACTCCATGGAGAGAAAATCATGAAAGTAATTTGCCTAAATGTTACAGTGGTTGTGTTATGGCTCTGAGTCCTAGGTAATTTTTTCCTTTGTCCGAATTTATGCCAGTGTGGCTATAGTACTCATTGAAAATAATTTTTAAAAGTTATTTTAAAATAAAACCAAAATATTTCCCTTTATCACATTGTTCTTCTTGCTTAATTTCCTACCCACATTTCTGTTCTCTCCACTTTGATTCCCCAAATACAGGTCACTGAATCCAAGGCCACCTGTGGAGGGAAGAGTTGAGATGTCAGTGAGAACCTCCAGGTGAGAGTAGAGCACCCCTATGCCCTCATGGCCATTGTTCTGAACTGAGAAAGTACATTTCCTCTGAAGGAACATTCATTTCCTTTTTTGTTTTAATGTTACGGTGCCTTGCAAAAAGTTGCTTAACTTTGGGGCACCTGGGTGGCTCAGCTGGTTAAGAAGCTGACCATTGATTTTGGCTCAGGTCATGATCTCAGGATCGTGAGATCGAGCCCCACATGGGGCTCCATGCTGAGTGTGGAGCTTGCTTGAGATTCTCTCCCTCTCTCCCTTTGCCACTCTCCCTGCTCTCTCTCTCTCTTAAAAAAATAAAGTTGCTTAACTTTGCACAGTGCCACTCAATAAATACTTGTGGAATTAAAGATGGTGTGGTAGGCTGAATAATGGCTCCCCAAGACATCCATGTTCTTATCTCTGAAACCTGTGAATGTTACCCCAGAAGAGACCTTGCAGATGGGATTAAGTTAAAATCGCCCCATTTATGGGGCGATTATCTAGGATCTTCCCTGTGGGGCCCAAATGCAGTCACAAGTATCCTTTTAAGGGGGAACAGAGGGAGATGTGACTACAGAAGAGGAGAAGGTGATGTGATTCTGTGGGCAGAGTTTGGAGGGATGGGCTGTGAAGATTGAGGAAGGGGCCACGAGTTGGGGAAACGGGGCTGCTAGAAGATGGAAAAGGCAAGGAAATGATTTCTCCTCTTGGAACCTCCAGAACGAAGCTGCCCTGCTGACACCTTGACTTTGGCCCCAGTGAAACTATTTTTGGACTCCTGGCCTTCAAAACTGTATGAGATTAAATTGGCATTGCTGTAAGTCACCAAGTGTGTGGTAATTTGTCACAGAAGCAATGGGAAACCAATACAGACAGTGAAGTTGATAAATCTGTTTTAAGATGCACTTATTAGAGAACCAGAGTCTAATCTCTCCCAAATGGTTTTCATTTAGAGGTGCTTCCTTCCTGCCGGTGGCCCCTGTTTGCCCCACCTCCCAGGCCCAGAAGGCAGAAGACGATGAACTGTAGGCTCTGGAAAAGAGGGGCAGGGCATGGCACGCCCCGGGGGGGGGGGGCCCTACTCTTTTCTGGTTCACTGGTGTCTGGTGATTTCTCAGTGGCTGGACAGCTAGCTAGCTTAGTGCACCGAGAGCCCTGAGAAGGCTGACTCATCTGGCGGGGGGAGGGGGTGATGAGAGGAAGGAGTGTTGAAAAGACCTCGCACAGGAGGTGGCATCTTAAAAGACAAATAGGACTTCGCCTGTGGAGAAAAGGGAAACATTCCTTGCAGAGGAGGCCCATGGAAAATGCCGGAGGAACGCTGAGGGGGATGGAGGGTTAGCCGACGGGGGAGGGGGCGGTTGGGGGGAGATGGCAAGGGGTGGGGCTACAACAGTTGGCTCATTTGTTCACTCATCCGGAGAACATTATCTGCCTGCTGTGTGACCTTGTCCTCTCTCCTTTAGAGGGGAGGGGTGAACAGGAAGAGAGGCTGAGGGTGCCGAGGGGGAGCACGCTGGAGTGGTTTTTTTTTTTTTTTAAGATTTTATTTATTTATTTGACAGAGAGAACACAAGCAGGGGGAGTGGGAGAGGGAGAAGCAGGCTTCCCGCCGAGCAGGGAGCCCGATGCGGGGCTCGATCCCAGGACCCCGGGATCATGACTTGAGCCGAAGGCAGACGCACAATGACTAAGCCACCCAGGCGCCCCTGGAGTGGTTTTTAATTTCCAGAGCAGGAACTGCCCGTGTCCCTCTTGTTCTAATTTCTTGTTTCTTTTTAGTTCTCTTGTTTCTGAATTTGTCCCTTTTCCACCAAGACTCTAATCTCAGTTTTATAAGTAACAAGCTGGACAAGTCACCTGCGAAGATGAGTGAGTGCTCGGGCGCCATCACTACCTAAATGCCTTTGGTCCTCCGGCCCTTCTGCTGGAGGTCCTCCTTTTGGCGAGACAACATTCCGACCTTCCTGTCTCAATTCTGGGCCAGGGAGCCTGTGGCCCCCACGACAGGCTCCCCGACTGGTGGTAACTGCCATTTGGCCAGCTGCCAGGAATCCGGCTTTGTTCTCCCGTCTCAATACCTTTGCCACATTGTCTTGGTAAGAAGGGAGGATGCCACCGTGGCCGCGGGTGAAGAGGCTGAGCTTGCCGCCTGGCGGCTGGATGGGGCTGCCCGTGAGGCACTTCCTGCTCCTCGATTCCCTCCCTAATTCCCAATCAATTAAATCTCAGTAATTGATTGGGAGATTAATCATGTAAGGGTCTGTGACATTTTCTTTTTAGCTGAAAGTCTTATTTGAACTAACTTTGCCTGTTTCCCCAGCTAGACTGTCAGCTCCCAGGAACCATGCCTTCTCATGTCTGTGGGACCAGCCACGTGTCCCACGTGGCCCCATCCTCCCTGCCAGCTCTCTTTGGGCTCTGGGGGCACGTTCCAGTGAGTGTAGAGCCACCGGGGTGAGGGGATGAAGGGCAGAACCTGTGGCAATGACTGACTAGTCATCACCTGGTTGACTCAGGGTCAATCTGGCAACCTCTCACTCAGCTGTCAGCTCCTTGAAGGATGGTACCTTCAACAGTGAACGCCTGCCAGATGCTTCCATTGCATGTGCTTCAATAAATGACCGATGAAGAAATGAATAAAAGAGAAAGAGGTATTTCAACATATTAGATGATAAATTTGTTGAAGTACCTTTATATCTTGGGCAATGCTCTTCCTCTCTAGAAGAATTTCAGTGAGGGATCGGTGTGCTAGGAGACGCTTCATGGTGGTCTGCACAAGAAATTGGACAGCTCTGGGCATGTGAGCAAGACTGCTTAGGAGGAGAGAGGCATTTTCCATTCGATAGTAGCAGATGGCATCCATCTCCATTATAAACATGTCTTTGGTCACAACCTGGGCAGAAAAAAGAGTTTGGAGAACATGATTTTTTTTTTTTTAAGATTTTTATTTATTTATCAGAGACAGAGAGAGAGAGTGCACAAGAAGGAGGAGGGGCAGAGGCAGAAGGAGAAGCAGACTCCCCACTGAGCAGGGAGCCCAATGTGGGACTCGATCCCAGGACCCTGGGATCATGACCTGAGCCAAAGGCAGCCACTTAACCGACTGAGCCACCCAGGCGTCCCGAACAGGACTTAGTTTAGTGCTCCTTTCCCAGGAGGATGATAGAGAAGCTAAATGTGTTCAAGGGAAATTTTCTCAGTAAGATTATAGGAAAAAAAAAAAAGAGTCGTTGGCCCACCCTTTTATTCGAAATAGATGTGTTTTTGAAGATTATGGAGTTTTTATGAAATACACTAAAGAACTCACAATTTAAAGGAATCCTGTTGTAAATAGTTTTGTAAAAATATCAGGAATAATTTTCTCAGACAAAAACATTCAGTTAATTGTATATCAGGTCTTTTTAAACTGATGCCAAGGGGCACCTGGGTGGCTCAGATGGTTAAGCATCTGTCTTTGGTTCAGGTCATGATCCTGGGGTCCTGGGATGAAGCCCCACATCAGGCTCCTGGCTCAGCAGGGAGCCTGCTTCTCCCTCTCCCTCTGCTCATGCTCTCTCTCTCTCTGTGTCTCTGTCAATTGAATAAATAAAACAAAAATCTTAAAAAAAAAAAAAAACCCGATGCCAAAAAATGTACTTAAAAGAGAAGCACGTTCTGGGAAACAAGTGCTCTGATATGTTGTTTGCTGAGTGTCCACTAGGGGGCAGACTGGTGCTACACACCAAGAGACCTAAAAGCTGCTCATTCTCAACATTTCCATTTTTAGACACTTATCACAAAGACATATTTTTAAGGATTTAGCTGCAAGGATGTCATTCATAGTATTGTTTATTATAATAAAAAATTAGAAATCAATTAATATTCGCAACAGGGAATTGTGAATTGTGGTACATCCATACAATGAAATGCTATGTGTCCATTTAAAACAAAGGGCGCCTGGGGGGCTCAGTGGGAAGAGCAGGCGACTCTTGATCTCGGGGTTGTGAGTTCAAGCCCCATGTTGAGTGTAGAGATTACTTAAAAATAAAATCTTGAAAAAAAATAAGACAAAGGGGTAGAAATATAGCTAATATATGAAAACATGATCCAACAGAGTATTGAGGGAAAAAAGACACGTTATGAAATAGTATGATATGTACACCTGTCTGTAAATATAACCACATACATAGAAAAATTTGAAAGGATACACTCTGATAAAAGGGGAAGCTAGCCTAGCCAAGCTGACACATAAAATTAACCATCACAAAGTCCTTTGCCCATTTTTAAGTGAGTTGTTTGCTTTCTTGTTGATTTGTAAGATTTCTTTATATATTATGGGTATTAATCCCTTATCAGAAGTATTATTTGCAAATATTTTCTCCCACCCATAGGTTATCTGTTTATTCTTTTGATTGTGTCCTTTGATACACAGGAGTTTTTAATTTTGATACAGTCCATATCCCTACTTTCCTCTTCGACTTTTGAGTTAAATAGTCATTTTGACTTGGACCAGAATTGGTAGCTCAGCCATACAAAACGAAGAGAGAAAGCAAAATCCATCATTTGACTTACCTCATGAAAGGGTATCTCCAAAGTTTGGAGGCGAAGGTCAACCTTGTGGTAGGTATCCAGGCAGGGCAAAAAGAAGAAAAGGCCTAGAAGAGGGGGGTGGAGAAATTGACAGGTGAATGGTTAGTATGGAGATTGTTTGGGGTTCACCTCTTCGGGGTGAGGTTGCATATCGCATTGCTTTCCTTAGCCTCCAACTACACACAGACTGGGCAATCCCACCTCTATCCTGATAGTGAGTTTGTGGTTGCTAAAGTTACCAGACAATTTTTTGTTCAATCTAGAACACTTTTGAGGGTGAAAGGTGAGCGTTGTTACAACTTACTCCAGGACGACAGACATAAGCGGGGATTAATCCCAGCAAAATGGGCTGTATGGTCACCTTGGTCATGGTGCTAACCCCTCCAGATTTTGAGTAACATGTCTGTCTTCTTCACTAGATTTAACTCCCTAACGAGAGTGTCTCATGCACCCTCGTTAGTTTTAGTGCTTGACTTGGTGCCTTTTAGGGGCTCTGTAAAATTATTTTTGAATCCATGCATGTACCAACATGACCAACTTTAGAGCCGGCAACCTCCATGTGGTACTTCTTAAAATGTGAACCCCAGAGGGTATCACAATAGCAATATCATGATACCAGCTTCATGTTACCTAATGTAATATACAAGGTCAATGTGCAATAAGTATTTTTAAATTGATTTATTGAGATTTTCTGAGAGCCACTGGACAGTGTGGGCTCCTGTAAGAGCCAACAAGCAGCACCTCACAGAGCCCAGGACCTCTCTGAGGAGCAGCACAGCTACTAGCCCTTTCTAGCCCCAATAAAGAAGGATGCAGAAAATTAGAACCAGAACAAGATGGTCCCTGTCCTAGACCACAGGGTCTGGTTCTACTTTTGCGTGGACCCATCTGTTTGTTTTGAATTGTCAAACTCGGATTTGTGTCTTCTAGTCTAGTCTCTGTTCTCTACTTGTTTCTGTAAAGCTGGCTTGGAACTTCCAATATATGCACCTGGGACTTCGCTCCTTCCCATGCCTTTCTGGCTAGCTGGAATCTCCAAACCCCAACTACTTTAGACTTTGTGGACTAACCATATTTCTATCTGTGCTTGGACCTCTGGACATCAACTCCACTAGACTTTAAGGTCCTAGAGATCAGAAACCATCTCATTTATCCATCTTCACCTCCTGGGCAGTTATACAATATCTAAGACACAGGAAGTGCTCCATCTATGTTTTCTAAATTCCATGAACCAAAGGCCAATTTGTCACTCGGATGCTGGACTTTTCCTATCTCCCATGGTTTGGTCTGACCCCCTGTATCTGAACTAGCTCAGCTTTGCTCAGCACTCTAACCAAAACATGTTCTGCTCAAACCAGTGCCCAGCCACGGGTCCTAAGCCTACTTGCTAGTCCAGCCAGCCTGGCCCCGGCACTTGACTCTGCACCCAGCCTCTTTCTTGGCCACTGTTACCCGATAGTAATGCTCTCTGAAGAATCTTTCATAACCTGTGTTACAAGTAACAGATTAGAAAATGCAGATATCACAAATCAGGTTATGTCATATAATCTGAGGTCCATATTACAAATATGCACGGATTGAAGAAACTGGCAAGTCTATGGGGGGTAGAAGGGTGTTTCATACCAGGGCCTTTGGCTCTTCCAGGAAGCAGGTGTCCCAGTCGGAATATTATTACTCTCTCATACTCTTGTACAACCTAAAGGGAAAAATAATACTTTTGAAACACTCCAAGAAAGAAAAATAAAGTCTTCAAAAGGACTTGGCACACGAGAGTGATCCTAGATACCAGAAAACTTTAGTTTTGAGAACCAAGAAAAAATTTCTATTAATATTTACATTTCCAAAATCTACACTTAGTAAGTGTAGAACTTCAGAAACCAGTGCAAGTATATTGGCCACGTTAATTTTAGAGCCCATGAACAGAATTTTGATTAAAGAGTCATGATTATCTAAAAAATAATGCTTCTACTACCTCCAACATATCGAAATCAAGAAAATCACAGCATGTTTAATCTTGTATTTTGCTGTGACTTCTGCCATTATTAGCTTTTATATGGATCCCACATTTGCTATTTAATAGAAATAGCTATTAAATAGCTATTTGTTTCAAACAGCAATTTCTTCTGAGGTTGCTTCAAAATTATTCATTTGGGTTTCAATTTGCCAATTCTCATTGGTGATTGTATCTAGAAAGATTAAGTGTGCCCTGAAAATATGTAGTTATTTTTAAATGACAAAAAGGGAGATTCTCTGTGTAGAAATTTTTGCATGTTAGGAGAGAAACAGGAAAGTTAACACACACTACTTCAAAAATAAACTTCATTTTTCTGGCCCAGTATCAAAATCTGGGTTCTTTTTTTTTTTTTTTTTAAAGATTTTATTTATTTATTTGACAGAGAGAGACACAGCAAGAGAGAGAACACAAGCAGGGGGAGTGGGAGAGGGAGAAGCAGGCTTCCCGCGGAGCAGGGAGCCTGATGTGGGGCTCGATCCCTGGACCCTGGGATCATGACCTGAGCCAAAGGCAGATGCTTAACGACTGAGCCACCCAGGTGCCCTTTTTTTTTTTTTTAAGATTTTATTTATTTATTTGACAGAGAGAGACACAGCGAGAGAGGGAACACAAGCAGGGGGAGTGGGAGAGGGAGAAGCAGGCTTCCCGCGGAGCAGGGAGCCCGATGCGGGTCCCGATCCCAGGACTCTGGGATCATGACCCGAGGTGAAGGCAGACACCCAACGACTGAGCCACCCCGGTGCCCCAAAATCTGGGTTCTACTACTTGCTTACCATTAGCTTATTTGGTCTGTTTATTTGTATATATGCCCCACCCGTGAACTTCTGTTCACGGATTATTTGTGACTGTAGACATGTTTTCCTTCTTCATCCTCCCTCCACTTTAGAAAGCTCCACTGAATGATAATTAGTCAAATATGAAAATGTCATGAAGAGACCAAAAGTAACACATTTTGAAGTGTGCTTCCTAAGGGAACAGGCTCCCTTACCCCACTGTAAGTCCCTTGGGGTCAAGTACCAGGTCTTGTTGATCCTTCCAAGGTTTACAACTCCTGTGCCTGAATCTTGCCTTGTTTGTTGAAACAATGAATGAGAATGAATGCCTAGATTTGGTTCCCAGAGCAGGCCCCAGGCATCCCCGATTTCCTGGCTCCCTGGCATTACTTGTTTCATTTCTGCTTTTACTGGGAGAAACAAATTCTTCCTAGAGATGCAGAGGAGCCTTACTCCTTCAAGACCTTGGTTAAGTGTTACACATCATTCTGCTTTAGTATCCTCTACCTAATTGACTTTTAGGGTTTACCATCTTTTTTTCCCCCCTAAAGATTTATTTAATTATTTTAGAGAGTGAGAGAGAACACACATGCACAGGGAGGCGCAGAGGGAAAGGGAGAGAGAATCTTCAAGCAGACTCCCTGCTGAGCACAGAGCCTGATGTGGGGCTCAATCCCAGGACCCTGAGATCATGACCTGAGTCAAAATCAAGAGTCCAATGCTTAACCCACTGAGTCACCCAGGTCCCAAGACAAAATGGAATTTAAAACAAATACAAAAATGTGCTAGTGATAAAGAGAGACATTGTATAACAATAAAAGGGTCAATGTGTTAGGAAAGTATAACAATGATGAACATACATGTACCTAAAAACAGAGATCTAAATTATAAGAAGCAAAAACCAAAAGAACTGAAGGGAGAAATAGACAATTCAAGCAACAAAAATAGTTGGAGAATTTAATATTCCACTTTCAATCATGTAGAGAACAACTAGACAGAAGATAAACAAGGAAATAAGACTTGAGCAACACGATACATAAACTAGACCTAACAGACATCTACAACACAACACCCAACAACAGCAAAATACACTTTCTTCTCAAGAACACATGAAATATCGGGGCTTCTGGGTGCTCGGTTGGTTAAGCGTCTACCTTTGACTCAGGTCATGATACCGGAGTACCAGGATTGAGCCCTGCATCGGGCTCCCTGCTTAGTGGGGAGTCTGATTCTCCGTCTGACTCTCTCCCCTCTGGTGCCCTCTCTCACTCTCTCAAATAAGTAAAAATCTTTAAAAGAATAAAAAGAACACATGAGACATCTGTAGGATAGATCAAATGCTAGTCATAAAACAAACCTCAATAAATTTAAAACTATTGAAATTATACAAAGTATATTATCTGATTACAATGGAATGAAATTGGAAATCATTAACAAGGAAGTTTGGGGAATTCACAAATATATAGAAACTGAATGACATACTCTAAAATAACCAATGGATCAAAGAAGAAATCAAAAGAGACATTAGAAAATATTTTGAGCTGAATGAAAACAAAAACACAGACACCAAAACATATGGGATGCAACTAAAGCAGTGCTTAGAGGAAAATTTATAGCTGTAGATGCCTACAATAAAAGAGAAGAAATACTCAAAATAAAACCCTAATTGTCTACCATAAGACACTGGATATAGAAGAGCAAACTAACCCTAAGGCAAGCAGAAAGAAGAAAATAAGGAAGATTAGAGTGGAAATAAATGCAATAGAAAATAGAAAAATAATAGAGAAAATCAAAGTTGGTTCTTTGAAAAGATCAACAAAATTGACAAATATTTAGCTAAATGGACCAGGGGAAAAAAAAAGAAGACTCAAATTTCCAAAATCAGGAATGAAAAAGGAATGACAGGAACATCATTACTGTCCTTACAGAAATAAAAAAAAAGATTATAAAAGAAAATACTATGAAAGACTATATGCCTCAAAATAGATATAACTTAGGTGAAATGGACAAATCCCTGTATAGATGCAACTACCGAAACTGACTTGAGAAAAACAAAAACAAAAACAAAAACAAAAAAAAACCCTGAAAAGACCCAGAAGTAAAAGACTGAATTAGCAGTTTTGAAATTTCCCACAGAGAAAAGTCCAGAACCAGATGATTTCACTGGTGAATTGTGCCAAACATTTAACAAGAAAGTAATACCAGTCCTTCACAGATTCTCCCCCAAAACCAAAAAGGACAGAAATCCGTCCAGTTCTTTCTCTGAGGCCAGTATTACCCTGATGCCAAAACAAGAGAGACATCCCGAGAAAACTACAGACCAATATCTCTTAAGAATATAGAATCTTAAAACCCTCAACAAACTACCAGCAGCCTGAATCTGGGACCATATAAAGAGAATTAGACACCATAGCCAAGTGGGGTTTATACTGGGAACACACAGTTGGTTTAACATCCAAAATGCAATGAATGTAATACACCATCTCAATAGAATAAAGGGCAAATACCACTTGATGATCTCAATGGATGCAGAAAAGACACTGGACAAAATCAACACCCTTTTGTGAGAAAGGAGGAGGGGGAGGAAGACGGGAGGAGGAAGGGAGGAGGGGGGAAAAGGGGGAGGAGGGGGAGAGGAGCCTGCATGAGGAGTGCAATCAGCAATGGCCCCAGCAGCACCTGTAGCCTTCTAGCCAAGGACATGCTCTTCCCCAGCAGCCCCAGCCAATGATAACAATGGCGGGGCTACTCGGGCCCGGCCATTTCTGCCCATCAGGAAACTCCTCTTTGAAGCCGACTTTGCTCTGGAGTTCCCTCTCAGGCTGGCCAACACTACACCCCAGTCGGAGGCTCCTTCTGTCCTATCCTTCCTTCACTTCTCATAGCACAGGTGTCAGACCTGCATCATTGTCTGAAGGCTCCCTCTGCCTACTCTTATTCTCTCTCCCCTTAATCTTTCACAGACAGTGCCTCCCAATAAATCCCTTGCATTTCAAATTCTGTCTTGGCGTGTGCTTCCCGAACAGACATGGCCTTCATTTACTTCAGGGACAGGCATGTGTAACCACCTGTGGGCCAAATCGTCGTTCATGGAATAGAAGCTGCCTGAGAAGTTTCCTAGAGTGCCAGAAATGGACACCATCATCTATTCCGGGCTGACCTCTGTGTTGCAGGATGCAGATGACCTAGACGTAGACCCTGACCTGAGGGCTCTCAGTCTAATGGGAGAGATTGGGTGTCGACAAAGAGTATACGCGCGGTAAGTGCTGGAATGGATATGAAAGCAGAGAGACAAGAACACAAGGAAGGAAGTGATAGTCTGGGGGAGTCAAGGAAGGCTTCACAGTTACATGAGAGCAAGGTCTGAAAGGAATAAGAGCTCTCCTGGCAGAGGAGTGGGAGGTGAGGCCATTCCATGTGGAACAGACAGCACATACAAAGTCACAGTGGAGTGGACCTGGGGTCACTGAGAGGCACAAGGAAATTCCTTATTGGGTTCTCAAGAAGTCTTACCTTTATGCAGAACCAGATCGAAAAAGGGAAGGTCACAATGATGAAGAGCAGGGATGTGAGGACAAGGAGCCACTCACAGACCCCTAAACCTGAAGACTTGGTACCTAAAAAAAAAAAAAAAAAAGGAAAAGAATAATTATATTAGAATGTTACCATATTCACTGACCAGTACTTGTTGGTCCCGTTCTTGGTAGGAGGATCACAGCAGTGTGTAGACTTTGCTGGAAATTTAGAGGGAGCTGGATATCACTGGTCAGTTCACATGACGGGACATTGTCTGTGAAGGGCTCTGTGGGGCTGTGGAAGGTGGAGCAGGCTTCTGGAAAGGCAGTAGTGGGGTACCTGGAAGAAGCACAGAATCTGGGCAGAAGGTCTGGGTTCGAGTTCTGCTCCACCATTTTCTGTCCAGTGACTTTAAGCAAGGCATATGAACTCTTCAAACGTGTTTCCTCATCTACACAGTGGGGATGCTAACTAGCTCATAATAACTATCTCATAGCTGTCTCACGAGATAGTCTTCACAGCGTTGATGTATGAAATTTCGTATATAATGAAAATCACTGAAGTGTGCTTACCATGTATCAGGTGTTGATTCTGAAATGATTCAAACCACATGTGTGCAGAGGCTCACCTTCCCTGAAATGACTTCCCCGTCTACCACCTGCCCCAAATGTCTCAAATTCCTCCATTAGAGTCCCTTCTTTGGATTAGGGTGTGGATCTCTAGGCAGTCTTTGAAAAATCATCTCTCTAGGGTAATATTAGCCTAGTAGTGTCTGTAAATAAAAGTAATGAGGAACTGGACTGCAGAACGTCCATGTTGCTTGAGTGATAAATGAAAATATTTCAGGGAAAGTTAATCTCAAGAACACAAGCCTCCTGGGTTATTTACGTTGTGTGCCCAGGGCCTAGAATTGTGTCCGACACAATAGAGGTTCTCCATAAATATTTGTTGAATTGTAAGGATGAAGGAGTGCATAGAAAAAATTATTTAAATGTAACAGTTATGGAAACCTCAAGAATATTAATCTCTAGGTACTGGGAAACTGGCCAAACGGATACTATTTGTGAGTTTAAAAACATCATACAGGTGTTGACTAAAGATTAGGAAGGTGAAAAGCCTAATTTTAAGGGATGGGGGAAAAAGAGGAAAACTAGTTGGTAGGCTTGAATATTTGATTTCTGTGCCTGGAAAATAATTGGAAGGATCATCACCAAATTGATCACTTGGTACACAAGCTGCATCAGCCCAGAACTAACATCAGTGCTAAATGCTATAATATGGTAGTTCCCGAAGTGTGTCCCACAGAACACTAATCCCACAGGGTGCTCTGCAAAGCAAGAGTTCCCTGGGAAAACAAGTTTAGGAAATCCTGGGTTCTGTGTCCTACTTCTAGAGTTCCCTAGTGCTCATCTGCATTTTGAGGCGAGGGGAATCCCTGCAGTAAAGAAGCATTCTTAGCTTTGTTTAACCCAGGATTTCCCAAACATTTGACAAGGCAATGTTTTCTCCAAGGAAATTCATGATCCATAAAATTTATTTCTCATGCAATCTATTTTGGGAAATGCTACTCTATCAACATCATGTTAGTTTTTCTTTTTTTTTTTTAACATCATGTTAGTTTTTACAATATTCTTCCTTAAGGACAATAAGGGTGGTATTGCCATGTTTAATTAGTTTATACATATTTCACTTGCCAGTGGTAACCATGGCAAGTAAAAAGAAATAAATACATATACAGACAAAATAGCATTTTATAAAGGAAGAAAGGCCTCAAAATGCCTTCACATAAGAGTTAGAGATGTGAACAAAAAACTAATATTTATACCCCAAATTTAACTTATAGCTTTACTCACAAAGTATTGTTCTCTTGGAATGAGTTCCTTGAATATTCACATTGTTCGGTTTACATGAATAGTGAAATATTAAATGTTAGGGCAGGAAGAGCCTTAGATATGACATAGTCTAAGAATCTCCAACATTTTGGTAAGGTGGAGCTCCTTCATCTCTCCCAAGTCTTAAGGAGCCTGGTGGGAGGTGAGGAGAAGGAAGTGTTGTTGCTCCTCTTGCTTCCAGGGCCCCTGGAAGCCACAGAAACTTCCCAGACAAGGGCTCAGCAAGGCCTCAATGGGACTTCTCATCTATTGCTTGGGGTCTTGGGCTCTAGTCACTTTATAGCTGGAGAGACTGAGTGAGGCCCACAAAGGTGACACTCCTTGCCTGAGGCCACACAGCTGGTGGCACTGCTGGGACCGTGACCCGGAAGCAGGGGCAGCACCGTGCAAGGATGGGCTTTTCGGTCAGGCCATCATACTCTGGAATTCTGGCCCCTCCATTTCCAGCTGTAGGTCTCTGGCAAGGTACTTAATTTCCCCACATGTTTTCCGGTCAGTGATGCAGAAACGGTAATACTCAGTACAACACCCAGTGTGTGCCTGGCACATAGTAAAGACTCCACACATGGGGGCTCCCTTCGTGGCTCACCCCAACCGATGTGGTTTGACACACAGTTACAAGACCTCTCACCTCAGCAATACTGTAGCATTGAACCTAACAAACCTTTAATGCCTGGAAGTTTCTGACTGATGAAAGGGCATCCATTGGGCAAAAGGGCATTAACATGGTCCATACAAACTGCACCCCAACTGTAGGAATCTTTGTCAAATCGTACCTTTCAATGTTCCCGCATATACTGCATTGCTGGTAACCAGGAAATGATGTTAAAATTTCATAGCCCTCAGAAAGCAAAATAACACACAATTCCTTACTGACTTTCCTTGAGACCACTGTCATTCTACACTTAAGGTGTGATGAATTTTTTTTCTTCCATTCACTACAAAAAAGGACTGGAAGCAGATAAATTTGTTCCTAAGAGTTGCTTTACCCACAGAAGCCAAAAAGATATTTTTCGCCGTGATTCCCTCCTTTGGTCTAACTTTCCTCTATTTTAGCTTGCAAGTGTTCTGTTCAAATTGGGTCTGTTCTTTGCTCCAGGCGTTGTGCAAAGTGCTTTGGATGGTATATCTCCTCTTATCCTCACACCTACCCTCCGAGGTAGGTACTGTGGTCATTCCCCTAGCATAGCTGGTTAAGGCCCCACCTCTGATCAATGGCTAGCAAACTGAGATTTAAATTCAGGTCTAGCTCTTCTCCACTTGGCTCTGAGGCCAAAGGATCACCCCAAAGAAAGTTTAAAATACTTTTAGGTAAGACTGAGGGGTGGGGATGAGGAGAGAAGAATAAGCTGCCCAGTTGCCCAGAACCACCAGTTCATGCATGTTTTACTTAAATTAGGTGCCCATATACTCTTCCTTGGCCACAAAAACCGCTGCAAGATTCCTTTGCCAAAAGCGTT
Source organism: Phoca vitulina (assembly GCF_004348235.1). Classification (NCBI taxonomy): domain Eukaryota; kingdom Metazoa; phylum Chordata; class Mammalia; order Carnivora; family Phocidae; genus Phoca; species Phoca vitulina. The sequence continues at coordinate 7,059,153 of NW_022589776.1, forward strand.
CATTGCTCCCCAACCTGGACCACTCTCCCTCCCACTTCCTATCCATGGCTCGCCTCTGAGACCAACGGTATTTAGTTGACGTTATCTGTATTTCTTCTGATGTATTTGGGTCCCCACACTGGGCAGGACGTCCGCGGGTCCTAACTCAGGCCTTTCATTTCCTGGGAATCCGAGCAGGTCCAGGAGGCTGCTCTGGCCTCGGTGGCTCTCAGCGCCGTGACTCGTTTCCCTCGATCGGCCATCCCTTGGGTACCACGTGGAAAGGCCACCCCGCCTCCCACATCCCCGACCTGCCATACCTTCCTCGGGCCGCTCGCTCTCCAGCAGCGCCACCACCTCGGTGCCCTCCTCACCGGAGCCCCGGACCTCATCCACGTCCACCACGGTGGCTGCGGGCGCGGGGGACTCCCCCCGACTCCCCGCCCGCTCGCGCCCTGCGTCCCGGCGCCCACGGCCTCCGCCGCCCCTCTCCGCCCTCGCCCTCTTGTTCTCCTTGTGGGGGGACCCGCCGCCTCTCCCGTGGGACTCTCTGGAGGAGCTCCGAGCCCTCCTCTCCATCGTCGGGAGCCGGCCCGGGAGCGCTGTCCGGGCGGAGTGACCCGCGGGCGCGACCCGGGACGGTAATGACCGTGGGCGGGCGCGGGGCGGGGCGCGGGGCGGGGGCTCTGCTCGCCGGGAGGCGGGACCGCGGGCCCTTCCAGCCCCCAGACTCGGGCGATCTCCCGCGACGCGTTTGTGTGAAGCCCGTGTGCCGCCTCGTGGTGTTTGAACATGGGTTTCTACAGACGACGATCTAGCTGTAAAGCAGGTTCAAGTTGCCTGCCCCACCCCGGGGGCCCGCAAATCGCCGAAAGTGCGGGGGCTCCGCGCGGGATTTGTGAACGTCGTAGGAACTAGGGAATGTGGTCCTCGTGCAGCGCTAGACAGCTGGAGAGAACAGAAGAGGTCGACGAATTAGGGTCCCCAAGCGCCCCCTTATCCTCCTGGAGGCTTCCCGAGGGCGCCTCTCCCCCCTCCCCCTCATTTATTTTATATCCTGGCCCTACTCTTTCTGCTGATGCTTTGTAAATAAGAGGTATTGGTGTCGGCGGACTACTCCTGGGAGGATTTACATTTCAAAAGGTTGGGGGGGGGGGGAAGTTTCCTTTCCTAAAAGGAAAACTCTTTTAGGCCCCTTTCTTCTCTTTCACATACACTCTCTCTCGTATTTGCATTTATATTTATTTTTATTAGCTTATTATTGTGTTTACTAATGCTTAAGCCTGTTGATGTAATGCTTCTTGAAGAATCAGAGAACGGAAGGGGTTTAACTTTTGTTTTAGGAAAGGGATGCTTTTGCCCTTGGCTAGGCTCTGTTCGCATGCCTCCTTGATGAAGGCAGGACTTGGACTTTGTCAAGGTTCATTGGCCAAGCTCCATCTATCAGCGAACTGGGGGGGAGGGGGGCTGCCCCACTTGCTTCTGAGGAACTTGAAACATGGAATACATTTATTTATCCTTTACCCTCTATTGATGACTTGTTTCTCACTGAATGGGTAACCCTTCAAATTCGAGATTTATGATTCTACTCCAACAGCTCAGATCAGGATGGCAGAAATAAGGTTCGTTTATTTGTATTTTTCAATATCTACTGAGTTCACACAGGTTTTCCTCTCAAAAACCTTATTAAAGGGACCGAAGTAACTTACATGGCTCTGGAAAAACCATTCCACTACTTTCTTTTATATATTCCAAGTTAGGTCACTAGGAATAAAGTAATTATTTTACAATTATATTTACAAGATTGATAATAAAGTAATTTAAATAGATTTGTTTTTTCTCTCTAAACCTGATTATTGTATGGGTGACGTAAGGGAGGCAAATGTTTCCTCTGAGTGCCTGACTCAATTAATAGTTCCTGCCTAGAGAATGACATTGAGAAAAATTCAGAAGCTGAATTGGGCCCATAGAGGAAAAAGTATCATGATTACTTAATATTCACTCAAATTAACAGTTGCAATTAAACAGTTTATCATCCTGTAAAGATTTCCCTGTTCAGAAAAGCATGAAACCGATTGTAGCATTTATTATTTTTTCTCAGCCTTTGATTCTCTTGTGAATTAATTTGATCTGGGGTTCTAGCTATACATTCCTAAAATAAACTTGCACCTCAATTTTTACTCCAGTAATTGGCCAAATGATAATCTCAAAACTGCACCCTGTCTGCCAATAAGATAGAGGGATTTCTTGCAGGAGAAAAACTGATGAGAAAAAGGTCCTACTTGGCATTGGAGTGCATGTTGGGTGCTTCTTCTCAATCTCCTGTGGGACCTGGATAAATTACATAAGTGGGACCTGCTGTGGGACCATGGATAAGTTACATAATCTGTACTTCGTTTTCTGTATCCACACATAACAGTAATACAAGGGCCTGCTTATAACACAATGCTGTCGGGGTTATGGATGGCAATGACGATATCCGAGAAAGACCATCACATTCCTTCGAAAAAGGTCAACCCAGCATCTCTGAAAGGTGGAGGGGTTGGGGAGTGCTGAGGTAGCAGAATGAGTCCTTATCTCACTGTTCTTACAATGATGTTGCTGTTTTCTTTTTAGATTCCTTTTTAATTGAAAGTATTGCTCATCCCTTGGTTGAAAGTGCATGTACACATTTTTGTACTCTTAATACTTTACTCCTTGTTTGGATTTGTTATGAGACTGGCATCTGTGAGGGGGTTACTAGGTAGGGAGGACCAATTACAGTTGTTGACTTTCGAGTTTGTTTCCAAGACATAAAGTCATGGATGGTTTTAAGGCTTTCTAAATTATAATTATTCCTGTTTAGTGTTTTGAAATTTTATATCCATATATGGATAAATGGAAGGAATATTGACTTATATTAATTATTTAATGGAAAACCTGGAATTCATTGTCACTGGATAAGATTGCAAATCTTATCATTTTAGAGCTGGAAGAAACTACAGGGACTTAATTTGACTTTCTCAATTTGTAGATGGCAGAGAAGCCAAGCAAGAGGGCACAGAAAAGTGGTGCTGATGGGAGCTGGTGGGGCCATGGCGATGGCCAAGGTGTGGGAGCTAGTTCTCAGGTAGAGAATCAACAGAATTTGGTGACCACATGGGTTAATAAGGGAGGTGGTGAGGAGATAGAAGACATGAGAAAGGTGACTATTTTGACCTTCATGGGCCGAGTAGTTGGTCATAACTGAAGGCATTTCTGCCAGACCCACTTCCCCTAACTCTACGGATCTTGTGCATCTATGTCCCCACCTTGTTTGTCTGGACATGCAGTTGTTGGCTTGTTAGGCACAGTGGTGAGATAAGACTGACTTGACTTTTCTCTCATTAATTCACTTCACAGATACTTAGTGAGCACCTACTATGTGTTTAGCCCTGCTCACCTCTGAGGACGTAAAGGTAAGATATGGGGCCTGCCCTTGAGGAATTTGTAGCCTAATAGGGAGAAACAGATGTGTAATCAGGTGTGATAAAGTGAAACTCTCAGTTTCAGTGACCAAAAATATCTCCAGACATTGCCAAGTATCCAATAGGGACAAAATTTCTTCTGATAGAGTACCCCTGATCTATATGGTACCATGATGACCATAGAGAGGAGGGGGTAATTCTCTTTGGGTGGAGTCAGAGTTTGAGCCATATCTCGAGATGGGCAGGTAATCCTCAGGTGGGTTTCAAGAACTGAGCCTTCCACCAGAGGGGGTAGTACAGAAGGTAGGACTTCATATGTGTTGGGTCATTGACAAATTGGCAAAGGAGGAGACCAGAGAAGTAGGCGGCCCAAGAAATGAAAAGCCTTTTACACCATATGAGAGAATTTGGATTTTATCTTACAGGCAAAAGAAGCTATCAAAGCTTTATAAGCAAGGAATAATATGGCCAGATTGGCAATTTAGAAAAGTGACTTTGTAGACAAGATTGAAGGTAAATTGAAATGGGCAGAGGATGGAGGTAGAGAGACTGGTGAGGAGACTCTTCCAATAATCCAGGTGAGAGGGGGGATATGAGTTATGTTTCAATGAAAATGTGATGACTCTCTGGTCAAAGTGACTGGGTGAGTGGGGCTGATGTCCAACTGAGGGGATATGAGGGAAGAAAGAGCTTTTGTTTAAAGGTAGGTAGGCACAATAAGTTCAGTGTTAGTCCTATTGAGCTAGCAGTGTCCATAGTATATCTGTGTGAAAATGTACAGTAGACACTCAAATATTTAGAGTTGAAGATCAGGACAGATGGTGACCAAGATCCTCACCTTTCACCATTGCTGACTGTGGCAGCAGCCTCCTCTGCTGGGTCCTCGAGACACATGAGCATAGATTCTCCAAACAATGTGCTCTGTTGCTGGCTTGAACTTTGGGCCCTAACCCCTAACTGGTCTTCTACCTTGGCCGGTTGAGTTAGATGCTTTGTAGGCATTGAGGGCCCTCTTGGCTCTTTCCTTTAGGACTTAAAAAGCTGATCAGGAAAAAAAAGTCCGATGGCCTGATCCTAGGCCCTGTGTCCTTAGGTTTTGACATTATAGTTAAGAGCAGAGCTGACCTCAGTTAACCACTCCATACTTCCTTTACCCCAAGCCCCATCCTAGTGCCCACTAGGTTATTCCTTGATTGTAGGTAACCCTCCATTCCAAATCAGGAGGTATTCCTGATTGCCAAGTGGGAGGGAAGAGGGAGAACGACTGAAAGAGAACGTCGCACATGGAAAAGTGATCATGAGCAGCTTTGGCTCCATTAGACTTCAGTTTAGAATTTGTTCCCATCACAAATGATTCATTTCCTGTTTCTGGTGGCTTGTGTGACCCTGAGGATGTTATTTTATATATTACCTGTTTCAGTGTTGGGCTATAGAAGGGATGGAGGGGGAGGAAGAGAGAAAGAGAGGGAGGGTAAGAGAGATATTGAGATCCTAGAGCAGTGCTTCCAATCTTTGCCCATTATGACAAACATAGAAAATGATAGTATTTGAATAGCATACTGGGGCAAACAAAGGGATTTGACAGTATCTATAAAAGGCTTGGTGATAAAGTTATATCTTTGATATATAATCATGGTAAAAATAAAATGCGAAGTATTAGGGATTCAATATCAGAAAATTTGTATACTAATAAAATATTTTCAATTTTAAAATAGAATCTTGAAATGGGTGAAGGCAGTCAAAAGTTACAAACTTCCAGATAGAAAATAAATAAATAATGGAAATGTTTAGTACAGCATGGTGACTGTAGTTAATAGTACTATATTGCATAAGAGTAGATTTTTAAAAAAAGATTTTATTTATTTATTTGAGAGAGAGAGAACGCACAAGCAGAGGGAATGGCAGAGGGAGAGGGAGAAGCAGGGAGCCTGACGCGGGGCTAAATCCCAGGACTCTGGGATCATAACCTCGGCCAAAGGTAGATGCTTAACCAACTGAGCCACCCAGGTGACCCGAGAAAGTAGATCTTATAAAGTCTTCATTACAAGAAAAATATTTTTTTAAACTATGTATGGGGATGGAAGTTAACTATTAAGACTTATTGTAGTGCTCATTTGCAATATATATATCAAATCCTTATGTTGTATTCCTGAAACCAACGTATTATATGTCAATTATATCTCAATTTAAAAAAAGTAAGGTACACTTTATTTTTTAAAAAGGATTTATTTTTGGGGGGAGGGGCAGAGGGAGAGAATCTCAAGCAGACTCCCTGCTGAGCACCAAGCCCCATGTGGAATCATCTCCTGACCCAAGAGATCACGACCTGAGCTAAAACCAAGAGTCAGCCCCTTAATCAACTGAGCGGCCCAGATACTCCATGTTCACACAATTTTTGTTTTTATTTATGTATTTATTTTCTAGCTTCTGAGGTATAATTGACAAAAACTATATATATTTAAGGTATATAACACAATAATTCAATATACATTGTGACATGCTTTTTAAAGCTATTTTTTTACAACCACTTGAAAATTTATGCAAGTTAAAGAATCAAATATCTTTTCTTTCACCAACAAATGTCATTTTCACACTTCTTGTGATGAGGCAAAAGGATTTCAAATCCAGTCAGATTTTTTCGAAAGTAAGGAGTATTTCAGAATAACGATGATACTTTCAGGAGCACGAAGCGCCGCTAACGAGCCTTCACAGCGCAGCTAGAGGGGAAGCTGCCGGAAGTGCGGGGGAGGGGCCAGCAGAAGCCACGCCCCCGCCCCGGGCCTCCCTTCGTGCTGCGCAGGCTCTTCTGCGTCCCTGTCGGGGACCTTCGTCCTTAGCCGCAGGGGCGGCCCTGAAGCAGTGGATCCGTCAGTGCCCAGCTTCTCGAGCCTGTCAGTGAGTGTTGAATGGCCTTACGTTAATACCTGGGTGCCTGTGGGCATTGCGGCTGACCCCACTTGATTGCCTTTGAAAAGTCTGGATGGAGGCTACTTTGTGGGGGGCGGGCTCCCAACACCTGCTGTCCCCCCAGCCCTGAAGCTGCCCCAGTGGGCTGAGAAAATCAGTACTAGACTTCACACCTGTGATGTATCCATGGCACGTGCGGTGGGAAACTGCTCTAGAGGGGCGGTTCTCACTTTAGCAGCATCAGAATCACCTGGAGGGCTTATTAACACACTGCCGTACCTGACACACCTGTCCCGCCACCGTTTCTGATTTAGCAGGTCTGGGCTGAGGCCTAAGAATTGGCATAGCTAACAAGTTTTCAGGTTATGCTGGTGCTCTGGAATCACACTTGAGAAGCACGGTCATAGAGGTTAAACAATGTTTTCTAAATACTCCCTTTTAAAGCAGCCCCTTCTCACTCCCTTACCCTGGCTTATTTTTCTCAAGAGCAGTTATCATTACTTGATATATATTTGTCTGCTTTTGCTTGTCTTTGGTAAGATTCAGGAGAACAGGCCCTTTGTTTTGCTCACTGTTTTAGTCCCATCTTCTAGAACAGTGCCTGGAACATAGTAGGAGCTGAAAGATATTTGTTGCTTAAATGAACATGCTATTTTGGAAGGCGGCAGCCGAAGCTGAAATTATGAGAGTGAAAAAGATCACTCAGGAAGAAGGGGGACAGTAAAAAGGAGAAGGGTCAAGGACAGACCCTGGGGTACGTGGGCATTTAATATCAGAAATAGGAAATAGAGCAGAAAGCTGGGAGCCAAGCCTGGTGCAGCAGCATAGAGACCCACTGAGGAGAGATTTTTCACAAAAGGAGGGGACATCAAGAGTAAACATCAGAGATCATCTAAGATGAAAAGACTGAAAAGTCCATAAGATTTGTCAATTACAAGATTTGTCATTGATGATTTTGGTAAAAGTAACTTGAGAACACTGTGCAGAGTAGCGGTCTCCTTGCTTAGTGAATGGTGGATGAAAAAGTGGAAAAAAAAATGTGTGGATTGTTTATTCAAGGATTTGGCCATGCAGGAATGGCCACAGAGGTATACAGGTCAAAAGAGTGTGTTTCTGTCTCTCACTCCCTGTGTCTGTGTTGTGTAAGATAAAAAGGATTCGAGCATAATTTTATGTTATAGGAAAGGAGTCTGTAAGGAGATGTTGAATATACAGGACTGGGTAATCATAGCCAAAGGTCATGGTCCTAGAGGAGTTAGGATAGACTCAATAGTGGGATGGTTGAGCCCTCCCCTGCTTAGACCAGGAGGAAAGATGAGAGCGCAGCTGGTGTAGAGGCCTGGGTTGGAAGTTGAGGAGGTTCGTACATGAGAGCCTCTATTTTCTCTGGGAGTCCAAGTGAAGTCATTTTCTAGTGGTGAGGTAGGACTGGGTAAAAAGTGTAGGAGGGATGGCAAAGGTTGGAGTAATTGCTTTGGGAACTAGAATTGAACAGTGGCATCAAATGGTCCCAAATCAGGCGTAATGTTAAAAAAAAACAACTTTGGGAGGTAGGAATGCTATATTGGTTCTATGATGAGCTTTAACTCACCTACTCCCTCTGTTTATCTGCAGATCCTCTCCTTCCTGTCATGAGGCACATATTAAAGCTGCAGAAGATTAAAAAAACACAAAAACTTTCCTGGCTGTTTTCTAAGGCGGCAAAGCTGTAGGAGCAGCTGCAATTGAAACACACTCCCAGAGGCAAGCAGGGCTGGGAGGAGGCCCGTGGGAGCCCGCTAATTAGCAGAATTAACTCTGATCATCATAATAGGCAGCAGGGTGGAAAACACGGTGGTCTAACTCACACAACTCTCTGGTTGTGCTTAATTAATGGCAGGATCCCAAGGAATGAACTCAACAAATAACCCACTAAGTCTTTTCGGTTTGTGTAACAACAAAAGCAAACAAACCAACAAAACACAGTTCCAGGTCTGGGGAACAGAGGCATCTCATGAGTGAGAGACGTGGTTTGTCACCCTGTTCCCAGAACTAAATCAGATCCCAGACCCAGAGCCTGTTGAATGTAGCCAAATATATATATATATTTTAAAGATTTTATTTATTTATTTGACAGAGAGAGATACAGTGAGAGAGGGAACACAGCAGAGGGAGTGGGAGAGGGAGAAGCAGGCTTCCCGCCGAGCAGGGAGCCCAATGCGGGGCTCGATCCCAGGACCTGGGATCATGACCCGAGCCGAAGGCAGACAGACGCTCAACGACTGAGCCACCCAGGCGCCCCTGTAGCCAAATATTCTTAAGGACGCTGCTGAAACGCTGTCCCTAAGCCCTGCAAACCTTCGTCCTGGCTTTTCCCCAAAGGCCTTGTGATCCTTTTAGGGTAACTGCTCTGAAGAAAAGGAAGTACCTACATTTTTTCAGTGACTATACCTTACTAATTCTAAACTAACACTAATTTCTGGGACCCCAGATGTCACTGTTTGCCATCAGCATTCTGAGCTTACAGGGGTTAGGTGATAAATGAATTGAATTCGGGCCCAAGTTCACCTTTGGATAGGGTGAACTTTGGATAGGGCAGGTGGGACTGTGAGTCCATCCTGTGGTTATGTACGCTACTTGCCAAGTGAAGAGCTGGAATAGGAATCCGAGTAACTGACAGAATTCCTGCGCTGGCACATTCACTCACTGAGCAAGGGCTCTTCTGGTAGGAAACACCAAGTGGAGGGCAAAATAATACCTTAAAAGCACTATCACATACCAGGAGAATTGCAGAGGTGAGTGTCCCCATCAAAGGTGTGAAGGATGCCAGTGTGATTATTCCCACCTCATTCCCATTCACTTCCCAGGTTATATACCACAAAAGACAGTGCATTATTGGAAACCCAAGCAAGTGATGACTCCAATTGCAGCTACTCTTACAATGGGGTCTCCTTACCCAAGTAACTCAAACAGCCCCTGACACTTGGTTTGCACGTTATTGGTCTGGGATTTAGCTCCAGAATATCGTTTTAAAGATCTCCTTTTACACATTATGCACTGATACCTTTCTAGATTCATTCATAAGTTTTATGTTTTTATTGACTATCCCTCTTTGTTCTATCTTTGTTCATGTCTGTATATCCATTTCTTCACTTTAAAGTGGGGATCATAATTGTATCTCTCTCAGAATAACTGGGAAGAAAATTAGATAATCTTTGTGAAGAGCATCGAGTCAGTGCTCAATATGTGGTAGCTCTTATCTCAGATAATTGGGAATAAGAATCTGGGATACTTTTTTCAACTCATTGTTCATTTTGCAGGAGTCATTCTCAAGTTACTTAGTGAGCTGATAAGCTTTCTGAATCTTACATGTCGACCAATGTTTTTTTTTTCTGCATGTAATGCTGATTTGGCTGGATAAAGGATTCCAGTTTCAGCTTTGAGGATAATGCTCCATTGAAAAATCCAATGGCAATCTCAATTTCATTGCTTTATAGGTAATCTCTTTCTATATAAAATCTCTTGATTCCCTATCTCCTAGGCTTTGTCTAGGATGGGATCTTTTTTTATTAGTTATTCTAAGGACTCAGTGGGCCCTTCTAATCTGAAATGTGTTTTTCTTCACATCTGGGACATTTTCCTTCTTTTTAAACTCCCAAACCTCACCACCATTCTTTCTGATTCATTTTTCACCTCTCATCACTTTCCTTTTTGTTGCCTTGTCCATTCTACTATAAACCCATAAATCTTTTCTATGATGTGTCTTTCAGGGATTCCTCAGTATACCTGGCTCGTTGATGGAACATATTTTTCCCAGAGCTTTTTTGGATTTAACATGTCATGGAATTTTAGATGGAAAGTAAAGTACAGGTGTGTGCACAGGTTTTCTTCTTAATTCAGATTCCTTGGTTATGTTTTGGTTTGTCGTGTTCCTTTAATTAGACTGTACATTTTGAGGTCTTTATACCATTCCTATTCTGTACCTTTTAAGCTTTTTTCTGGTTTTCAAGGACTTTAGAAAATTGGCTCATTCTCCCTATCCAGTAAACACATCCTCAGGTTATTTCTTCAAATACATTCTCTTCTTTAGTTTCCCAGCTCGTTTGTCTCCAGTGGCACCTGGAAGGTTCTTCACATTCATTCAAGAAGCTCTCCGCGCCCCGCCTGCTCTCTTCCGGGAGCCCAAGTTGCATCTGGCTCTGCAGTGATTCTCCACCAAGCTTCAGGGTCGCCTGTAATTTTACCCCAACAGCGTTAGGCTTGCTGAATCAGAATCTCTGCGGATCAGACCTGGGTATCATTCGGGTATCATTCTCTCCCCTCCCCGCCCCCAACTTCAATAAGCTCCACAGGTGATTCTGAGGCACACCCAAGTTCAGAACCTCGAGGCCCCCTCCCCCCCCCTCCTGCCTGCGCATCGCTAGGGCGGACGGCCCCCTGTCCCCGCCCCTGCCAGGCCGGGGAGGTGGTCGGAGAGGTTCTCGAACCGCAGCCCCACCTCGCGTCTCCCAGCCACGTCGTAGGAGGTAGGCGCCGGCGATCCCCCGAGGGAGCCAACGCTGCCCGAGAGACCGGTCTGGCGGCCCCGCGCCGCCCAGTCCCCCAGCCCCGACCCCCGAGCGACCGGCCCTGCTCAACGGTCGCACCGGCCGCGCGCCCCCGGGGCTGGACCGCGGCGCCGAGTCGCAGGCCGCCCGCCCTCGGGCACTGGTGCGCAGGCGCGCGGGCGCCTTGGCGCTGCTCCTCGTCGGCGGCTGGGCGGGAGAACCCCTTTGACCGTCCCGGCCCGCAACGGCAGCGCCCGCGCTGTGGGCGACACGGGTGAGGGGCGGCGCGCCACCTGCCTGCCGCCCGCCGGCCTTCCACCCCGCGGCGTGGGCAGTCGGGGTCGCGGGAAGGAGAGCTGCTCACACCGCCTGGGGCGGGGAGAGACGTTGGGGGCGGGGAGGGGACCCCTTGGCCCCGGCAAAAAGGAGGTCGTTGACTTGGGTAAGAGGAAGCGGGCGGCCTCCCGGTCGGTCTGGGCCGGAGCAGGTACGCTGGAGCGAGGTCTTCACCTGGAGCCCTCTCCGTGGGCTGGGGAAGGCGGTATTGCGTTTGCCTCCTTCCCGGGCCTTTTCCCAGCGTCGACGACGGATGCTGTCTGATGCGAAGTTTGCAGTGTAGACTAAGACCCCAAACAAACCCTTGTTAATGCTTCAGCAAAACAAAACAAAACACAAAACCCAACGAGCCCGGAACTTGGGACTTCGCACACATTAGCCAGGGGCGGTGATTTCTCAGGCGTGCAGCTTAATCAACACAGGTTGAGATTTAGAGTTTGAATTGTGTGAGGGCTTTGCGAAATGCAGCGTTTCAGAGAACCCTCACGGTTTTGCTTCTGCTTTATCACCTTTAGAACTCGCTTCTTGGTTGTTTATATTCCACTATTGATCCTTTTAACACCCCCCGCCCAACTTGGGTTTATTTGCTTTTCTCATGAGCCATGTTTCTATCTTAAATCCGGTAAGGTGCAATGTCTGAACAAGAGCGTGTACAGGAATGCCTGAGGAAAGAAATAAGGTCACTTCTCATTTCCACCAAAGATGGTTTGACCCCACAGCAGTTGGAAAAGGAGTACCTTTTGATGGTTGGCAGCCATTTGCCACTCCGAATCCTTGGCTATCGGTCAACTATGGAGCTGGTGTTGGACATGCCTGATGTTGTCACTGTCTGCCCCTGTGGGGATGGTACTGTAATACTGAAAGGTAAGCTTAAGATTTAAGATCTATAAGCTAAGCAATAATGATTACTTAGGAAGGAATTATTCTAGCAAATAAATAGGTGATAGGGATTAAGGGGTGCACTTGTGATGAGCACCGGGTGATGCATGGTGTTGAATCCCTATACTGTACACCTGAAACTAATATAACACTGGATTTAACTGGAATTGAAATAAAAACTTGAATTGTTATAGCAGTTATCCTGCATATAGCAATTATCCTGCATCCCAGCGAGGGGATTTTAATATTTTGAGGGGGAGAGGGTTCATGGTTACCTTTGAGGTTGTGGGAAGAGTGAAAGCTTTAGCAAAATCAAGAAATCTTTCCCCAGAGAAAGGTGCATTCACAAAAACTACAGTTTACATATGATTTCAGATTGCACCTTAAATTGGGAGAAGCATAACAATGGGAATTTTAAATTATGAACTCATGTTTTAAATTTCATGAAACAAACATTGCAGGGAAGTTTGTTCATCTTGAGAGTTTCAGGTATTTCAGCAGTCAGCGGTAATGCTAAATACTGGGATTTATCTTTCTGTCTTCATCCTCTGGTAGAGGAGCTAACAAGTGGTTGTAAAGTACAAGAAATGGAGGAACCAAGGGTTCATGTTTATAATGCTACCTAGATACACAGCTCCTTGGAGAGTTGAGAATTGTCTATATAACCACAGATGCAAAGGATAAAGAAAGGAGTTAAGTTTTCACCTAAATATGATTTCTTTTTTCACACCTCCTTAGCCATTCCAGATGAATCCACCAAAGGAATAGCAAGTTTGGTTGCAAAACAGAGGAGCAGCCAAAAGGTTCGAAACTCCGTGCAGAAGGGAAGGGCCAGTGTTTGCTCTGGGCCGAGCTCCCGTCGGCGAGTACCTTACCGAGGAAGGGTGCCCCCCATTCTTCCAGCTGTTGTGAAGAGTGAGTTGAAAGACCTCTTGGCGTTATCTCCTGTTCTCCTTTCTGATTTTGAGAAGGCATTTGTCAGACGATTTGGACGTTCATTCCAGTATGTGCAGTATGGATTCCTCTCTATGTTTGAAGTGCTTAATGCTGCTTCGGATGTCATTTCTGTAGAGCAGACCAGAGCAGGTTCTTTGTTGATGCTAAAGAAGGGCGTATCAGAGGAAAAGCAGAGAGGATGGCCAACAGGTAAGCATGCGAGCATTAGTCACTGTATTGTGGGTTAGCAGAATTTGGAGCAGTCCTGGCAGCTATGGAAGTGTGTAATGTCTTAGCTCCCAGAGTTTGTCAAAAGGTGCATCCTGGCGCTCCCACTTGCTGGCTGAGTGATCTCGAGCAAGTTACTTAAAACGTCTAAGTCTTAGGTTCCTCCTCCAGATTAGGAATAATAATACTTGCCTCTTGGAGTTGTGCTGAGGATTAAATGAGATGAACTCAGAAAAGTGCCTCGCATTTAGTAAGTTTATGATAAGTGGTAGCTGTTACTATAAAAACACAAGATCTGCTTTCTCTGGAGCACTGTAAATGAACATGAGTCCTGTGTGTTCATGTAAAGCTATAATGTGGGAAATGAGATTAAAAAAAAATACTGGTCACATTTGCCATCTAATTTTTGCTGGCACAGATCTTTGATAACCTACCAAGCACTGCAGTAATTTATATAGTGTAACTATAACCACCTTATTTAGCGTTTTACCTTGGATTCTCATTGCCACACCATAGAAGGGTGAATAACCCAGTCTTAGAGATAAGGAAAAGAAAGCTCAGGAAAGTTAAATGACTTTTCCAAAGTTGCATGACTAGGAAAGTGTTACAGCCAGGGTTTGATACTCAGCTTTTAATACTGTTCAGTGCTTTTCTTACCCAGTCGTTGTCCCTCTTGTTTTTGTTTTTTTAATGTATATATTTATTGAAGTATAGTTGACACACAATGATCCATTATTTTCAGGTGTACAACATAGTGATTTGACAACTTTGTACGTATGCTGTGCTCACCACAGTATAGCTACCACATTATTACAATACCATTGACTGTAGTCCCTATGCTGTGCCTTTCGTCCCTGAATCACTGTCTCAAAGTCTCAGAAGACCAATGTGATCATTTTTATGGTGCCTCACTAGATCCTTGACAGTACAGAATCTATACACTGAGTGTATTTGGAGAATTTCTATGCCTATTTCAGTGATTTTTCTTTTTCTCTAAAATCTGTATTTAGAGTAATGTAGGTGAAACCATGAGAAAGTCCCAAGTGTAGAAACCAATACTTAAACTATGATAGGAAGTATAATTTGATGAAGATATCCTAGGGTGTTTACATGCTCTGGTCAGGGAAGACTGCAGGGGCCAGTGAGTATTCTTGAGTTGCTCAAACTTAGGGATACAAACTCATCATGCTGTTAAACTTACAAGAGGTTGACTTGTATAAAGCAGTTTGCCAACTTATTGAATGAGGGGAGCGATATTCCTTCCCAGTGATTGGATTGTTCATGTTTCCCATCTGTGGACCCTTCATCCTGTCATCAGGATACATTGGAAACAATTTGTGTGTGTGTGTGTGTGTGTGTGTGTGTGTGTGTGTGTGTGTGTGTGTGCGCGCGCGCGCGCGCGCGCACGCGCTTGATCTTATGGTAAAAACTAAGCTATAATGAAGTCTAGTGATAGATCGTTCGTGTTGTACATCAACATATATCTCTCCGGTGGTATTTTCCTCCTACAGATCTTGAAGAAAAATATCTGTACTCTAGAATATCCTTATTCTGTAGCTTTTTTATTCCCCTTTCTTGCTCCCATACTACTAGGTGATTGTGTGGTTTGAGAAGCATAATTTTAAGCAGACTCCTTACTTGGAGGCTTTTTGACCTCCTAAACAGGACACAGCTTTTTAGGTTTTTACCTATTGAAACCTGCCTCTTTGTAATTATATTCAGGTGGCCTTAAGTGGAGTTTTTAGGTAGCCCCAACCTTTTCAGTAACACACTTAATGATCTCTTGGTTTTCGTCTATAGATGACGAGAATCTCTTCCATTGTATGTAGATTTTATTTGGCAATATGAAAACATAAGCTTACTTTCCTTAATTGTTATTTCAGAGTTGAGGGCAGTTAGGTCACAGTAGCCTCTATAGATAACCACCGGAAAATAAAGTAGAAATCGTTAGTGACAACTTTTCTCTGTTCTTTTATTCACAAAAGGAGGGAAAATGTTTACTCAGCCTTTTAGAATGAAGCAGGGGTCGTACTCCACAGGCTCCCCAGTTGCAAAGGCCCGCTTTTCACAACCCACTTCAAACATGGAACTACCGAGGCAAATATTGAACGTGGAAAAGACTTTTAAGTCAAATGCAGTAGAGACTTCAAGGCTGAATCACACTGAAAAATTAAACCAGGTAAGAGATCTGATTTTGGAGATATAAATACACCAAAAATGTGTTTAAATTCAGTATTTATTACTTAGAACTGATGGAAAAGCTTACCTTTTAAAATTAAAGTCATTTCGTATTTGAGCATTTTCTATGGTTGTGTTGATTATTAGCTAGTAAGAGGTGGCACTGGGAAAAAAGTACAATTTTATCAGTTCCTGTGGTTTCTTTGACAGGTTTCCCCTGATATTCGAAAGTAAAGTGTTCCTAGGAAAGCTTTCTTAAGTTGAACTGGTATAAAGCAAGGAAACAGTTACCATTAATTTATATGGAAATTATTTTGAACATTCCCAGACCCTCAAAATAATCTCTAGTGGGCATTTCTGATACCTTAAGACACATCTTGCTAATGGTTTTTCTGATACCTTAGGACTTACCTTGGTAATTGACACACAAAATAAATGAGATAAAGCACAGCATCAAGCCACCATAGCTTGATGCTGAATGAAGTTCTTGGGGAAGGAGGTTGGCGGTGCCTCTCCGGCTGCTCAGAGTGCACATAGCCCCTATAACCACTCATTGCAAAACAAATGCTGGATGCTGTTTTCACTTCTGAAAATCCTCTTTCGATTTCTTTGAATTAGCAAAAACAAGAACTAACTCTAGATCCTTCATAAAAGCAAAGGGGCATAGTGTGAACTTTTGAAAAGCAAGGGGTACCTGTACTTTCTGCAGATGACCCTCAAATCTCTCTCTAGTTTCAGCTTCTCACCAAAGTCCTAGAAGTATATTTGCAACTTACCTCGTGGATATCTTCACTCGAATGGCTGGCCTGAGCACTACAGTGCTGGTATTTTTTTGACTATGTATACACTGAAGGATTTTTCAACAAAAGCTACTAGAATATAACCAAGAAAGGCCTGGTTAAATTAGCAAGATAACAACCTTTTTTTTGCATTAAAAATTAATTATATTTTATTTAAATTCAATTAACACAGTGTATTAGTTTCAGAGATAGAGTTCAGTGACTCATCAGTTGTATATAACAGCCGGTGCTCATTACATCACGTGCCCTCCTTAATGCCCATCATCTAGTTACCCCATGCCCCCAACCAGTCCCCTCCAGCAACCCTCAGTTTGTTTTCTATAGTTAAGAGTCTCTTAGGGTTTGTCTCCCTCTCTGATTTCAATTTGTTTTATTTTTCCCTCCCTTCCTCTATGCTCCTCTGTCTTGTTTCTCAAATTCCACATATGAGTGAAGTCATAGGATAATTGTCTTTCTCTGACTGACTTATTTCGCCTACCATAATACCCTCTAGTTCCATTCACGTCCTTGCAAATGGCAAGATTTCATTTTTGTGATGGCTGAGTAATAGTCCATTGTATATATATACCACATCATCTTTATCAGTTTATCTGTTGTTGGACATCTGGGCTCTTTCCATAGTTTGGCTATTGTGGACACTGCTGCTATAAACATTGGGGTGCAGGTGCCCCTTCGGTCACTATGTTTGTATCTTTGGGGTAAATACTCAATTAGTGCAATTGCTGGGTCATAGGGTAGCCCTATTTTCAACTTTTTGAAGAACCTCCGTACTGTTTTCTAGATTGGTTTCACCAGCTTGCATTCCCATCAACAGTGTAAGAGGGTTCCCCTTTTTCTGCATCCTTGCCAACATCTGTCATTTCCTGACTTGTTAATTTTAGCCATTCTGAATGGTGTGAGGTGGTATCTCATTGAGGTTTTGATTTGTATTTCCCTGATGCCAAGTGATGTTGAGCACTTTTTCACATGTCTGTTGGCCATTTGTGTGTCTTCTTTGGAGAAATGCCCATTTCTTAACTGGATTATTTATTTTTTGGGTGTTGAGTTTGATAAGTTCTTCATAGATTTTGGATACTAGCCCTTTATCGGATGAGACATTTGCAGATATCTTCTCCCACTCTGTCAGTTGTCTTTTTATTTTTTTTTTTTAAAGATTTTATTTATTTGACAGAGACACGGTGAGAGAGAGAACACAGCAGAGGGAGTGGGAGAGGGAGAAACAGGCCTCCCGCCAAGCAGGGAGCCCGATGCGGGGCTTAATCCCAGGACCCAGGGATCATGACCTGAGCCGAAGGCAGATGCTTAATGACTGAGCCACCCAGGCACCCGTCAGTTGTCTTTTGTTTTTGTTGACTGTTTCCTTTGACTTGCAAAAGTTTTTTATCTTGATGAAGTCCCAGTAGTTCATTTTTGCCCTTGTTTCCCTTGCCTTTGGAGACCTATCTAGCCAGAAGTTGCTGTGGCTGAGGTCACAGAGTTTGCTGCCTGTGTTCTCCACTAGGATTTTGATGGATTCCTGTCTCACACTGAGGTCTTTATCCATTTTGAGTCTATCTTTGTATATGATGTAAGAGAATGGTCCAGTTTCATTCTTCTGCATATGGCTCTCTAATTTTTCCAGCACCATTTATTGAAGAGACTGTCTTTTTTCCACTGGACATTCTTTCCCGCTTTGTCGAAGATTAGTAGACCATAGAGTTGAGGGTCCATTTCTGGGCTCTCTATTATGTTCCATTGATCTGTGTGTCTGTTTTTGTGCCAGTACCATACTGTCTTATTGATGACAGCTTTGTAATAGAGCTTGAAGTCTGGAATTGTGATGCCACCAGTTTTTTTTTTTTTTTTTTTTTCCCAACATTCCTTTGACTATTTGGGGTCTTTTCTGGTTCCATACAAATTTTAGGATTATTTGTTCCAGCTCTGTGAAAAAAGTCGATGGTATTTTGGTAGGGATTGCATTGAATGTGTAGATTGCTTTAGGTAGCATAGACATTTTAACAATATTTGTTCTTCCAATTCATGAGCATAGAACATTTTTCCATTTCTTTGTGTCTTCCTCAATTTCTTTCATGAGCGTTCTATAGTTTTCTGAGTACAGATCCTTGGCCTCTTTGGTAAGGTTTATTCCTTGGTATCTTATGGTTTTGGGTGCAGTTGTAAATGGGATCGATTCCTTAATTTTTCTTTCTTCTGTCTCAGTGTATAGATATGCAACTGATTTCTGTGCATTGATTTTATATCCTGCCACTTTACTGAATTCCTGTATGAGTTCTAGCAATTTTGGGGTGGAGTCTTTGGGTTTTCCATATAGAGTATCATGTCATCTGCAAAGAGTAAGAGTTTGACGACTTCTTTGCCTATTCACATACCTTTTATTTCTTTTTATTGTCTGTTTGTGAGGCTAGGACTTCTATGTTGAACAACAGTGGTGATAGTGGACATCCCTGCCGTGTTCCTGACCTTAGGGGAAAAGCTCTCAGTTTTCCCCCAATGAGAATATTTGCTGTGGGCTTTTTGTAGATGGCTTTTATGCTATTGATGTATGTTCCCTCTATCCCTACACTGTGGAGAGTTTTAATCAAGAAAGGATGCTGTACTTTGTCAAATGCTTTTTCTGCATCTGTTGAGAGGATCATATGGTTCTTGTCCTTTCTTTTATTAATGTGGGGTGTGTCACATTGATTGATTTGCAAATGTTGAACCACCCTTGCAGCCCAGGAATAACTTTCATTTAGTCGTGGTGAATAATCCTTTTAATGTACTGTTGGATCCTATTGGCTAGTATCTTGGTGAGAATTTTGGCATCCCATGTTCATCAGGGATATTGGTCTGTAATTCTCCTTTTTGGTGGGGTCTTTGGTTTTGGAATCAAGGTCATGCTGGCCTCATAGAAGGAATTTGGAAGTTTTCTTCCCTTTTTAGTTTTTGAAACAGCTTCAGAAGAATAGATATTAATTCTTCATTAAATGTTTGGTAGAATTGCCCTGGGAAGCCATCCGGCCCTGGACTCTTCTTTGTTGGTAGATTTTTGGTTACTGCTTTGGTTTCCTTGCTGGTTATGGGTCTGTTCAGATTTTCTGTTTCTTCCTGGTTCAGTTTTGGTAGTTTATATGTTTCTAGGAATGCATCCATTTTTTCCAGATTGCCTAATTTGTTGGCATGTAGTTGCTCATAATATGTTCTTATAATTGTTTGCATTTCTTTGGTGTTGGTTGTGATCTCTCCTTTTTCATTCATGATTTTATTAATTTGGGTCCTTTCCTCTTTTCTTTTTGATAAGTCTGGCCAGGGGTTTATTGATCTTACTAATTCTTTCATAGAACCAGCTCCTAGTTTCGTTGATTAGTTCTGTTCTTTTGGTTTCTATTTCATGGATTTCTGCTCTAATCTTTATTAATTCTCTTCTCCTGCTGGGTTTAGGCTTTATTTGCTCTTCTTTCTCCAGCTACTTTAGGTGTAGGGTTAGGTTGTGTATTTGAGACCTTTCTTGATTCTTGAGAAAGGCTTGTATTGCTATGTACTTCCCTCTTAGGACTGCCTTTGCAGCATCCCAAAGGTTTTGAACAGTTGTGTTTTCATTTTCATTTGTTTCCATGAATTTTTTAATTCTTCATTAATTTCCTGGTTGACCCATTCATTCTTTAGTAGGATGCTCTTTAGCCTCATGTATTTGAGTTCTTTCCAACTTTCCTCTTGTGATTGAGTTCCAGTTTCAAAACACCGTGGTCTGAAAATATGCAGGGAATAATTTCACTCTTTTGGTACCGGTTGAGACCTGATTTGTGACCCAGTATGTTTTCCATTCTGGAGAATGTTCTATGTGCACTCGAGAAGAATGTGTATTCTGTTGCTTTAGGATAGAATGCTTTGAATGTATCTGTGAAGTCCATCTGGTCCAGTGCGTCATTCAAAGCCATTGTTTCCTTGTTGATTTTCTGCTTAGATGATCCGTCCATTGCAGTGAGTGGGGTGTTAAAGTCATCTACTATTTTTATTATTATCATCAATGTGTTTCTTTAATTTTGTTATTAATTGGCTTATATAATTGGCTCCTCCCATGTTAGGTGCATAAATATTTATAATTGTTAGATCTTCTTGTTGGATAGACCCTTTAATTATGATATAGTGACCTTCTTCATCTCTTATTATAGTCTTTGGTTTAAAACCTAACTTGTCGGGGCACCTGGGTGGCTCAGTCGTTAAGCGTCTGCCTTCGGCTCAGGTCATGATCCCAGAGTCCTGCGATCGAGTCCCACATCGGGCTCCCTGCTCGGCGGGAAGCCTGCTTCTCCCTCTCCCACTCCCCCTGCTTGTGTTCCTGCTCTTGCTCTCTCTCTCTGTCAAATAAATAAATAAAATCTTTAAAAAAAAAAAAAAAATAAAACCTAATTTGTCTGATATAAGGATTCCCACCCCAGCTTTATTTTTATATCCATTAGCATGATAAATGGTTCTCCACCCCTTCACTTTCAATCTGGAGGTATCTTTGGGTCTAAAATGAGCCTCTTGCAGACAGCATATGGATGGGTCTTGCTTTTTTACCCAATCTGATACCCTTGTCTTTTGATTGGAGCATTTAGCCCATTTACATTCAGAGTAACTATAGAGAGAGATGAATTTAGTGCCATTGTATTACCTGTTAAGTCACTGTTTCTATATATTGTCTCTGTTCTTTTCTGGTCTAAGTTGTTTAAACGAAGCTCTCTCTTCATTTAAAGGATCCCCTTTAATATTTCTTGCAGGGCTGGTTTAGTGATCACAAATTCTTTTAGTTTGTTTGTCCTGGAAGATTTTTCTCTCTCCTATTTTGAGTGACAGCCTTGCTGGATAAAGTATTCTTGGCTGCATGTTTTTCTCATTTAGCACCCTGACTATATCATTCCAGTCCTTTCTGGCCTGCCAGGTGTCTGTGGCTAGGTCTGCTTTCAGCCTTATGTTTCTTCCTTTGTAGGTTAAGGACCTCTTGTCCTGAGCTGCTGTCAGGATTTTCTCTTTGTCTCTGAGATTTGTAACCGTCACTATTACATGTCCAGGTGTTGACCTATTTGTATTGATTTTGAGGGAGATTCTCCGTGCCTTCTGGACTTGAAAGCCTGTTTCCTTCCCCAGATTAGGGAAGTTCTCAGCTATAATTTGTTCCAATATACCTTTTGCCTCCCCTTTCTCCTCTTCCTCTGGTACCCCAATTATTCTAATATTGTTTCGCTTTATGGTATCACTTATATCTCAAATTCTCCCCTCATGATCCAGTAGTTCTTTATCTCTTTTTCTCAGTGTCTTTATTCTCCATCGTTTTATCTTCTCTGTCACCAATTTTCTCTTCCTCATTTATCTTAGCAGTTAGACACTCCATTTTTGATTGCATCTCAGTAATACCCTTTTTGATTTCAACCTGATTAGATTTTAGTTCTTTTATTTCTCCAGAAAGAGATTCCCTAGTGTCTTCTATGCTTTTTTCAAGCCCAGCTAGTATCTTTATAATTGTTATTCTGAATTCTAGCTCTGACATCTTATAACCATATTGATTAATTCCCTGGCAGTTAGTACTGCCACTTGTTTTCTTTTCTGGGGTAAGTTTTTCCATCTTGTCATTCTATCTAGAGAAGAATAGATGAACAAGAGAACAAAATACAAATATAGCAACAATGACCCCATCAAAATATATACTAAAAAATCAGAAGAGATCAGAAACCAAAAAAAGAAAGAAGAGAGAATATAATCCAACAGGTGGACTGAACAGAGCAATACCCTTGGTCCTGGGTGTATTTTGGTCTGTTAGAAGAATCTAGATCCCAAAATTGTCAGGAAAGAGAAATATATATATATATATACACAAAAATAAAGTTGAATATAATGAAAGGAAGCCAAAAATAAAGAATATATATAAAAATGTAACTGTAAAAATGAAAATTAAACAAGACTTAAAGAGTTCATAAAATAAGAAACAGTTGAAAAGGAAAAAAAGAAAAAAAATTGAAATTAAATACTAAGGAATCATGAGAAGAAACCCCAAATCTACATACTATTTTATCCTAGTGCTGGAGTTTTGCAGTTCTGTGTGATCGGTAAACTTGGTATTAGCCAGATGTTCCTCCTGGTCTTCTGGGGGAGGAGCCTGTTGCACTGATTCTCAGGTGTCTTTGCCCCCTGCGGAATTGTACCACCCTTGCCAGGGGGCCAGGCTCAGTGTAAGCTGCTTCACATTGCTCTATGTGGCTTTTGTTTCTGAAAGCTTTCTGCCCCACTTTGGGGATGGAAATGAACATGAAAATGGTGGTGCCCCGATCTCCAGCCCTGGAGCTGAAAATTTGCACACCCCAGTGTTTAGTGCACCCTCAGGGAAAAGGAATCACTCACTCTTGTGTCCCTGGTTTCTGTGGGCACTGTGTTCACCCAGCCTGTGACTGAGTGTTTATCTCAGGCACATGACCCTTATCGAGTTTCCAAACTTACAGACTCCTGCAGTGTGCACTGGGACTGCTCCTCCCATGGCAGGGATGGGGTCTTGCTGTGGTTCTGCCTCTTGATAGGCCCCTGCTTGGAGAGCAGTTGCCCTACCATGCCCCGGCTCGGGGTTAATGGCAACACCGAGCTGAAAGCCCACTCCTGGGCTCGAGGATAGCAGCCGGCTTCCCTGCTCTGATGCTTGGGAACTCTGCTGCACTCAGGCACCCCTGTTCCTTCTGTGACCCTGGGGATCCTGAGACCACACTGTTCCACCTAGGATTCTGCCCGTTTGGCCACCTGAGCACCTTTCAGGCAGGGACTTCCCTCACTGGAACACATTTCTAAAAGTTCTAATTTTGCACTCCACTGCTATATCACTTTCTGGTAGCTGGCTCCCTCCCTCCGGGGTTTATCTTCTGATATATCTTCTTGGGTTCACTTCTCCACACCTCCTACCTTGCAAAAAGTGGTCGCTTTTCTATTTGTAGAATTGAGCAATTCTTTTCTTAGATCTCTAGTTGAGTTCGCAGGTGTTCAGAATGATTTGATAGCTATCTAGCTGAATTCCAGGAACCAGATGAAATTAGGGTCCCCTACTCCTCTGCCGTCTTCCTTCTCAAGCCATGCAAGATGACAGCTTAAGTAGAGTTCAGAATAAGCACATGGAAATTAAATTCAAGACATAAAAGTGCCTTACCTGTATAACTTAAAAAAAATTAGCTTTAGTAACAATTTAGGTACAGTAAAATTTACCCATTTAAAATGTACAATTTGAGTTTTGACAATGTAGCCAGTCATGTAATCACCATCAAAATCAAGAAACCATTTCCATCATTTTCAAAAAGTTCCATTATGCTGCTTTGTAATTGATCTCTTTTCCCAGCTATAGCCACAGATATAAAAATCACTGCTTTCTGTGAGTTTGACTTTTTAAGAGTTTCATCTAAATGGAATTAAATAGCATCTAGCTTTTGTGTTTAGCTTCTTAGCATGATGCTTTTGTTACTTTTTTTGTTGCGTATCATTCCACTGTATTGATATACTTCAATTTGTTACCTACTCCCATTAGATGATATTTGGGTTGTTTCCTTTTTGGGGTATTTACATATAAAGCTACTTTGAACATTTGCATATGCCTTGTATGACTGTGGACTTCAGTTCTCTTAGGTAAATACCTAGGAGTAGGATTGTTGGGTCATTCAGTAAGTATATGTTTCACTTTATAAGAAATTGCTGAACTGTTTTCTAAAGTGGCTGTACGATTTTACGTTCCTGTGAACTACATAAGAGAGTTCTAGCTGCATCTTTGTTAACATTTGGTATTGTTAATTTAAAAAATACCAGTCATTTGAGTGGGTGTGTGGTGGTATTTCATTATGGTTTTAATTGGAATTTCTCTAATGATGAATAATGTTGGGTATCTTTTCATATGCATATTTGCCTTTTGTAAATCTTAAAGTATCTCTTCACATCCTTTGCTCATTCTTAAGAATTGAGATTTGTGTTGAGTTGGAAGAATTATATATGAATGGGTACAAGTCCTTTACCAGAGACATGTTATGCAAATGCTTTCTCCTGGTCTGTGCTTGTCTCATTTCCTTAGTTCTGTCTTTCATGAGGCAGAAGCCATTAACTTTGTTGAAATCTAATTTACTTATATTTTTCTTTTGATTCTTGCCTACCTAAACTTTGTTGAATACGAAGTCACAAAAATGTTCTGTGTTTTCTTCTAGAAGTTTTTTGATTTTAATTCTTAGGTCTATTATCCATTTCTTTTTCTTTCTTTCTTTTTTTTTTAAAGATTTTATTTTTTTGACAGAGACACAGCGAGAGAGGGAACACAAGCAGGGGGAGCGGGAGAGGGAGAACAGGCTTCCCGTGGAGCAGGGAGCCCGATGCGGGGCTCAATCCCAGGACCCTGGGATCATGACCTGAGCCGAAGGCAGACGCTTAATGACTGAGCCACCCAGGTGCCCCTCTATTATCCATTTCAAGTTAATTTTTATGTAAGGTACCAATATGGATCAAAGTTTTATGCAATGGCTAGCTAATTCCTCTAGCACTATTTTTTGTAAAACACTGTTTTTCTCACTGAACTACCTTATTACTTTGGCACCTCTGTTAAATCTGTTGACCTCTTGTATATGTAGGTTTTAGGACTCTCTATTCTGGTCATTGATTTACATGTTCTTTTGTCAGTACCACACTATCTTATTACTCTAGTTTTATAACATCTTGAAATTATATAGTTAAGTCTTGCAACTTTTTTTTTAAATTGCTTTGTCTACTCTAGGTTCTTTGCATTTTCATATAAACTTAATTTGATATAAATCAGCTTGTTAATTTCTACCAAAAATAAATACACCTCTTGTGATTTTCATTAGAATTACATTGGGTTTAGGGGCACCTGGGTGGCTCAGTCATTAAGCGTCTGCCTTCGGCTCAGGTCGTGATCCCAGGGTCCTGGGATCGAGCCCCGCATCGGGCTCCCTGCTCTGCAGGAAGCCTGCTTCTCCCTCTCCCACTCCCCCTGCTTGTGTTCCCTCTCTCACTGTCTCTCTCTGTCAAATAAATAAATAAAACTTTAAAAAAAAAAATTACATTGGGTCTGTAGATAAGTTTGGGGAGAATTGACATCTTAACAATATTGATCCATGGACATAGTATATTTCTCCATTTGGGTCTTTAAGTTTTCAGTACTGTTTCATAGGTTAAGTACCCAAGGCCTGCATATATTTTGTTAAATTTTACCCCCACATTTTTCATATTTTTGATATCATAAAGGATGTTTTCAGTTTATTTTCTAGTTAATTGTTGCTAGTATATAGAAAATTAATTGGACTTTTTTGTATATTGACCTTTATCTTGTGACCTTGAATCAAAGTACTTGATAAACTTATTTCTGTAGTTCAGATCATTCTAGTAGCTATTTTGTAGAGTTGGGATTTTTTTAAAAAAAGATTTATTTACTTATTCATTAGAGAGAGAGAGAGAGGGAAGGGGCACAGGGAGAGGGAGAGAAATCCTTAAGCAGACTCCTGACCCTGAGCGTGGAACCTGATGTGATTGGGGGAGGGGTGATTGATCCCAGGACCCTGAGATCATGACCTGAGCCAGAATCAAGAGTCAGACGCTTAACCGACTGAGACACTCAGGTGCCCCAGAATTGAGATTTTCTGCATAGATCATCATACCATCTGGGAGTAGACAGTTTTACTTCCTTTTCAATCTGTATGCCTTTTTTTCCTTCTTAGATAGGCTGGGCTCTCTGGTATAATAATGCATAGAAGTGGTGAGAGTGGAAATTCTTGCCTTGTTCCTGACTGTAGGGCAAAAATATTCGGTCTTTCATCATTAACTATGGTTTTAACTGTACTATTTTTATAAATGCCATAAACCAGGTTGAGGAAATTCCCTTCTGTTCCTAGATTCTGAGATTTTTTTCCTTGGATGTATGTAGAAATATTCTCCATCCATTAAGATGATTATAGGATGTGATACTGTGATTTACTATATAAAAAATACATTCTTTTCTCTTTTCTGGCACAGAGCTCCTAAAACCCTTGGAATTTTTAAAGCGATGACAGCTTTAAAGATGTCTTTTATTGTTAATGATGTGACTTTTGGAAATCACCTAAGATGGGGGCTGGTTGCCAGTTGGAGCCAACAATGTGATTAGAGGGTTGGAACCTTTTAGTCCTACCCCCAACCTCCTGAGAGAGGAAAGGGGCTGGAGGTTGACTCATTGGCCCCTGGTGAATGAAGTCAATCAGTTATGCTGTTGGGACAAAACCCTCAAAAAACCCCCAATATGTTGGATTTGGAGAGCTTCTAGGCTAGTGAACAGTAGAGATTTGGGGGGAGAGTGGCACGCCTGGTGAGGGTGTGGAGCTCCATGCCTCTTCCCACATACCTGACTGTATTAATCTCCCCCATTTGTTTCTGAGTTATATCTTTAAAAAAAATTTTTTATTGATTGTTTTCAAAAATTGAGATATAATTAACATATTAGTTTCGATATTCAACATTGATGCATTGATATCATATGTATAATATGAAATGATCGCAGTAGGTCTATTTAACATCCATCACCACACATAGTTAAAATTATTTTTTTCTTGTGATAACTTTTAAGATTTACTCTCTTAGCAATTTTCAATTATACAATACAGTATTATTAATACTGTATTAACTACTA
The DNA here is from genome assembly GCF_004348235.1 of Phoca vitulina. Lineage (NCBI taxonomy): Eukaryota > Metazoa > Chordata > Mammalia > Carnivora > Phocidae > Phoca > Phoca vitulina. Next base: position 7,086,013 of record NW_022589776.1, read on the forward strand.
TATGTTACTATAATTATATAATGTATGTTATGTAATATCTATTATTCTATATCATTAATACATATAGTATTAAATATATTTGCCATGCTGTACATTACATCTCCAGGACTTTTTTTAAAAGATTTAAAAAATATTTATTTGACAGAGAGCAAGCGCACATAAGCAGGTGGAGTGGCAGAGGGAGAGGGAGAAGCAGGCTCCCTGCTGAGCAGGGAGCCAGACACGGGGCTCCGTCCCAGGACCCTGGGATCATGACCTGAGCCAAAGGCAGACGCTTAACGACTGAGCCACCCAGGCGCCCCCCAGGACTTTTTATAACTGGAATTTGGTACTTTTTTACTCTCTCCACCTATTTTACCCACTCCCAAACTCCTGCCTCTGGATACCACCCATCTGTTCTTGTATCTGTGAGCTCAAGTTTTTGTTGTTGTTTTGTTTTTTAGATTCTGTGTATGAGTGAGATCATACAGTGGTTGTCTTTCTCTGACTTATTTCCCTTAGCATAATGCCCTCAAGGTCCATCCATGTTGTCACAAGTGGCAGGATTTCTTTCCTTTTTTATGGCTGAATAATATTCCTCTGTGTGTGTGTGTGTGTGTGTGTGTGTGTGTGTATGTGTTTGTATGTATGTGTGTATATGTGTGTTTAAGTGTATGTGTGTGTGTGTATACCGTATTCACCCTCAGACCCCATCACAAAAAACATCACATTGGGTGTTAGGGCTTCAACATATGAATTTTAGGAAACAAAATTCAGTTAGTATAGTACCCACCCTAACAAAGCAAAACTCAAAATGATTGAGTCCAAATAAATTAACTGTGTAAAGCTCAATAATGAAAGATAAGTTTGCTTTGTTTTTTTCCAATGTTTGAAGTTCTTCTATCTTCCAAATTTATTGTACTGACTAAAAATTCCAGAAAAAATGTTAATAATAGTACAATTTTTTTTGCAACTTTAAACTCCATAGAATTTGGTGGGAAGACTCTGCCTGTAACTGTCAGAACCAGGCGATAACAAATGCACAGGACCTTTGATCCTGGCATGGCTCCAAGGAGGGGATGAGAGGGATGCACAGACACTTTTTCTGTAACTGTTTTCCTTTGAGTTTCATGCAGCTCCAAGAATTCCTCATATATGCAATCTAGTAACCACATTTCACTGCAAGTTGAAGTTTTTGCCATGGGAGCTGTTTGAATCTTGTTCCAAAGAGTGGGCTCTAATTCCTAAACTATGTATTTTAATTTGCTAGCAGGACAGACTCCACATAATTATCAGATCCTACATAATCCTATTTATAAATGTACAACTTGACATTTCTTCAGAATTACAGATGTAACAGTTTGCTCTGTGGTCCTACTCAGAACTCTACAAGTGTATGTATTAGTGTAGAAAAAGAACAAATCCATAACAAATTTAAATTATACATTTACAGACTTTTTGATACTCTATTTTGTTTTTCCACAGTGAACATATGCTATTTTGTCATAAAAAAATCATGTTATTAAAAAGAATAAAAATAAATTTCTCCTTTGTCAAGTGAGTATTAGTATTTTTTCATCTTTCACCTCTGAGAGTAACAGCCAGGCATGATCTTTGGTCTGCTGCCCTTTGCTCATTGCCATGCTTTGTTTCACAAAGCAAACGGCTAGAACAGTTTAAACTCTGTTTTGCAAGATGTGAATAATCTTTATACCACATTCTATTAAATTCCCTTTATATTGACTTAGAGGATGTTTACATGGAGAATGAAAATGTGAGTGGATGAGTATGGATTAGCCATATTTTCTAGGGAATGAAGCCTCAGATGCTCTGTCTGCGTGTAGTCCCAGATCACAGCTAACCATGGTGTTACTTTGCTTCCATTAATAGGTCATTGCCTGTAAGAATGTTTGGTCAAGGAATAGGGATCTGGCATTTCTGGGTTCTCTAGCCTTCATACTGTATCTAAGAGTACCCCATCCTACTCTACTCCCATCTTACACATTAGAAAACTTCATTGTAACATTCACCGTGAGGTTTAAAGTAGGTAAACTTGGAATTATAAAAGAAGATCTGATCTTAAATGAATTAAAAATCAGGGATGGGTGTTAGTTTGCACCTAACTTTTGATTTGCAACCAAAGAGTTGATAGTTTTTATGTGCATTATGTGGTATGCTTGGTATTGCATATAAGAAAAGATGCTTTTTTATTTTCCTTGATTGACCTGGCCCAACTGTCTTTTAAGAGTATCCTGGACAAGCAACTGGGTATATTAAACAGTTACTGTCAGCAGGAGCTGTTTGATGGGTTCATTAATGCAATTTTTGGAAGTTGTGTTCCCTGGCCAACTAAAAGTAGCTGTTCCCTATATGTTTTCTTGTGAGTTTGGATGAAATTTTCAGTACGGCAAGTCACATTCCATACTGCCTGGCTTCTTGTCAGATGAGGTACCTAGTAAATATTTCAGGAGTTGAAAACTTTGCTTCTATATGTGTCTGTGCCAGTTTTGTGATCTTTATCAGAAATGTATTTATGTTTCACCATATGGCCACGGGGCTGTAGTATATTCCTCTAAGGATGTCACTTCTGTTCATTTCTGCTTTTAGCTTCATGCATTTTCTTTCCAAAATGCTCCCACCCTCATGTTTCCAAATATCACCCAGGTGTCTGTTTTTTTAAAACTTTTTATTACAAAGTAATAGAGATTGATTGTAGAAGATTTGAAATACAGGAAAGCACAGATGAAAAGAAAAAATCACCTATGCTTTTATCACTCAGAAAAGTTGACTTTTTCTTTTAAAGTTTTTATTTAAATTCCAGTTAGTTAACATACAGTATTATATTGGTTTTGGGTGCATAGTATAGTGATTCAGCACTTCATACATCGCCCAGCGCGCATCACAAGTGCACACCTTCATCCCCATCGCCTATTTCAACCCATACCCCCACCGCCTCCCCTGTGGGAGCCATCAGTTTGTTCTCTACAGTGAAGAGTCCCTTTCTTGGTTTGCCCCCCTCTCTCTCTCTGTCTCCCTCTCTGTCTCTTTTTTTCCCCTTTGCTCATTTATTTTGTTTCTTAAATTCCACATATGAGTAAAATCATATATTTGTCTTTCTGACTGACTTATTTTGAAAGGTGTACTTGTACCCCAGTGTTTATAGCAGCATTTTCTACAGTAGACAAATTATGGGGAAACAGCCCAAGTATCCATCAACTGATAAATGGGTGAAGAAGATGTGGTATACACACACACACACACACACACACGCAATGTAATATTAACCATAAAAAAATGAAATCTTGCCATTTGCAACAACATGGATGGAGCTAGAGAGTATTATGCTAAGTGACTTTTTTTTTTTTTTTTTTTTACTTTTAAATAAAGTTGGAATCATTCTGGCCCAGGTTTGTGACCTGCTTTTTTTTAGTCATGACTGTAAGTTGTGAACATCCCACATTATTAAGTATTGTGATGCAACATAATTTTTAATGGCAGTAGGATGCATCGTAATTTATTTAACTTGTAACCTTGGTTAGGCATTAAGGCTCTTTCTAATGTTTGTTATTAAAAATAACTTTGTGATGAAAATCTTGCTCAAATTTGCATATATCTCCATTACTTCACAGGATAAATTTCTGGAGCGACAATCACTGCATCAGAAAGAATGTGTATTTTTATGTAGTTAGGTTGTCCTCCATAAAAGTTGTTTCAGTTAGCACTCAGATAAGGGGTGTATGGAGTGTGCGTCTTTTCCTGTACCTTTGCTAATACACAGTGTAGATGACCTCTCCCTCCCCACCAACCCGGTCTGTTAGATCTCCCATTTCTTTCCTAATGCCTTTGGGCATATTATTTCTTCATGACACTCTGTGAGTCTTTTCATGATATTTATCATAATTGCAGTTATATATTATATTTATGATTATTTCATGTCTGTCTCCCCGCACTAGACTACCAGGTTACAGGAAGGCAGTGACCATATTGAGTTTATTTACCCCTGTATATCCACTGTGAAGCACATAGTATGTGTTCAGGACATTTTTGTTGAATAAATGGGCATTATTGTGAAAATAATTTTCCAATTTGATAGGCAAGTTACTATATTTGACTAATGTCTGTTTATTAGAGGTTAAGCGTCATGCTTCTATTGCTTAATGTTACTATTAATGGCCTGTTCATGTTTTGTCCGTTTTTTTGAGGAGTATCATCTTTTGATTCAAAGCTCTTCTCTGCCTCTTCTCTGATCCTAGAGGCTCCTATCTGAATATGGTATTTTTTCCCCGTCACTTTCCATCTCTGCTTATGCCCCTATAATATTTTTGTTCACTTGATTTATTATCCATTCTTTGTGTTTGCTAGGTAGGCATCTGAGACAAGCATTATTGAAGTCAGGGTCCCCTCTTATTTCCTGGTGTCAATCACTGATTACCTTCCTCTCTTACTGCCCTTCCCCCTCATTATAACTTCTACCCTCCAGTTATAGATACCCCCAAGATTAGCTGGACTTTAAGAAATCTTCCCTACCCCATTCAGCTTAAAGTCAGCTTAATTTAGTGCTCTAGCTTGAGGCAAAAAATATATTTTTTTTCCTTCTCGAGAAGCATTCTGTCCCTAGCTAAGAGCCTATCATTTTGACATCTTAAGCCCAGGCCTGGCGACTATTTTCTTTAAAGGGCCACACAGTAAATATTTGAGGCTTGAGGTCCAAATGGTCTCTGTTGTAAACACACAATTCTGCCCTTGTAGGGTGAAACACAATCATGTAGATGATGTATAAATGAGTGAGTGTGGCATGTTCCAGTAAAATTTTTTTATGAATACTGAAATTTGAATATCATATAATTTTCATGTGTCACAAAATATTTTATGTTTTCCCCCCCAACTATTTAAAAATGTTGAGACTATTCCAAGCTTATGGGCAGTACAAAGACAGATGGTGGGCCAGATTTGGCCCCTGGCTTTTGTTTGCTGGCCCTGTCACAAGCCACACTCCAGAGAGAAAAATCACATTTGTAATTCTCATCCTGTCATTTACCTCCCAGTTCCCCAAACTTTTGGAATTTGTTAAAAACCAGCAAAAACCTACCTCTGTGTTCCAAGGTCCTTTAGCTTTCCTCCTAAAACTTGCCGTCTTTGAGGCTGTTTCCCTGGGTCTCTTATTATTCATCCCTTTCGAATCAGCACCTGCACTGGATTCTTTCCTAATTTCTATGCATTCCGCATTCCACCTTTATAATGTCCCCTCTTTCTAGTCTTACTCCCTAGTCTAAGACTCCCATCCAGAGAGTTGCACTGGGCTCCCCGTTGGTTGTCCACCTCTAATATCATTTTCTGCTGACAGATTAAAATTCTGATAGTGTCTCTCCCTTGCTGAAAATCTCAAGGTTTTGTCTACATAACCAAGTAAAACTCATTAGTTTGGCACCTAAGGTATTCTGTAGTACTTCCTTCTCTCTTCTTCAGTGTTCTCTTCCACTACTTCCTTAGTGCCTTCAGGCAAGTTATTTTTTTCCACTTTTCCTGTGCTTATGATGTTCCTTATGGCTTCATTGCCATCTCTACCACCCTTCTTTGCAGTGTCCCCCTACCCTTCAAGGCCCTTCAAAAAGGAAGCTTTCCCTATATTTATAACCTAATGTGATAATAGGTCCTTCTGTGCTTCTGTCCCTCTTTGGTGATGCCCAAAGTCAGCCGTAGCTTATAGCAGTTTATGCTTTTATCTCATTTCCCTACTTAGTTTTAAGTGGCTGAGAGGGATGACACTGCCGTGACCTTCTTTTTTGGTCCCCTGAAACAGTGATAATACAAGAAGTTGTACTGACTCTTCTAATGAGGGGAGCATGTCGGGATGTGAAGAATCAGTTCTGTTTTGATTCTCTTAACTGTTCACTGGGAGAGCTTTGGCAAGTTCTCTGACGGCAGATGCAGAAGAAGTATGAAGAACATAAGCCCCAGGGCTGAGGCTTTTTGTGAAAGCTAGCGATATAATCCTAGGAATCTAATCTCCCTCCCCCCAGCCCCTTTTCCTATAACCTTACAAGATACTGAAATCGTCTTCATTTTCCAGGTGAAGAAACTGAGACTTAAGAGGTTATACAGTTTGTAAGTAATGACAGGCCAAGTGAAAACAAGAAGAAAGATGAAAAAATACAAAGTTTAGAAGGAAAAAATATTCATAGTGATTCTGTCTATGTGATAGGATTTTAGGTAATGTGTCTTTCCTAGCATCTATTTTTCCTGCTTACTATCTTTAAACATAGATTACAACTCTTAATGCTTTAAATCATCCCATTTCAGATGTTGTGGTTTTACTGGGAGAAATGCGAATCCCTGGTCTTTGATTCACTTAGGCCTCCCCTGACGTGGCTGTTCGCCTGGTGGGGCTGTCTGCATGTTCGTCATGCTTCTCTGACCATAACTGCCTGAGCTTCTGGCTTATTTTTCCAAATAGTCCTGTACATCATCTTCTACCTTATTGGCATCTCTATGCCTTTGGCTTGTCTCAGCTAAAATCCTTAGACCCCTGTTGTCTTAGCTTACACCTCTCCTGTCTTTACTCCCTGCCTATTGCTTTTGGATAATCCTCCATCGTTTTCTCACCTTATTTTTCTGCTTTCTCAACTGCCTGAACTGTCTCCCCTTTCCCTCTAAGTCTTAGGAGTGGGCCTTGCTGCTGAACTCAGGATACTGAAGCCATTAGTCACTCTACCTTCTGACCCCACATTCTGTATCCCACCTGGTTCTTTCTCCCTTCTTTTCTGTTACAACAGAAGAGCTTTTCCTTCCTACCCTGGCTCACATTCCTTCCTGCCTCCTAGGACCTTCCACCATTCAGTCCCTTCCTTGCATTTGGCATTCACTAAGCATGTGTTTAATAAACATCTAATTTTTATAAACAGAAGAAAATTAGTAACAAAAACCCTGTCTGGGTAAGAGTAGGAGATTGAGTAGGAGTTTGAAAAATGGAATACTCTAGAATCTAATTGTTTCAGAGAATGTTAATTATCCTGGAAAATTGCAGAGTGTTGTTTTATAGATTCCATCTACTGTAAATATATTTTATATGATATGAAATGTTATAGTGCCTCTTAAGAATTTACCCATTTGATTGAAAGACATTTCCTGTGGTAGAGGTTTCCTTTTACATATTGTTCAGATTTACCTTTGATCTTTTTCTTTTTGGATTATAACTTGAACTTTTTTTTTTTTTTCCATAGTTGGAGAACACATTCAAATCAGTTATTGCACAAATTGGACCTGGAGGGACTATCAATCCAGAACTAAAGCATAAGATAAGATTTGTAAGTATTTTCTGTTTCTGGGAAATGAATATGAAAATTAATTATACATTTAGATCTCATTTGTGGTTAAATTTACTTTCCTTATGAGTGTTTATTTTATAATTATACCTGATCTTTTCAAATATATTGCAAATGGAGTGGCTATTCTTTTAAGATCAGGAAAAAAATTACTCCTAATAATTTTTAATGTTCTCAAAATTATTTAGAAAATGGAATTCTTCCATAAATGCTGTTCTCCTTTTTTTCTTCCCCTTACCCCCGTAAATCATTGTTAGCAAACAGTTCAAGATCTTTCCAGTATCAGTTTCATATATATGTATGTCAGATATTATTCTAAACATTACATGGCATTTCATTCTGCCAGTGCACTTTCATTTATGAGATCTGCAATTGATTAAATTGGGGTTGTTTCTAGCCTTGGCTATTAAAAAAATGTTACGGTTAATGTCCTCGAACATGTATCTAGAAGTGGACTTGTCAAAGGCATTGAGTAATTTAGTTTTGGTCATTAATACTAAATTGCCCTCTAAAAGGTTTGAACAGATTTGCACTCCCACTCATGGTGAAATGTTATTTTCCAATAATGTTGTAATTTATACCTCTTGACTTTTACATCTGAGCATCTTTCATATGCTTAGTAGCCATTTATATATTTTTATAATTATTTTTATGTTCAGTTAACCACTGTATAGTACATCATTAGTTTTTGATGTAGTGTTCAATGATACATTGTTTGTGTATAACACCCAGTACTCATCACTACATGTGCCCTCCTTAATACCCATCACCCAGTTATCCCCGCCCTTCTGAGATCCTTAATTCGTTTTCCGGGGTCTATATACGTATACATATATATATGTATATATGTATATATATATATAGGGGTCTATATATATATAAATATATAATATATATAAATTTATAATTATATATATATAAATATTTTTTTAATAAAATTTCAATGTAGTCCTTTTTTCCCTATTCAGTGCTACCTTTATATATGTACCAGTTTTATTTTCCCTGTAACTCTGTGAAGTAGTGTCCTCTAACAAAGAGAACAAAATACACCCAGGAAGTACTGAGACACTCTACCTTGCCCACATTGAGAGATTATAGCCCCTCTTCCCTTTATCCCCCCCTTTTAAAAATTTTTTAATTTTTAATGTTTTAAAAAATTTTTTAATTTCATAAATTTTATTCTTGGGTTTCATTTTGGCTTTGCTTTTTCGGTGGTGGCTTCTGACTGCTCCGGATTTTCCCAGGCTGCATCTTGCCTGGATTGTGGTTGATATTTAGGACTCTGTACATTTCCTGAACCACCCCTCAACAGAATGACTAGGAGGAGGAACTCCTAACAAAGAAAAGAACCAGAGACAATGGTTTCTCCTGCAGACTTAATGGATATGGATATAGCAGGATGTCACAGATAGACTTCAGGGTAGCAGTTATGAAGTCAATAGCTAGGCTTGAGAAAACCATTAGTGGCGATATAGAATCTCTAAGGGCAGAAATGAGAGCCAATTAGGCTGAACTTAAAAATGCTATGAGTGAGATGCAGTCTAAACTGGATACTCTAACAACCAGGGTAAGTGAGGCAGAAGAATGAATTAGTGATCTAGAAGATAAACTGATAGCCATTTATATTTCTTATTTGAATTACCTGTTCATGTCTTTGGCCTAATTTGTTGTTTTTCCTTGTTAATTTGTGAAAGCTCTTTGGCTGTTAATGTATTGGGCTGAAGGGTATGTACACTTAAAATTTTGGTGGGAGCTATTCTTATTTGAATGATCAGAGTGCCGTTACGACTCTTACTGCTTTAAATTATTCCATTTTGGATGTCGTGGTTTTACTGGGAGAAATGCAAAAACCATGGTACATTCAAACCCTGTTTTTTTGTTTGGACATTGACTATGTATCCAACAATTATTTATTTAAGAATGTTCAATATGATTTCTTATGGTAACAAAAAATTAAAGGAAAATTAAACATTCATTGGTAAAGGATTGGTTAAATTAACTACTCAAACTAGACAGTATCATGAGGCTCATAAGAAAGTTTACGTATATCTCAATTAATTTTCATGGAAGTATCTCCTTGATCTATTGTTTGACTTTAAAAACAGGTGTTATAGAATAGCAAGTTTAGTATTGTCCTTTCATGTAAAATTATGTATAATGTGTGTGTCTACATTAGAGGTTTCTGAAAGGATGATTTATGAAAAGCAGCAACAATTATCTCTGGTCACAGGATTTTGGAATCATTTTTATATTTTTCTGAAGCTTGATTTAGCCTTTTTAATGAAACATGTAATATTTGGAAAAATCTGGGACAACACAAAACTTTTTACACTTTATTGGAATAGAGTCTGCTTTTAGGAATTTTTCCTAAAAGATAATTGGACAAGTGTGCAAGATGCAAATATGAAAATAATTATAATATTTGTGACAATAAAACACAGGACACAGCCATAAATAGAGGATCAAGTAAATAAATTTATATGGAATAATTTGATAACTCTATAGCCAGTATACATGTTGATCCATATTTACTGACATGGAAAATTGTTTGTGGTATGATAATAAAAAACTTGTTTTGGAAATGATGACCTTATTTTTACATTAAATATAGGTATTTTTATGTACATATGGGCAACAATGACTATGATAATTTTTTCTTTGCTCAATTCTATTTTTCAAAGTTTTCTATAGTATCCATTTTATTTCTTTTCTACCATTTAAAATGCTTGAGGGATGCCTGGCTGGCTTGGTTGGTAGAGCACGTGACTCTTGATCTCGGGATTGTGAGTTTGAGCCCCACACTGGGTGTTGAGATTACTTAAAAATAAAATCTTTAAAATAAAATAAAATGCTTGAAATTATGCTGTAGGATTTTTACTTTATGTGAGCTAAAGCTAAATATATGAGCTAAAGAATCGTAGGAATTTCTAGAGACCTGCAGCATTGCAGTATTGTGCAAGAATGATTTCTCGACTCTGGAAATGTTGGAAGCCTTTTTTTTGTTATTGTTACATCCTTTTTTAAAACTGGAAACTGCTCTAAAAAATATTGTGACTTTTAATTCATTCATCCAGTAATGTAATGTTTTTTTTTTTTTTTACCTTTTTTACTATTTAAGTTTATATGGTTTTATTTTAATATTTTGTTAACCAGCATCCTAATAGTGTCTATTATATTGTATTTTATTTTCTGTTAGGTTGTATCCAAGTTTCCAGAGGGTTTGCTTATGTCTAAACTGCTCAGAGAATTTGAGGTGAGTATTTTCTTTTTCATCAACCATGGTTTTTTTATGCCTTATGTTTCTTGTGGTGGATAGAAATTTTGTGTCTATTCCTTGGATCTCCCACCTATGCTCTAGAATTTCAACATTTTGTTTTGCATTTTGCTATCATTTTCTTTACTAAAAGAGTTAAGAATATGATCCTTTGTAAGTACTTCATTATATATAGGATATCTTTACCATTTAATAGTATTATTAGAATAAAAGTTAATTTATTTTTAAGATTTTATTTATTTGACAGAGAGAGACACAGCGAGAGAGGGGACACAAGCAGGGGGAGTGGGAGAGGGAGAAGCAGGCTTCCCGCTGAGTGGGGAGCCTGATGCGGGGCTCGATCCCAGGACCCTGAGATCATGACCTGAGCCTAAGGCAGACGCTTAACGACTGAGCCACCCAGGTGCCCCAAAAGTTAATTTATTTTTAAAGTCTGACAATGCCAAGTGTCAGTGGGGATGTGGAAAAACAGAATATGTCATCCACTGTTTGTGGGACAAAACCCCTTTGGAATTTTGACAGTAGCAAGTAAAGTTGAAGACAAGCACCCCCAGTGATCCAGCATTTCCACTTCTACATACATACTTTAGAGAAACTCTTATGTGTGTGCACATGGAGATCTGCATAAGACACGTGCACCTGGCAGCAGAATGAAAAACTGGAAGCAGACTAAACGACTGTCAATAGGAGAATGGATAAATAGAGATTGACATTTATATGATGGAATAGTAGATAAAATGAACTAGGTTTATTCTGCAACATGGAATCATCATCTGTTTAGTGAAAAAATCACGTTGCAGAATGGTAATTTAGACACTGCCTTATATCCAATTTAAAAAAAATGGTAAGATCTGTATACATGTTAGCTCTGTGCTAGGCTCTATTCTGAATGCCTTTCATATTGTAATTCATTTGATTTTCATGATAGACTGAGGCACAGAGAAGTAACTTGCCTAAGGGTCAGATAGTAATGGGTGGAGTCAGGATTTGAACCCCAGGCAGCCTGGCTTCAGAATCCTAAATCTTAACTTCTGTGCCATGAAAACTGCCATATATTTGCAGATATAAACACAGATTTTGTGAGCTACTACAGCATAATGGTTAATACCTTAACCTCTATGTGCTGGTTTATAAATGATATGTAAAGTCAGGATAATATTACGTAAGAGAGTTTTGCAAAGTTTTAATGACTTAAAAATGAAATATTTAGAACAGTGCCTGCCACATAGTAATTATTCAGTAAATATTAATTCTTAGAAGAAAGAGAAGAAAGATTGAAAAGGTAGGCATCATCCCTTGGATAGTGATGGAGACAACTGAAGTTCCCATTGTTTTAAAAATATGAATCTTTTAGTGCCACACAGTTTATTTCAAATAGACTTAAAACAAGGGGTCTTGATTTTTTTTGATGAACCAGCAAATTAACTTACCTAATAATGAAATTCCAGAATAAAGTCTGTAATAGAATGACTTAATTACCATAAAGTTTATGGGTAAAATCAGTCTCCTATGCCAGATTCACAACTCAGAGTGAAAGTTTTATACCACAGTCAAATGTAGCTTGTAATAAAAGTTCAAGGTGTTAAGGTTACAAGTCAGCAATCCTGGAGAAGTTAAAACAAACCTTTTAATGTTATAGTAAAGCTCTTTGCTTTTCTTAGTAAACAAGCAGAAATTCAGCTTCGTGATTAGAAGTATATAGGAAGTATAGATTTATTTTAACTTTTGTTCTAACTTGTAGAAACACTTGCTTAACCCTTTATTTATCCAGTGTGATGTAAAAGCTATACCTGTGTGATTTGCCCTCTTGAACTACCTGCTCAGTAGTCTGTCATTTGTTCAAAATGGCTTGTTCAATTGCTAATTGAAGGGAAGATAGTGCATTGGCAGCATAGGTTTTGGTTTTTCCTGAGGCTCCACATAAAGACAGAGAAACTAGATAGCAAAACTAAAAATCCGCTGACAATATCTACAACAAAATTGGGTAATATATTTTCTAAGAACAATTGTGTGGGGAGTAATTGCCAGCGGCCACAAGGTCTTCATGTTGCCAGTGTCTGTGTCAGGAGAAAACAGGGAAGCAGGGGAGCCAATTTCTGATGGATCTGGGGACAAAAAAGTTACAAAGTAACCATCAGATAATTCACTAGACAGTAGAGCAAGCCATTTTGAAAACAGCAGCTGAAACTGGATAATATCAGTCTAATAGCAGAGAGTGTCTCATGGTAAGGCTTGAATCAGGCTGGAGCATTATAGCCTCTGTGAATTCTTGAAATGGACAGGCCAGAGGTCCCTTCCAGATAGGACCAGACAAGAGAGAAAAATTGAGCAGGATAGGGACCATAGAAAAAGAAGGGTCCAGATGTAAGTAGGATTAAGAGAAGAGAGCCAGAATATTTCAAAAACAAGCTACTATATATGTATATATAAATGTTTAAAGTTGAGTGTAGTTGACCATATTACATTAGTTTCAGGTATACTTAATGGCAGCTCAACGTTTAAATATGATGCTATTCTCATCACAAGTGTAGCTACCATCTGTTACTATACAGCGCTATGACAATATCACTGACTATATTCCTTATGCTGTGCCTTTATTCCTGTGACTTATTCCTTCCATAACTGAAGCCTGTATCTCCCACTCCCTTTCACCAATTGCCCAACCTCCCCATCCCCTGCCTTCTGGCAACCATCAGTTTGTTCTCTGTATTTACAGGTCTGATTCTGCTTTTTGTTTGTTTATTCATTTTTTTTAATATTCCACATATGAGTGAAGTCATATGTTATTTGTCTTTCTCAGTCTGACTTATTTCACTTAGCATAGTACCCTCTAGGTTCATCCATGTTGTTGCAAATGGCAAGGTCCCATCCTTTTTATGGCTGTGTAATGTGTGTGTGTGTGTGTGTGTGTGTGTGTACCACATCTTCCTTATCCATTCATTTAATGGACTCTTAGGTTGCTTCCATTATCTTGGGTGTTGTAAATAATATTGTAGTAAACATAGGGGTGCATAAATTAAATAAATTAGTGTTCTCATTTTCTTTGGGTAAATTCCCAATAGTGAAATTATTGGATCATATGGTATTTCTATTTTTAACTTTTTGAGGAACTTCTGTGGCTGTACTACGGTACTATATTTTTTAACAATATATGAAAATAGTAGAAGGAGGAGGTCTGAAGCAGAAAAGCCGTCCAGAATGTTCTACAGATTAGGAAAATGACTTTAATGTAAGATATGCAACAGAAAAGGATCAGGGCCAAACTTCTTCAGTGTGTTAAGAAAAAAAGAGAATAAGGAGAAGAATAATTTATCTATAGATAGTGAAAGCATGTCAGAAATGCATGCCCTTAATACAGATCAAAACTGAAGCCTGCTTTTTCAAAAAGATACGTTAAGAAAGTGATACAAAAAGATAGATTAAGAAAGTTGTTCTTTCATAAACAACATAAATCTGAAATATATGAATTTGGAAATAGAGTTATAATAGATTGGGCAAAATTAGAAACAAAAGAAAAAAATCATTTCCAAAATGAAGACTAAACTACAAAGATGACAAGAGCTAAAAATACAACAGATAATGCCCTCAGAAAAGAACAGGTAAATATGAGGAACATTTTGAAAATTAAAGGGAAATGAAGGAGGCACTGGGGATCTAGGCATAAAAAGTCTCTGTAAGATTTTGAAATCTAGTGAGAAACTCAGGCACACAAGTAAATTAAGATGATATGTCTGAGTAGCCTGTATTGGAACAATCTTGAAGATAAGTATTATAAATTCTGGACAAAGTTTAAAAAAATCACTGTCTGAAGATACTAGATCAATATCTAAAAGTAGGCAGAAACTGGACAGGATTCAGCATCTGGAAGAGGGAATGACACTTTTATTTGCCTGGATTTTGGCCTGATGGCAGGCCCCATCCAATGTTTGGAATTTTGGATTTGGACAAAAACCAGAAATTTATACTGGCTTGAAGAACCAAAGGATAGTGTTTAGAGCTATGTAAGCAGCTGAAAGAAGGGGAGAAATTTTAGGATGGAGAGAGCTACAGAGAACTCGGAGCACCAAATTCTGCACATAAATTCTTCCCAAATCTCTGGTTGACAGTTGAACTACACATGGTTGCAGCAGGGTCAAAGTAGCCTAGTAAGGCTAAAAGAACTGAATATATTTCAGCTGTTGACCATTACAGAGAGACAGAGTTTAAGTTCGTCCAAACTGCCTGCTAAAACAAAGCAAAAAGCAATCGGCTTAAAAGGGATATGAACAATTCCAGAGTCTTTTTAATATATCATTCATCATGTCCAGGATACAAACCAATTTTTTTTTTTTTTTTTAAAGATTTTATTTATTTATTTGAGAGAGAGAGAATGAGGGAGAGCGAGCACATGAGAGCGGGGAGGGTCAGAGGGAGAAGCAGACTCCCTGCTGAGCACGGAGCCCGATGTGGGACTTGATCCCGGGACTCCAGGATCATGACCTGAGCCGAAGGCAGTCGCTTAACCAACTGAGCCACCCAGGCGCCCTGGGATACAAACCAATTTACTAGATATCTGTTAAACAAATATGATCCTTGGTGAAGAGAAAAAGTAATCAATGGAAATATTGGTGATGTAGCTGTTGAAGTTAGAAAAAAGTTTTTTTAAAAAAATATTTATTTGACAGAGAGAGAGACACAGCAAGAGAGGGAACACAAGCGGGGGGAGTGGGAGAGGGAGAAGAAGGCTTCCTGCTGAGCAGGGAGCCTGATGTGGGGCTCGATCCCAGGACCCTGGGATCATGACCTGAGCCGAAGGCAGCCGCTTAACTGACCGAGCCACCCAGGCACCCCAGAAAAAGGGTTTAAAAAGAACTTTTATTGTCCTGTTAAAGGATATAAAGAAATATGTGTTCATATTAAATGAACAGATAACAGGTCTTACTGGAGAAAAAAATATAAAACAACAAGATTTGCTAGAAGTAAAAAAAAAAAATTCACTGCAGTATCTTAACAAATTGGAAACCGCAGAAGAAAGCACCAGTGAACTTCAAGACAGATCAATAGAGATGGTTCAGTCTGAAGAACAGAGAAAATAAATGAAAGATAAAAAAAGCAGAGTCTGAGAGACTGGTAGGACAATACCAGATGGTCTAATGTAGATGTAATTGGTGAGGAGAGAAAGAAAGGAGAGGAAATAGGAAAATATTTGAAAAAATGGCTGAACATATTCCAAATTTTTGTGAAAGAAGTTTACAGATTTAAGAAGCCCAGATAACCTCACCCAGTGAATATAAAGAAAACTTTACACAGGCACATCATAGTCAGCTGCAGAAAACCAAAGATAATTAGAAAATTCTGAGAGCATCCAGTGAAAAATGATTTTCAGAGAAAATCCTGAAAGCAGTGAAAGAAACAGAGGGACAATGATACGAATGATGGCTGACTTCTCATTAGAAACAATAATGACTAAAAGAGAGTGGAAGGATATCTTTAAAGTGCTCAAAGGAAAAATAATGTTAGGCCAATATTTTATATCTAGTGATAGTATCTTTCAAGAATGAAAGTAAAAGACATGGGTGCCTGTGTGGCTTAGTCGTTAAGTGTCTGCCTTCGGCTCAGGCCATGATCCCAGGGTCCTGGATCGAGCCCCGCATTGGGCTCCTTACTCAGCAGGAAGCTGCTTCTCGCTCTCCCACTCCCCCTGCTTGTGTTTCCTCTCTCGCTGTGTCTCTGTTAAATAAGTAAATAAAATCCTAAAAAAAAAAAAAAGTTTTCAAATGATCAAAAATTGCAAATTAATAGTAAGCAGCCCTGCAGTATAAGAAATTCTAGAGAACATTCTTTAGGCTGAACAAAATGATGCTAGGTTGCACTCAAATCTGCAGGAAGAATTGAAGAGCACAGGAAATGGTAAATGGGTATATATATAAAAGACTTCCCTTTCATCACTTAAATATATGACTGCTTAAAGCAAAAATTATAACATTGTGTAATTGGGTTTGTAACATGTAGATATGTGGATGTAATACACACGAAAACCATAGCATAATGAGTGGAGCTATAGGTTGTAAGGCTCTTTATATTTTGTTAGGTAGTACAGTAGTACTGAAAAGTTAAGGATGTATAAAACAGCCATAAAAATGCAGAGTTGCAGCTAGTAAGCCAGTAGAGAAATTAAAATGGAATTATACAAAAATACTCAGTAAACCCAAAGGAAGATAGGGTTTAGTGTTCAGCTGTCTTGCTTGAAAGACAATGGAACAAGGTTTAGAGGAATAGAATACAGATGGGATCAGAAGAAATTAAATAGAAAAATAGTGGGGTGCCTGGGTGGCTCAGTCAGTTAAGCATCTAACTCTCGATTTCAGTTCAGGTCTTGATCTCAGGGTTGTGAGTTCAAGCCCCATGTTGGGCTCCACACTGGGCGTGGAGCCTACTTAAAAAAATGGCAAAATCGTAGCTGTAAATCCAATTATATTAATTTCATAAATGTAAGTGGGTGAAATATTAGAATTAATGAAATTATGAGACCGGATGTAGAGGCAAGATGCAACTAGCTGACATTAACAAGAAACACACTGTAAATATAAAGACAGAGACTGAAAGTAAAAGATGAATAAGACAGTAAATGAAATAAGCATAAAAACTGAATTAAAAAATTCAGATAAAACAGTTCAATGCAATATGTATTATCAGAGGACCATTTGGTAAAGGATCAGTTCTTAGGAAGGGCAAAGGATCAATTCTTAGGAAGACACAACATTTAAATGTGTATTTATCTAATATTTGAAAATAAATGATCCAAAAATTGACAATAATGAATTCCATAAATAGATTTTCTTTTTCCAGCAATTAATAGGATAGCTAAAAAATGCATAAGGACATAGAAAATCTGAACCACACTCTCTACCATCTTGGTCTATTTTATGGAACACTAGACTCAACACTGCAGAATACACTTTCTGTTCAAGTACATATGGGACATTTGCCAAGATAGAACATTTAGTTGGCTATAGAAATAAGTCTTAACCAATTTCAAAATATTGAGATCTTAGAGTATGTTTTCTGATTAAGAAGGGATTAAATTACAAGTCAAACAGTAAATTATTTAAGTATTAGCCTTTCAGATAATTTGGAAATTAAACACCATTTTTCAAGTAATTATTAGGGAAATTAGAAAACATTTCCAACTGAATGATAATGAAAATACAACATATCAAAATCTGTGAGATGTAGCCAGAGCAGTCCTCACAGGGGAATTTATAGCTCTGAAATGCCTAAATTAAAAAAGAAGAAAGATATAAAATCATCATTGAACTAGGGGTTTACCTTAAGCAGGCTAGAAAAAGAAGGGCAAAGTAAACTCAAAACAAGTAGGAGAAATGAAATGATAAAGCTAAGGACAGAAACCAATAAATTAACAATTAAGAGAAAATTAAAGCCAAATGTTGATTCTTTGAAAGTTCACCAAAAGTGGTGAACCACTGGATACTTAAAAACAAACAAACAAACACAAATCGCAGTATCATGAAAGAAAGATTTTGTCATTATAAATCCTACAGATCTAAAATGATGATAAGGGAATATTATAAACAACTGTGCCAATCATTTCATAACTTAGATGAAATGGACAAATTTCCTAAAAGACACAAATTGAACCTGAAGAGAAGTAAAAACTGTCTTTATTTGTAGGAAACATGGTTGTCCATGTAGGATATATTAAGAAATCCATGAAAAAGCTACTCAAACTAACAAGTGAATTTACTAAGGCCAGAGATACAGGTTATTTGAAAAATGTTACATTTCCATATAAAGGCAAAAAACAATTTGAAAAAGAAATTTAAAAATTTCTGTTATTGTCAAACTTAAGTAACTTGAAAATAAGATTAACAAAGAAATGTAAGACATCTACACTGAAAACTACTAAACATAGCTGAGAGAAATGCAAGAGGACTTAGCTTTAACACATGCAAGGGTGAGAAGTCTCAATATTGTTATTATGCTCTAGATTCATTACATTTTTCATCACAATTCCTGCAGGCTATTTGTAAACATTGAAAAATGCATGAATTTGTTATATAGGAGCATACATGAAGAGATCCACTTATATGCACTCAAGTGGTTTTTGACAGAGGTGCCAAAGGAATTAAATGGGGAAAGGAAAATCTGTTCAGCAAATGATGCTGGAACAACTGAATATCCATAAAGGAAAAAAATGAACCTCAACCCCAACCTCATACCATGTACAAAAGTTAATTTGAGATATATCATAAATCCAAATGAAAAAGTTAAAAATTAAAGCACCTAGAAGAAAACACATGTTCACAACCTGGGGATAATGAGTTTCTTAGGACATAGAAAGCAATAATCATTTAAAGGAAAATTAATAATGAGACTTTATTAAAATTATATTTAGGAGACTACTTAAAAATTAATAGGCAGATCACAGACTAGGAAGAAATATTTATAATCGTACATCTAAAAAAAGACTTAAATCCAGAATACATAAAGAACATTTTATAAAAGGCTCCATTACAGAAAGCCAGACAACTCCATTAAAAAAAATTGCAAAAAGATCTGAACAGTTTGCAAATGCAGATATGTGAGTGATTAATAGCACAAAGCACAAATGTAAACTCTCATACATTTTTGATGCAAGTATAAAATGGTACAACTACTTTGGAAAATGTTCTGTTTCTTATAATTATATATTTACCCCCTTGACCCAGGATTATACTCTTAGTTTCCAAGAGAAACCAAAGCCTGTGTCCCCCCCCCACCAAAAGACTTGCACATAATATTTATAATAGCTTTATACTTAATTGCCAAAACTGAAAACAACCCTATTATTCACCAATGGGAAAATGAATAAAGAAATTATGGTATATTTTTACAATGAAATACTTATTCACCATTAAGAAGAAATAAGCTAATACATGAACCAACATGGATGAATCTGAGAAACACTCGGTGTTGAATGAAGCCTCACACAGAATAGTGCTGTAGGATGTCTTCCATGTGAAGTGCTGGAATAGCCAAAGTTAATCTGTGGTGGAAAAGAGTTGTTTGTCTCTGGGAAAGGGAGAACTTGCTGAACTGATGGAAATGTTCTGTATATTGAACAGGGCTTTGGGTTACACAGTTTTGCTTTTTTTTTTTTTTTTTTTTTGCACACACATGTTTATAGCACCTTTATTCATAATTGTGAAAACTTGGAAGTGATTAGAATGTCCTTCAGTAGGTCAATGGGTAAATAATGGTATATCCAAACAATGGAGTATTCAGCTCTAAAAAGAAATGAACTATAGATCCATTTCTTGGTTTATCTCTTCTACTCTAAAGATTTTTAAGTGCCATTTATATATATATATACTTAAAAGTTTGAAATATTTCCAGGTCTGACATATTTTCTGGGGCTGAGTCACATCATGAGCTTCCTAAAGAATACAGTCAATGATGTGCCCACTAAAATCCCAATTTACACAGTTTTGCTTTTATCAAAGCTAATTGGTAGGCTTAAGTTTTAAATGTTTCACTGTATGTCAATTTTACCTTAAAAAGCTAACATATTGAACTCAGTTAATTATGTGCATGCTAACTCATTTTGGGGTGAAGGGTATTGATGTTTGGAGGTTACTCTGAAAATGTATAAAAAAGATAAGATGGATTGGTAGGTAGATGGATGGATAGATGATAAAACATATAGCAGAATACCAATAATTATATCACTGAGGTGGTAGATGTTCATTGTCCAAGTCTTTAACCTTTTGTTGTATTTGAAAATTTTTTTTTTAAAGATTTCATTTATTTGACAGACACAATGAGAGAGGGAACACAAGCAGGGGGAGTGGGAGAGGGAGAAGCAGGTTTCCTGCTGGAGCAGGACCCTGGGATCATGACCTGAGCCGAAGGCAGACGCTTAACGACTGAGCCACCCAGGTGCCCCCCGTTTTTAAAGATTTTATTTATTTATTTATTTATTTATTTGACAGAGAGGTATTTGAAATTTTTCATAAGAATATGTGAGGAAAAAATGAACAAAGAAAGGTAAAGATTTAAGAGAAAGTAACAGACTTTGAAAACATGGAAAGAAGAGCCAACATATAAATAATAAAACTGAAGAGTAGGACAGAACAAATACTAAAAACTATAGTTTGAGTGAACTTTACTGAAATGGAAGATTTGAAACTGTATTGAAAGAACACATGACATATCTGAGAATGTTCACCAGAAAGACCCACATCAAATTATTGGACTTAAAAATCCTTTGGGCATCTAAACAAAAAGAGCAAGTGACTTATAAGGGAGACAGAATTAGGTTATGGATATTTTCACAGCAATATTTTATGTTAGAGGAAAAGGGAGTAACCTATTTCATATACTCAAGGGAAAAAATGTAGGCTAAGGATTTTATAGCTAGCAAAATTAACCTTCAACTATAGAGCGCCAGAGAAGCTGTTATCACCATGCAAGGATTCAAGAACTCTTGTTCCCTTGAGTCTATCTCAAGGAGTCTACTGGAGAATGAACTTCAGAAAACTAGAATTGTTGAGGGAGATTGACAAAAGAACTGACAGTGAGTGCTGCTTGTAAAACTAAGACCAAATGAGGGTTAGAAGGAGAGAATATAGTATGTAATGGCTATAGTCTTACAATGTAGATAAAGAACAATGCCACAAAATGATAAGGGTCAGCATAGGCAAAAATAATTGCTTTTATTATATTGATAGTGGTAATGTTAGTACTGTTAATCAATTTTGAGACTGTTGTGTAATGTGGTATAGGGCATATTAATAATTATGGCATATGTGGAAGCAATTATGGGATAATTTTAATTGTATAAACATAATATATTCCAGGAATATCATATTCTTGGAATGATATGATGAACCTGGAACATCTTATCATTCCAGACTAATAAGGAGGCTATTAAAGACTAGGTTCGCATCAGAAGGGCTTAGGAATCCACTTGAAGAGTTATTTCAGGTATCAGTGATGATAATACATGCAGTGGTTTGAAGTTCATCAAATATGTTTAATTCTGTGAGTTCTTATGATATTAAAAACTAACTGGTCATCTTAGAGGTTGTTAGAGAACCAATTTATTTTCTTGAAAAAATGATAAAGAGCAAATCACTTATCCTGGCTTTGCTAAATGAACTGGTATGACTGGGTTACCAGGTAGCAGATGAGGGGAGCATATCTATAAAATGTTCCAACTAAGTAACAAATAAGAATTGATAGAATTTCACTATGTTAAAACCCTTAATAGTAGATCTAGGTATGGACCAGGAATGGCTCTAGACACCACCAAAAAAGAGACAACCAGACATTACATGCTTCTTTATAAACACAGTATCACTTAAAGTCATAGAGCATGAGTCTGACCAAGCCTTTGATCCAGCTATCAATGCAGAAAATAGTTTTTGCACTAGAGTATGTCATCTGCAAAATCCACACGGTGAGGAAATGAAATCATGTAATAGGATATATTCATATATTAGAGGGCATAAATTTAAATTCTAAGTTAAAATTGAGTTGGAGGTGGAAGAGAGAAATGAAGGAGAGTGGGAGTAGAAATACATCAATTACTTCTTTGCTTATGGTTGGGAGTCTGTAAAGCTGGAGACATAACAAAGGAATTAGGAAGAAATATATCTGACATATCAGTCAGTGGACAAAACCAACTTAATACTGATTCTCAGAATCAGAAAGCAAAACTCAACTGTGTCATGTACTGATATGGGATTATCTCTGTATTGACTGAAAAATGTACAACAGATATAGTCTATTATGCTGAAGCATGATGTGTGTTCAGATTTTGACAGTTTCTAGAAAGTTGCTCAAGCAACTGATGATGATGGTTAATGCAAGAAACTTGGAATGATTGGTTCCCTCCAGGGACGTGATCTCCTGGGCCACTGAAGGATGGGAGTGGGTCAGAGACTTAGTTTTGCTGTATACTTTTTTGAGACTCCTAAATATCATGTATTAAAAAAATTAATGAAATCCTTCCTAGCCTAGTCTTGTGTTTGACTGACTTGCATATTCATAGTACTAGGCACTTTACAGAGAAGATGAACCATTAAAGAGACTAACAAACATAAAAAGAAAAGAAGCCATAATATGTAATGTGCAAAGAAGTAGAGATACAAGTCTCATTCACCCTCATCCTTCCCCTTTCTTCTACCAAACTTTTCTCTCTCGGGATATTCATGACTAGCTATAGATGTGATATTAACAACCCTTTAAAACCATGACTTGGCTGATGCTGGGCCCCCGTTTTCCAAGTGTCTTGGGAGAAGTCATAAAGAGTTGAATTGGGTCTCATAGTGTCCATGAACAAGGTATACAGCAGTCCCGTCCTCTGTCAGGAGTTAGTTCTTTCAGAGTGTTTGCCTCTGTGTGCCTGTCAGTTTTCCCCAAGGTGATTAAGTCAGAGCAAGTGTTTATTTCCTATTCTAGTTGGAGGAACAGAAAAATAATTATGTTTAGCTCAACTGCTTTACCTTGCTTAGGAAGACAGAAGTTTAAGAATTTGAACATTTTAATGGGGGATCTCACTAACAAGGGCAAACTTCCAATTCATTGTGCAGTTTAAACCAAACATATTTCATATAAATCCCATATATATTTTTTCTATATTTGGTATAATTTTTCTTCTTTTGCAAGGCAAGAAAATCAAACAATACTGTAGGAGATACACTGACACCTGCTTATTAATCTCAACATCTAGGGTGAAATCATAAAATTTTAAGGAAATATTTTAAAATAGTATTACTTTCTTGCATGTTGAAAGTGGTAGTGAATTCTTTATCTGAAAATAAATAGCCAGTAATGACTTCTGTATTTTGTGCATCCCCCCCTTTTTTAAGACTTTTGCTTTATAATCAAATATTGTTAAAAATGAGAGGGGGCGCCTGGGTGGCTCAGTTGGTTAAGCGACTGCCTTTGGCTCAGGTCATAATCCTGGAGTCCCTGGATCGAGTCCCGCATCGGGCTCCCTGCTCGGCAGGGAGCCTGCTTCTCCCTCTGACCCTCCCCCATCTCATGTGCTCTCTCTCTCTGTCTCAAATAAATAAATAAAATCTTTAAAAAAAAAAAAAAAAAAAAATGAGAGGTAAAAAGCCCTCCTAATTTTCACTTCAATTTACGTATGCTTTAAAAGGAACTTGAAACTGGCCTGGAAGGGATTCTAGGTCTCAAGGTAA
Source organism: Phoca vitulina (assembly GCF_004348235.1). Classification (NCBI taxonomy): domain Eukaryota; kingdom Metazoa; phylum Chordata; class Mammalia; order Carnivora; family Phocidae; genus Phoca; species Phoca vitulina. Next base: position 7,109,778 of record NW_022589776.1, read on the forward strand.
CTCACATATTGACTTAAGTCCAAATTAAGGGACATTGTTTAAGGGCGTCTGTATATGTTATATTCCTTTTATCTAATGTTTTATGTTGTTTCTGTTTTTTTTTTGACAGATAATCTTTAAAGAGCAACTTTCACCAAAAAAATTGGGCTTCTTAAATGTGACAGAACTTGTTGGAGCTCTTAGTGACATTCTCCGTGTTGAGTTCAGGGAAGGAGAGCAAGACTTACTGGTGTTTGATGCTGATATGAAGCCACTACCACCTGGTGAGTTGAATCACAATTTGATGCAAACCTGATTTTTTGAAAATTGAAGTATAGTTGACATACAATTATATTACTTTTAGGTGTACAACATAGTGATTTGACCGTTCCATACATTATGCTGTGCTCACCACGATAAGTGTAGTTGCATTTTGTCACCATACGATGTTATTACAATATGATTGACTGTATTCCCTATGCTGTATTTTTCATTCCTGTAACTTATAACTGGAGGTTTGTACCTCTTAATATTCTTCACCTTTTTTGCCTATCCCCCCACCACTGCCCTCCCTTCTGACAGCTATCAGTTCTCTGTATTTATGATTGTTTCCATTTTGTTTGTATTGATTTCAGATTTCACATATGAGTGAAATCATTGTGTTTGTCTTTTTCTGCCTGACTTATTTTACTTAGCATAATACCCTCTAGGTTTATCCATATTGTCTCAGATGACAAGATTTCATTTCTTTTTATAGCTAATATTCCATTGTGTATACACTAGGACTTTATGTGGATAGACACTTAGGTTGCTTCCATAACGTGGCTATTGTAAATAATACTGCAATACATATAGGAGTGCATATATCTTTTTGAATTAGTGTCTTCATTTTCTTTGGTTAAATACCCAGTAGTGGAATTTTACTGGACTGTATGTTATTTTTATTTTTAATTTTTTTTTTTTTTTTTTTGGAAACTACACTGTTTTCCACAGTGGTTGCACCAATTTACATTCCCACCAACAGTGCACAGGGTTCCCTTTTCTCCATATCCTTGCCAACACTTGTCTATTTCTTATCTTGATACTAGCCATTCTGATAGGTATAAGGTGATTTCTCACTGTGGTTTTGATTCTGCATTTCCCTCATTCTTAACAATATTTAGCATCTTTTATGTGTCTATTGGCCATCTGTATGGCTTCTTTCAAAAAATGTCTATTCAGATTTTCTGCCTATTTTTATTTGGATTTTTTTTTTTTTGGTATTGAGTTGAAGTTTTTTTTATGTATTTTGGATATGAACCCCTTATTGGATATATCATTTGCAAATATATTCCCCCATTCAGTAAGTTGTCTTTTCATTTGGGTTTCCTTTGTTGTGCAAAAGTTCTTTAGTTTGGTGTAGTCCAATAGTTTATTTGTACTTTCATTTCCCCTGCCAGAGGAGACATACCTAGAAAAATGTTGGTAAGGCTGATGTCTAAGAGATTACTGCCTATGTTTTTTTCTAGGAGCTTTATGGTTTGAGGTCTCACATTTGGATCTTTATTTTGAGTTTGTTTTTGTGTATGGTGTAAGAAAGTGGTCCAGTTTAATTCTTTTGCATGTAGCTGCCCAGCTTATTGAAAAGACTTTCTTTTCCCCACTGTATATTCTTGCCTCCTTTGTTATAGATTAAATGAACATGTAAGCATGGGTTTATTTCTGTGCTCTCTGTTCAGTTGATCTATGTGTCCATTTTTGTGCCAGTCCCGTACTGTTTTGATTATCACAGCTTTGTAGTATGTCTTGAAATCTGGAATTGTGATACCTCTGACTTTGTTCTTTTTCAAGATTGCTTTGGCTATTCAGGATCTTTTGTGGTTCCACATAAATTTTAGGATTATTTATTTAGTTCTGTGAAAAATACTGTTGGTATTGGAGCAACTGGGTGGCACAGTCAGTTGAGCATCCGACTGTTGGTTTTGGCTCAGGTCATGCTCTCAGGGTCATGAGATTGAGCTCTGCGTCAGGCTCCTTGCTCAATGGGAAGTCTGCTTGGGATTCTTCCTCTCCCTCTGCCCTTCCTCTCTTTCTTTCTCAAATAAATCTTTAAAAAAATACTGTTGCTATTTTGATAAGAATTGGATTGAATCTGTAGATTGCTTTGGGTAGTGTTGACATTTTAACAATATTGGTTCTTCTAATCCATGAACATGGTGTATCTTTTCATTTGTGTCATCTTTAATTTCTTTCATTGGTATTTTATAGTTTTCAGAGTACAGGTCTTTCACTTGGTTAAATTTATTCCTAAGTATTTTGGGGTTTTTTTTTTTGGTGCAATTGTAAATGAGATTGTTTTCTTAATTTCTCTTTCAGCTACTTCATTATCAGTGTACATGCAACAGATTTCTGTATATTAATTTTGTATGCTGTAACTTTACTGAATTCATTCTAATAGATTTTTGGTGGAGTTTTTAAGGTGTTCTGTGTATAGTATCATGTTATTTGCAAATAGCGACAGTCTTATTTCTTATCAATTTGGATACCTTTTTTTTTCTGATTGCTGTAGCTAGGACTTCCAGTACTGTGTTGAATAAAAATGGCAACAGTGGACATCCTTGTCTTGTTCCTGAGAGGAAAAGCTTTCACTTTTTCACTATTGAGTATGATGTTAGCTGTGGATTTGTCATATATGGCCTTTATTATGTTGAATTATGTTCCCTCTATATCCACTTTGTTGAGAATTTATCATGAACAGATGTCGAATTTTGTCAAAAGCTTTTTCTGAATCGATTGAGGCAACCATATGTTTTTTAACTTTCATTTGTTAATGTGATGTATAATTGATTGATTTGTGGATATTGAACCATTCTGGCATTCCTAGAATAAATCCCACTTGATTGTGGTAAATGATCCTTTTAATGTATTGTAGAATTTGGTTTGCTAATACTTTGTTGAGGATTTTTGCCTTGTATGTTCATTAGGGATATTGACCTGTAGTTTTCTTTTTTTGGTAGGGTCTTTGGTTTTGGTATCAGGGCAATTTTGGCTCATGGAATGAATTTGGAAGATTTCTTTCCTCTTTTATTTTTTGGAATCATTTGAAAGAGTAGGGATTAAGTCTTCTTTATTTAAATGTTTGGTAGAATTCACCTGTGAAGCCATCTGGTCCTGTACTTTTATTTCTTGGGAATTTTTCGATTACTGATTCAATTTTGTTATTAGTAATTGGTCTGTTTATATTTTCTATTTCTTCCTGATTCAGTTTTGGAAGATTGTATGTTCCCAGGAATTACCCATTTCTTCTAGGTTGTCCAGTTTGTTGGCATATAATTTTGTGTAGTATTCTCTTAGAGTTCTTTGTATTTTCGTGGTGGTTTGTTTTGTGTTTCATTTTTGATATTTGTTTGAATCCTTTTTTTTTCCTTAATGAATCGGCTAAAAATGTATCAGTTTTGTTTATCTTTTCAAAGAACCAGCTCTTGGTTTCATTGATCTTCTCTATTGCTTTTTTGTTTTTTTTTTTAATTTTTAATTTTTAAAATTTTATTATGTTAATCACCATACATTACATCATTAGTTTTTGATGTAGTGTTCCATGATTCATTGTTTGCGTATAACACCCAGGGCTCCATTCCATACGTGCCCTCTTTAATACCCATCACTGGGCTAACCCATCCCCCAACACCCCCTCCCCTCTAGAACTCTCAGTTTGTTTCTCAGAGTCCATAGTCTCTCATGGTTCGTCTCCCCCTCCGATTTCCCCCCCTTCATTTTTCCCCTCTTGCTATCTTCTTCTTCTTCTGCTGCTTCTTTTTTTTTTTAACATAATGTATTATTTGTTTCAGAGGTACAGGTCTGTGATTCAATAGTCTTACACAATTCACAGTCACCATAACTCATACCCTCCCCAGTGTCTATCACCCAGCCACCCCATCCCTCCCACCCCCCACCACTCCAGCAACCCTCAGTTTGTTTCGTGAGATTAAGAATTCCTCATTATCAGTGAGATCATATGATACATGTCTCTCTCTGATTGACTTATTTCGCTCAGCATAACACCCTCCAGTTCCATCCACGTCGTTGCAAGTGGCAAGATTTCATTCCTTTTGATGGCTGCATAATATTCCATTGTGTATATATACCACATCTTCTTTATCCATTCATCTGTTGATGGACATCTTGGCTCTTTCCATAGTTTGACTATTGTGGACTTTGCTGCTATAAACATCAGGGTGCACGTACCCCTTTGGATCCCTACATTTGTATCTTTGGGGTAAATACCCAGTAGTGCAATTACTGGGTCGTATGGTAGCTTTATTTTCAACTTGTTGAGGAGCCTCCATACTGTTTTCCAGAGTGGCTGCACCAGCTTGCATTCCCACCAACAGTGTAGGAGGGTTCCCCTTTCTCCGCATCCCCACCAACATCTGACATTTCCTGACTTGTTAATTTTAGCCATTCTGACTGGTGTGGGGTGGTATCTCATTGAGGTTTTTTTTTTATATTTTTATTTATTTATTTGAGAGAGAGAGAGCATGAGAGGGGGGAGGGTCAGAGGGAGAAGCAGACTCCCTGCCGAGCAGGGAGCCCGATGTGGGACTCGATCCCGGGACTCCAGGATCATGACCTGAGCCAAAGGCAGTTGCTTAACCAACTGAGCCACCCAGGCGTCCCATCATTGAGGTTTTGATTTGGATTTCCCTGATGCCCAGCGATGTTGAGCACTTTTTCATGTGTCTGTTGGCCATCTGGATGTCTTCTTTGGAAAAATGTCTGTTCATGTCTTCTGCCCATATCTTGAGTGGATTATTTGTTCTTTGGGTGTTGAGATTGATAAGTTCTTTATAGATTTTGGATACTAGCCCTTTATCTGATATGTCATTTGCAAATATCTTCTCCCATTTTGTCCATTGTCTTTTGGTTTTGTTGACTGTTTCCTTTGCTGTGCAAAAGCTTTTTATCTTGATGAAGTCCCAACAGTTCATTTTTGCCCTTGCTTCCCTTGCCTTTGGCAATGTTTCTAGGAAGAAGTTGCTGCAGCTGAGGTCGAAGAGGTTGCTGCCTGTGTTCTCCTCAAGGATTTTGATGGACTCCTGTCTCACATTTAGGTCTATTGCTTTTTAATCTCCATTTCATTTATTTCTATTCTCACCTTTATTTCCTTTCTCCTCCTAACTTTGGGATTTGTTCTTTTTCTAGCTCTGTTAAATGTAAGTTTAAATTGTTTATTTGAGATTTTTCTTTTTTCTTGAGGTAAGGCTGTATCCTTATAAACTTCCCTTTTAGAACTGCTTTTGCTACATCACAAAGGTTTTGGATCATTGTGTTTTCATTTTCATTTGTTTCCATGTATTTTTTTCATTTCCTTTTTGATTTCTTCATTGATTCATTGGTTGTTTAATAGCATGTTGTTTAGCATCCACCTGTTTGTGTTTTTTGCAGTTTTGTCTTGTAATTGATTTCTAGCTTCATACTGTTGTGTTTGGAAAAGATGCTTGATATGGTTTCAGTTTTCTTAAATTTACTGAGTCTTGTTTTTGGCTTGATCTATCCTGGGGAATGAAAAGAACTTGAAAAGAATGTGTATTCTGTTTTTGGATGGAATGTTATGTAAATATTTGTTAAGTCTATCTGGTCTAATGTGTTGTTCAAAGCTATTGCTTCCTTATTTTCTGTTTGAGTGATCTGTTCATTGATGTAAGTGGGTGTTCAAGTCCCCTACTATTTCTCCCTTTATGTCTTCTAATATTTGCTTAATGTATATAGGTGTTCCTATGTTGGGTGCATAGATGTTTACAAGGGTTATATTTTCTTGTTGAATTGATCTCTTTATCATTATATAATGCCTTTATTTGTCTCTTGTTACAGTTTTTGTTTTAAAGTCTACTTTGTCTGTCATATTGCTACCTTGGCTTTTTTTTTTTTTTTTTTTGCTTCCATTTGCATGGTATATATTTTTCCAGCCCTTTACTTTCAGTATGCATGTGTCTTTAGGTCTGAAGTGAGTCTCTTGTAAGGCAGCATATAGATGTCTTGGGGTGGGTTTTTTTTTTTTTTAATCCAGTTACCCTATGCCGTTTGACTGGAGCTTTTACTGCATTTACATTTAAAGTAATTATTGATAAGTATATATTTAATGCCATTTTGTTAATTGTTTTCTGGTTCTTTTTATGGTTCTTCTCTGTTCCTTTCTTCTCTTGCTTTATCTTTGTGATTCGATATTTTCTTTAGTGTTATGCCTGGATTCCTTTCTCTTTTTTTTGCATATCTATTATAGGTTTTTGTGGTTACCATGAGGTTCATATATAATATCCTATGTATGTAGCAGTCTATTTTATATTTTAAGTTGGTGGTTGCTGAAGTTTGAACACATTCTAAAAACACAAAATTTTTACTACCTGCCCCTCCAAGTTTTGTGTATATAGTGTCATATTTCATATCTTTTTATTTCCTGGCCCTTAACTAATTTTTTAGATACTGATTTTACTATGTTTGTCTTTTAACCTTTTATATTAGTTTTATAAGAGATTGATTTACTACCTTTACCATACGTTTGCTTTTACTCATGAAATTTTTTCTTTTCATAATTTTTTTTCTAATTATGGCCTCTTCTTTTCCACTTAAAGTAGTCCCTTTAACATTTCTCATAAGTCTCCTATAGTGGTGATGAACTCCTTTAACTTTTGTTTGCCTGGGAAACTATTTCTTCTTAAATTCTGAATGATAACTTTGCTGGGTATTCTTGGTTATAGGGTTTTTTCCTTTCATCACTGAATATATCATGCCATTCCCATCACAGCTGATACTCCTGTCGGGTTTCCTTGTATGTAACATGTTGCTTTTCTCTTGCTGATTTTTAGATTCTCTACCTTTAATTTTTGACATTTTAACTAATTTGTATCTTGGTGTGGACCTCCTTGGATTCATCTTGTTTGGGATTTTTGTGATTCCTGGACTTGGATATCTGTTTTCTTACCCAGGTCAGAGGAGTTTTCAGCTATTATTTTTTCAAGTTATTTTTCTGCCCTCTTCTCTCTCTCTCTCTTTGGGACCCCCTGTAGTATGAATGTTAGAATGCCTGATATTGTCTCAGAGATCCCTTAACTTACCCTCATCTGAAAAAATATTTTTTCTGTTCAGCATGGGTGCTTTCCATTACCCTGTTTTCCAGATCGCTGATTCATTCTTCTGTACCTTCTGATCTGCTGTTGATTCCCTCTACTGTATTTTGCATTTCAGTTATTGTATTCTTCAGCTTTGATTGGTTCTTTTTAATATTATCTATCTCTTTGTTGAAGTTTCTCTGAGTTCATGCACTCTTCTCTGGAAGTCAAGTGAGCATCTTTATGATTATCTTGAACTCTTTATCAGATAGGTTGTTTATTTCCATTTGGTTTAGTTCTTTTTTGAGGTTTTGTCTTATTCTTTCATATGGGGCATATTTCTCTGTCTACTCATTTTGTTTGACTCTCTGTTTCTATGAATTAGGTGGAAAACTACTTCTCCTAGACTTGAAGGAATTGCCTTGTGTAGGAACAGCCCCTTTATAGACTGTATGTGTCTGGCAGCTTTGGTTGGTTGGCTGGAGCTTTAGTGGGTGCAGGCTGGATGTCCCAGGGCACTTGCTTTAGGACCACTCTGGTGTGATGGCTGGAGCTGAAGTGGGTACAGAGTAGAGGATTCTGGTGCTCTCCATGCACAGTATGTCCTGGAGGTACAACTGGAGCTGAAGTGAGTGTGGGCTGGGGGTTCTTGGAGTGTTCTGCATAGTGGGTGCCCAAGTGAATTGTCTATAGCTAAAGTGGGGATGGGTCTGGAGTGTTCTGGAAGATGCAAACCTGATTATTATTTGTCCCTGAAAGGACAAGGAAAAATAAAGCATTGCTTACATAATATTCTTTATTGTAACCACATCAACCAAACAGATTACACATTAGCCTTGAAAACACTTTGATATGATGACCATTCTTTTTGGTGATATTTGTTGTAGTAAGGCTAACCTGTATCATTAATGAAGACCATCTAAATTATTTTTTAGGATTTATTTATTTATTTTAGAGAGAGAAAGAGGGAGAGACAGAGTGCACCAGTGTGGGGAGGGGTAGAGGGAGGGTGGGAGAGAAGGCAGACTCTGAGCTGAGCACAGAGCCTGACTTAGGGCTTGATCCTACAACCCTGAGATCATGACCTGAGCAGAAACGAAGAGTCGGATGCTTAACCACCTGAGCCACCCAGGCGCCCCAAAGACCATCTGAATTTTTAAAATATACTTTCTTCATTATCCAGATATTTGGATAACTCTGAAGAAATAAATTTTCTAAAATAGTGATCTGATGGGGAAGCACCAGATCAGTGGTTGTTAACTCTGGCTGTGCATTAAAGCTTTTTAGAAATACATGGATATTTGGAATAAATGGGTGTGTATTGGGACCTAGGACTTGTATTTATTTTTAAACAAACTTTTTATTTTGGGATAATTTTAGGTTTATAGAAAAGTTGCAGAGATACTAATGAATTCTCATATGCCCTTCATCCATATCCCCTAATATTAACATCTTATATTACCATGATACATATATCAAAACTAAGAAATTAACTGATACGTTACTATTAATGAAACTCTAGATTTTTTTTTGGTTTTACCATTTTTCCCATAATTGTTCTATTTCTGGATCCACTCCAGGATACCACATTGCATTTAGGGCACTTGATTTTTGTTTGTGTTTTGTGTTTTTCTTTTGACTTAGGTTTTTTTCTTTTGAAATTTTTATTGAGGCTATTATATATTTATATACAGTTATTACGAACAAATGCAGAGAGATTCCATGTACTTTTTCCTCTGTTCCCTCAATGGTCATGCTAAATTATAGTATAATATAGTTCAGTTGACCCTTGAACAACATGGGTTTGAACTGGATAGATCCACTTATATATGGATTATTTTTGGTAAAATCAGTATAGTACTGTAAATGTAATTTCTCTTCCTTATAATTTTTTTAACATTTTTTCTTTAGCTTTATTATAAGAATACAGTATATGATATATATGACATACAAAATATATGTTAATCAACTGTTTATGTTACAGTAAGGCTTTTGGTCAGCAGTAGGCTATTAGTAAAGTTTTTGGGGAATCAAAAGTTATATGCAGATTTTTGACGGCATGGGGGGGTGATGTCTCTAACCCCTGCATTATTCAAGGGTCAACTGTATTTATATTTTTATAAGCTTTTTTTTTTTTTTTAAAGATTTTATTTATTTATTTGACAGAGAGACAGTGAGAGAAGGAACACAAGCAGGGGGAATGGGAGAGGGAGAAGCAGGCCTCCCACAGAGCAGGTAGCTTGATGCGGGGCTCGATCCCAGGACCCTGGGATCATGACCTGAGCTGAAGACAGATGCCCAATGACTGAGCCACCCAAGCACCCCTATATTTTTATAAGCTTTTACAAGTGGTTTCGATGGATAGCAATTTTTTGTCCAAAATGTAAATGTATCTTTGCTGATTTTTCTGATCATTTTGGAAAATATCACAGATGAGTGGAAAGTTGGAAGTGAACAATTACCATCATTTTAGTTCCCCCAAAAATGCTGTTAGAATTTTTACATAGTCTTCCAGATTTTTTTTCAACATATATGTAAGCATTGCTAGATTTTTAAAAACTTATAAAACATTTACTTATTAAACAATTCCAGCAATGTAGAATGGTAACTAGTAATTGTTTTAATGGGTCTTTTTTGGACCTTTTATATATAACATAGTTATTTATCATATGTGTAATTTTCTTGCACAAAACGGTATTATATAAATGTATATGTTCTTGGGACGCCTGGTTGGCTCAGTCGGTTAAGCGTCTGCCTTCGGCTCAGGTCATGATCCCAGGGTCCTGGGATCAAGTCCCGCATCGGGCTCCCTGCTCCGCGGGGATCCTGCTTCTCCCTCTGCCTCTGCCTCTCTCTCTGTCTCTCATGAATAAATAAAAAAAAAATCTTAAAAGAAAATGTATATGTTCTTGCTTTTTATACTTCACATATTATGGATGTTGTTCTATATCAGCATAAATAAGTTTATTTCATCCTTTTTAACTACATATAATTCTTTTATGTGACTACATTCATTTAATCAGTCTCCTATTGACAGACATGTAGAGTGTATTTACTTTTTATCATTATGAAAGATACAGATGTAGATACCTACATCTTTGTGCACTTTTATTAGTTTTTCTTTAGGAGCCACTATGGCTTTAGGTCTATCTGGAGTCTGTTTTAATGTGGCAACCTCTTATAATCATCATACACATGTAATTTGAACAAAATATGTAATTGATTTGGTAATTCCCTAAAAATTAAGGCACTGTATTATGGAATATTAAGTAGTCACATACATTGTACATTAAGGAACAGTGCACTTTAACTGCTGAAGTTGAACAAAAAATAAATTGAAATCAGGATGTTGAAAAATAAAACCTTTAGTCAAAGTTCAAGAAACCTTACCAGACTCACCCTCTCCCTTGCCAACATAAATAAAGATTTGTTCCCTTCTAGAACTTCCTTTTATCTCTCTATACTGAAAGGTCTGCAAAGACAGGTTCATGTCTCTCATTTATCATTATTTTCCCAGTGCCTGGCCCATAGAATGTGCTTAATAAGTTATACAAATTATTGTAATAGCTATCCACAGGCTACTCTATTGATCATTTCAGATGGAGATATTTCATCAGTCAGAAATTCATGTTTAGTTCAATCGGATAAGAAAATAGAAGTCAAAGCTTATGTCTCCAGTCCCCCTAGAAATTCACTGTCTACTGCTGCTATCGAGGAGACTGCCTGGGATTGTCCTCCTAAAAACCCTAAGGAGCCAGAACAGAAGATTTGCAAGAAGCCTAATCTGGTGGTAAAGCCTTTACAGCTGGTAAGGTTTAACGACTTTGTATACTGGAGATTCAGCATTATGAAAAGTAACTGAATGAATATTTCTTCAAACCAAAATTCTATTTTAGAAAAGTCTTATTTCTAGATACATGATTTCTTAGAGCAAAGCTTTGGTCTGAAGTCACCTTATGCAGCATTTATTCTGGTTTTCGATCTTTTGTATAACTGATTTCATTCAGATCTCATTTTAAAGTTTTCAGATGGCTTTGAAGATTTGCCAGCTTTTGCAAGAGGTTATAGCCAATGCTTGGTCCGTGTTTTTTAAAATGTAGGCTGGAAAACCCTCGAGGGCTTCAGAGGGAAGAATTGAGGAGCTTTTTTTTCACTTTATGTCTCAAGAACTGCTGCAGATTGCCCTGCACCTGTCCTCAACTATAGGGTGCTTTTCCTTTTTTCTTTTTCATTATATGTCCACACAATTCTCCTTTTTTGTGCTCTCCTCTTCTGTTATTTATTTTGTTGTTGTTAAGGAATTAATTGCTTACTCTTCTTTTCTTCTACCATCTATACCTGGCTTCTTTCATGGAAGGAAAACATTTTGTTTGGAAAGCCTACTGCATATTTTCTAGAGGATAAGAGAAAGGCCTAAAGGAAAATAAGATATTTTAGAATAAGAGTGTTTGAGAAACCCTATTTTTGGTTGGAAGACTAGTGTGAAATTTAATGCATTCTTTAAAGTTACCTTTGTTGGTAGAGTTGGGTGGGATGACAGTCTATCTTGGCTCAGCTTGAATATTTTAAGTACCATATTTGCAATTTTGTATGGGGTAGCTGTATAACATACTCTTAATATCATAAGGCAGTCGTTTTCCTATATTAATGTAGGTAAGGATCACCTAGGGAATTTTTTTTAAAGATTTTATTTATTTGATAGAAAGCACAAGCAGGGGGACCGGCAGGCAGAGGGAGAGGGAGAAGCAGGCTCCCCGAGGAGCAGGAAGCCAGACTCGGGACTCGATCCCAACACCCTGGGATCATGACCTGAGCCTAAGGCACACGCTTAACTGACTGAGCCACCCAGGTGCCCACCTAGGGAATTTTTTAAGTGCATAACTGGAAGCCCCACTTCCAGGTATTCTGGATCAGTAAGTCCTGGCTAATGCCTAAGAAGCTTCATTTTTATAATTTCTCAGGTGATTCTGATAAAGATGACCCATGAAATATACTTTGAGAAATGTCATAGTTTGAAATGCCACTCAAAGTTTTATAGTGGTTACTTTTCTTTTTTAACTTGTAGCAAGTAGAAGTTAACAAGTCACAGCTCAACCTGGCAGTGGCCAATCATGATATCCCACCAGATGCTGTACGGGACAAGAAATTATGCAGACTGCCACCATTAGATACCAGTACCCTTGTGGGGGTCTTTGTGGAGTATATCATCTCTCCTAGTCAATTCTACATCCGAATCTATAGCAGGGATTCATCCGAGTTACTTGAAGACATGATGATTGAGATGCGGTAGGAGCCTGTTGTTTTCAGTGTATTTTTCATGTATCTCATTCTAAATCATAAGTTCTCAACATTTTGGTTTTAGGGCTTTTAAAAATTAAGGACTAGAAAACTTTTGTTTATTGATATTTATCTTAGAAATTAAAACTAACATTTAAATTTTTTTTTTGTTTAAAAATAATGGTAAGTCCATTTGTGTGAATATAAATAACATAGTTCTGTGAAAAATAACTATTTTCCAGAAATTATAATATTGGCATTGTTCTACATTTTTGCAGATCTCTTTAATATCTGTCTTAATAGAAGAAAGTTTGATTTTAATATCTGCTTTTGTCTTTAATCTCTTGAGGTATATTGTTTTGGTTGAAGTATATGAAAACATCTGGCCTCACATAGATACATAGTTGGGAAAAAGAGTATTTCAATAGCCTTTTCAGAAAATTGTGAATCTTCTTTGATATTTTCAGAAAATTTTTGAACATTCCAAAACTTGGCAAGTGGTAGTTTTTTAAAAATTCGTTGCAGTGTGGAATTTGAACTTTTCATATCCTACTGTGTTAAAGTCCATTGGTCTTCCTTTGCACTTTGAATGAACCCAGGACTGGTTATGCAGTTGCAGGCTCCAGTGCAAAATTAAAATGCAAGGTGCTGAGTTTAAAAATCATTAAGAATTTCAGGACAGCAATAGCAGAACATTAAAGCAAGCGTAAGGCCCTTCTAAGTGTGGACTCAATACAACTGGCCCTGAAAGGATCTTTTACCCCCATTAATAATTTTAAAACATCATGCAGTGGTATTTTGGAAAACACTGGTTTGCTGAGTTATGTAGATCTTTCACATTTATTAATATCACCACTGATCTTATCAGAAAAGTATTATGTATTAGGGAGCTGTCAAGCTCATGGTGGTAGATGCAACATTTCCAAAATCCTAATTTTCACTTGAAAGCCTTAAATTTTATCCGTGATGACAAATACTGTCAGTGTTTTCCTTGAAGTGACAGGCTCATCTCATTTTTGAGAAAACGTGTGTCAGAAACCTAAGTCTGAATAAACATAGTTTGATAACGGTCCTTTCGAGCAAAAATGGTGTTCCATGAGAACAATGGCTAGTTCATTTTCTAAGTAAAAATGCTCCACAAAAAAAGCAGCTAGTTCAATTCACAACTCAAGTGCATAAGTGCTTTTCCTTAAGACAACTTGAGAAGTGTTTTATGTGTATAGTACTTCCATTTTTGTCACACGGAATATTGAAAAGATGGTCACTCAGTGGTTGATATTTAATAAACTTAATTTTTATTACTTTATCAAGGACATTCTTAAGTGACATTGGCTTTTTTTTCTTTTTTCTTTTAATTGTGAGTGTGTGACAGTGATATATAAATGATGGCTAGTAAAGTTTGGTGCCACTGTCTTGATTTGGCTAAGACCCCTTGCTTTTATACCATCATTGCAAGTGTTAACACAGTGAAAAGGGCAAATCACTATTTCACTCAACTACTACTACTCTAATCTCTTTTCTCCGCTGAAAAATGATGCCCTTTCTTAGTAAACACCATGAAAAATGTGTACATTTGCAGTCACTTAAGATTTATTCATGAACAACAGTGTCTGGTTTTTACATAGGTGTCACATATAAGAATAATTTATTACATACTTCTCCAAGAGCATTCCATTTTTTAATCTAATTTTACCACATTATATACTCCACTCCTCTCTCACCCAAGAACACCTGGCATAATGTAAGTCACATAATCACTTAGTAAAAATATTATCATATATTATCATATATCATATATATATATCATATATATTCCATTCCAGGATGCCTGTAAGATTTAGTACATGTTTTAAAGCACACTTACTGGATTTGTGATCTTCCTTACTTTAACTCTATAGGCCTAGTCTCCTTATCTCCAAAGTAGGGATACTAATAGTACCTGCCTCACAGAGTTGTGACGATTAAAGTACTTAGAATGGAGTCTAGCACAAAAGTTGGCTACTGTTGTTATCAATACCATATCTGCTGTGTGCTTGGGATGTTGAGGCATGAGGAGTACAAGGAGAAGACAGACATGGTCTTTCCTTTGTCAACACCATGATTATCTGGGAAGATAGGGGATATGTGGGGTATTGCATGAGGTGGTCATTCTGCCTGGGCAAGATGGAAGAGAGCTTCACAAAGGGGGTACTTGAGCTCGGCTTAAAAAACAAGTAAGAATTTGCCAGTCAAGGTGTGAGTGTGAATGTGCAGGTCCAGTCACGGGCACTGAGGCCAGCATTAGCATTAACGACGGGAGTAGCGCTGTGCTCTGGGAGCAACAAATAGGGCAGTGAGGTCACCACTGCGTGAGGTTGGGTGGACAGTGACTGAATGTGAAACTGGAATACTAGGGAAGAGCTGGAGTATGAACACCATGGGAAGGAATTCTGACTTCTTCTGTGGACAACGAGGAGCCTCTGAAGGTTTTTAGAAAGTAGGGGCATCAGCAGGTTTGTATTTCAGGATAACTCTGGTTTCAGTGCAGAAGATGGGTGGAGTGAACAGGAGAGCATCCATTACTATGCTAGTCTTGGTAGGAGCATGAGAGTGGAAAGGGAGAGAGAAATTGGAGAGAATTTGGGAAAGTACAGTTGTCAGGTCTTGATGACAAGCATGGGTTTGAGAAGGATAAGGGAGAAAGGGAGAATAGGAAACCTGTGTTGACTTTAGAGATTGGGTAGGTTTGAGCTGGGGTTAGAAGTTTGCACCTGGTGCCTCTAAGGTGACCATGAGGTATAGGGAATTGACAATGTTGAGTGGACAATATTAGTTAGGATTAGGTTTAGCCACTGTTACAAAGACATAACTTAGCCATAGTAGCATAAAGAAGATAAAAGTTGATTTCTTCTTCCCCTAGTGGTCCATATATAAACACTACAGACTAATAGGGTAGCTCCATGGTGTTGGGGATGCAAGTGTTTCTTGTCTTGCTGTCGCAGACAGTGTGTTGCCCCCATCTTCATGGTCCAGGAGGTAGCTCGCCACCACACCCAGCAGCTCCTCATTCCAGCCAGTGGGAAGGAGAAAGAGAAGAAGGTAGGAAGTTGGAGGCATGCCATTTTCTTGAAAGACAAGAGCTGGAATTTCTATACTTGACTTCCCCCCCACCCCGGAGAAATGTATTCTTATTTATTTTCTTATTTTTTAAAATTTTATTATGTTAATCACCATACATTACCTCATTAGTTTTTGATGTAGTGTTCCATGATTCATTGTTTGCGTATAACCCAGCGCTCCATGCTGTACGTGCCCTCTTTAATACCCATCACCAGGCTAACCGATCCCCCCACCCCCCTATACTTGACTTTTTTTTTTTAATTGTGATAGAATACACATAAAATTTACCATCCTAATCATGCACACTCTACTTTTTCTCACATCTCATTGCCCAGAGCTTAGTATTCACATCCAGATGCAAGGGAGCCTGGGAAATCTGAATGGCTATATACTCAGGCAAAATTTGGGATTCTCTTACTAGGGGAAGAAGAGAGGAGAATGAGAATTGGGGGACAACTAGCATCTTTTCTGTACAGCTGGAAATAAAGTTTCAAAGTTCAGAAGCGATTCAGCGTCTAAAGATCCAGGTGGAGAATCACCAGTTTATCCATAGTGGTATAAGACATGAAAATGGGTGAGATGGTGCTGTGTACAGCAAGAATATTAATAGTTAAGGAGTGCCTACTGTATTTGGACTCTGTGCCAAACATTCACATATTTGAACTAAGGTTTTATTATCCTCTCCATGCGCAACAAGTAAACTGAAGCACAGAGAGACAAAGATACATGGCTAGTAAATGATGGAGTCAGGATTTGAGCCCATGTCATTGGCTCCAAAGCCTGAGCTTTTATTATTTTATACTTCCTAAAAAGAGGAGCCCAGAGAACCCAGATGTTTAAGGCAGTTACAGAGCCAGTATAGGAACAATTATTGACAGGGAAGAATTAGGAGAAAATAGTGTCTTGGAAACTAGGATAGAGATTGAAAGAGGACGGGGTCAGGGTCATGCTGCAGAGAATTAACAGGCCACTGATGTCTTAAAAATGCCCATTTTAGGAAATGCTGAGGAATAAAGTTGGATTACATTTTGTTTAGAGAGTATGAGCTTAAATGAATGTGTGACTTTCTATTTGAAGAAGTTTGTTGATGAAGAGAAGGGATTTGGATAAGAAAGAGGAAAATAATAGTAATAAGCATTAACAAATCAGAAAAAGTGGGGATTCTTTTCCTTTTTGCCAAGACTTTCTTGCTCTTGATACATCAGTAAAAATGATCTTGGTATTTTCTTCCCCTCTGTGATTCCCTCTATTATGGAATTCTGTAGGCGCTGCTATTCTAATCTGCTGGTTTCTGATCGGTACTCCATGCCAGAGTATTTCATCCAACCAGGACATCTCTGTTGTGTAAGGATTTCTGAGGATAAGTGGTGGTATCGGGTCATTATCCATCGAGTCCTTGGGAAGCAGGAAGTTGAAGTATTCTACCCAGACTTTGGAAATATTGGAACTGTTCAGAAGTCCTCCCTGAGGTTTCTCAAGTGAGTTAACAAATCTTACTAAATTATTCTTAAGTTTTGAATCCTTGCGTTGAAGCCACATGGAGTTAGGATCACTCTTCCTTTTCTCTTGCCTTCCTCACTCCATCCTTCCCTCTTTGTTCTTAGTGCAAATGGACTTGGCATACGGTTCCTTAGTTTCACAGGGAGATTATAATCTCTTATGTCTTCTTTCACATGATTATGAATCTGAATGGACCATGAGACTAAATTCCAGTCTCTTAATTAAGAAAATGATTTTTTGGGTCATGCTAAGAGTTTCATTTATATAGCATGAGGGTTGGTTTGTTCCTACCTCTATTTTAATTGCATGGTTTTCAAAGATTATTATGTCTAAAGATTTTACTTCTTAGATTGCTTCAAAGTGTAAGACATTAACTTAAAAATCCATGAATAAAATACTCTCAAGTGGTGTGAATAGCTCAAATCAAGAATGGATTAGAGATTCCATAAAATGCATTTAAAAATATGATTACATATTTGTGTATTTGATCATCTCTTGCAGGTGCTGCTACACAAAGCTTCCAGCTCAGGCTATCCCTTGTTCTTTGGCTTGGGTGAGACCAGTAGAGGTATGTTTGTTCCCCATTTAATCAGCAAACGTTTGATACTTAGAACAGTTCTAGGATCTCAGGATACAAAAATAAAACATGGAATGAGCCCTACGATGAGAAATCACTGTAGATAGTCTGGAAGATAGACATGGAGACAGAAGTCAGTGTGCTGTGTTGTATTTGCTGTAGAGCTATTTATGGGGTATGCTAGAGGTGCGGAAGGAGGAGGTGGCATTGGAGTGGAACTTTGAAGGAAGATTAGGACTGTAACTGTAAAAAAAAAAGCTTTTCCAGCCAAAGGGAGGGTAACATAAAACATCTAAAATTTGAGAAATGATAAGTGGCTCAGTTTGCTTACATGGCAGCAGATGAGCTGGAGTTGGTGGATGGAAGTGATGTGAGAGAAACAGACAGGACCCTGGATGGGGATCCGTATCCGTGTTCAGGAGTCCGGACCTTGTCCTTTAGATGCTGGGGGGCAACTAAAGGACGTACCTAGGGGACCACCATACTCAGTTATATGTTTTTAAAGAATTCTCTAGTAACATAGTTGTGTGAGATGACTGGAGTGGGATGAAGCAAGAGGCATTTTTTTTTTATTAACATATACTGTGTTATTTGTTTCAGAGGTACAGGTCTGTGATTCATCAATCTTACACAATTCACAGTGCTCACCATAGCACATACCCTCCCCAGTGTCTATCACCCAGCCACCCTATCCCTCCCACCCCCTCACTCCAGCAACCCTCAGTTTGTTTCCTGAGATTAAGAGTCTCTTATGGTTTGTCTTCCTCTTTGGTTTCGTCTTGTTTCATTTTTCCCTCCTTTCCCCTATGATCCTCTGTCTTGTTTCTCAATTCCTCATATCAGTGAGATCATATGATACTTGTCTTTCTCTGATTGACTTATTTCGCTTAGTATAATACCCTCTAGTTTGATCCACGTCGTTGCAAATGGCAAGATTTCATTTTTTGATGGCTGCATAATATTCCTGTGTGTGTGTGTGTGTGTGTGTATACCACTTCTTTGTTATCCATTCACTGTTGATGGACATCTAGGCTCTTTCCATAGTTTGGCTATTGTGGACATTGCTGCTATAAACATTGGGGTGCAGGTGCCCCTTCAGATCACTACATTTGTATCTTTGGGGTAAATACCCAGTAATGCAATTGCTGGGTCGTAGGGTAGCTCTATTTTCAGCTTTTTGAGGAACCTCCATATGGTTTTCCAGAGTGGCTGCACCAGCTTGCATGCAGGAGGCATTTCCATCCATATAGATACATTTGTTTATGTAGTTATGAATATCATGCACCTAACTTTGTGTTTTTCCCTCAGAACTCTTAAGATTTATTTGAGAGAGAGAGAGCATGCACAGGGGGAGTGGCAGGCAGAGGGAGAGGAAGAAGCAGGCTCCCTGCTGAGCAGGGAGCCTGATGTGGGACTCGATCCCAGGACCCTGGGATCATAACCTGAGCCAAAGGCAGATGATTAACCCACTGAACCACTCAGGCGCCCCAGAACTCTTAATTATATATGCCGTACACACTTATTATACTACATTTTTCTTAACGTACCAGTTGCTTGCATATTACATGGATTATTCCTTCAAAAAAATTTATCTGAAAAACACAGTACAGAAGAAAAAGAAAAAAAATTACTATTATTGTACTTTTCAAACACATTCAATTTAGAACTTTGATGTGTGTTTCAGTTTAGTTTACTGGATGTTGGGGGTCAGAGTTTTTGTAGGGTTTTCAGGATTACATAAAAGAGTAATATTATTTTATATTCTTAACTCAGCTTATTACAGCATAAATTATGTTACCTTGTTTTCAATTTTAATAGATTCATAGTAATCTGTTAGGTAAATGTATATCATAGATTGATTAACTATCCCCTTATTGTTAGACATTCAATCTGTTCTGATTTTTGAGTATATAAATAATGTATGCAGTTAGTCTTTGTGCAAGTCAGTATTTGGGATTGTTTTTTAGGGTGCATTTTAGCCTTGGTTTTTTTCTTCCATGAGGAAGCTCAGGGCTAAATTTGTGACCCACTTGGAGCCAATGTTCATTATTCTCATATTAGCCAGGTGGCTTCCATTTTTGTATCTTTTTTTGTTTTCTTATTTCCTTCCTGAAATGCTTCTGACCTTAGGGCTTTTGCCCTCTCTCTTCCTTGGAGTAGCTTGTTCAAAGCATTCTCGTGGTTGGCCCCTTTTTGTCACTCAGATTTAAGCCCAAATGTTATTTCCCAAGAAGGTCTTCCTTGACCAGCCAATTTAAAGTACACACTTCCACTTCAGTCATTCATTGCAATTTATCTTTATAACACTGTTATCTGGTATTATTGTAATTATTTGTTCACACACACAGTGTAAGCTTCTGAGATGAGGGGCATTGTCTGTTCACCACTGTATCTCTAGTGCCTAGATCAATGGTTGCATCATTGTATGTGCTTAATAAAGGTCTTCAACTGAATGAATGAATCTCAACTTTTTGTCTTTTTTTCTGGTTTCAAAAGTAGTTAACGCATTTGGTAATGGCAGCGTAACAATAGAGTAGCATGGTGGGACTAATACTCCCATAGGCAAAATCCAAAGCAGGCAGAAAAGCAGAAATCTACCCTTGGGAGGCAAGCTGCAGGGTGGTAAGATCAGGAAATTTTCAGCTTCTATCCTGGGGTCACTCCCCTGTCTATAGCCTTGCTGGCTTGAAGAGTTAGAGGACGTTGTTTGGGACTGGCAGAACAGCTAGGAGTTAAGGGAGAAATACTTGAAGGGAGGGAGCCACAGAATTGGTGTTGCAAAATCAGTGACTTGTCATCTGCCCAAATCCTTAGATGACTCCTAAACTCTGCAGGCATTAGGAGAACCCAGTGGCCCTAGTGAAACATCACTGGCTTACTTATTCTTTCTTTTTGTCACCTTGCATGCGTTATTTTGAAGTTTTTTAATCATTCCACTAACACACTCTATTATTTTAGGGATTATTCTAGGAAATACAACACTTGTAAATAACAATGCAAAGACATTAGAATGCTTTCTTCTTTAACCTCCTCTTCTGATCTATTTTTGTTATATAATTGTTTTAAACCCCTCAAGAAATGGACCACATAAAATAATGTTCACTTAGATTTAGTCATGTATTTCTCAATTTCTTAGCTCTTCATTCTGGCCACTCAAACCCCTTGAGAACATTTTCCTTTTATTTGAACGTATCCTTTAAGATTTCATTTTGTGAGGGTTTGCTGATAGCCAAACTCATGTTTACCTGGACACATAATTTTGCCTTTATTTTTTGGAAGATACATTCACTAGAATTTTAGGTTGGCAGGTGATATGTTTAGTGCACTGAAGATATTATTATAGTGGCTTCTGGTCTCTGTTACCTTACTGGAGAAGTCAGCTGTCAGTCTGATGGATGTTCCTTTGAAGGCAGTGTCCTTTTTGTCTGTAGCTGTTTCTAGCATTTCCTGTTTGTGGCTTGTGTCTTCAGTTTTAGTATGTTTATGTGTGGATTTATTCTTATTTATCGTACTTTGTGGTTCATTGAACTCCCTTTATCTGTGCTTTGTTGCTTTATATTAAATCCGGCAAATTCCCAGCCATTATCTCTTCAATTATTATTGTTTTTCCCCCATTATTCATATTTATATTCCCTCTGTCTCTGTTTCTGCATCTCTTTTTCTGGGACCACAATTAAAAGTATGTTAAACTTTCTCAATTTATCTTCCATATTTTTAAAACTCTGTATTTTTCTGTATTTTACATATTTCTCTCTTTCCATATTGCATTCTGGGTATCTTCCACTTTACTGGTTTACTCTCTAATTCTGTCTAACCTGCTACTGAATCAATCTTTTAGGTTTTAAGTTTTGGTTATTATATTTTTACTCTCTAAAAATTCTCTTTGTTCTGTAATTTTGCTAGATGAATTTTTATAGATTGCTGATCTCTGCAGAAGCTTTCAAATTAATCTTTTTTTGTTTTTAAGTGTAGTAAGTTTAGTTGCTTTGTAATTGTCTAGAAAGTTTTTGAAGGTTTGTTTATGTTGTTTCTCCTTGTTCTTACTTGTGATTAGTTGTTTCTTTGTATGCCTTTTATCTTTGCCTACATACTATTCATTGTCTTTGAAAAATTATTTGTAAGAATGTTTGAATAATATGGGCTAAGATTGCCTACCTCTAGAGAGATTTGCATTCGCTTCTGCCAGGTACCTAGGAATACTCCCAGTCTGGAACCACATTAATTTAAATGAACAACTTGAGGATTTGTGTACTGTCCGGTGATGTGAAAATTGAACTGCAAATCCATGTGAAGGCTAGCTTATTTCTTTTCCTTTTTTTTTTTTTTTTTAAAGATTTTATTTATTTGAGAGAGAGAGAGAGAGCGAGCACAAGCAGGGGCAGGGGCAGAGGGAGAAGCAGGCTCCCTGCTGAGCAGGAAGCCCAAGGGGCTTGATCCCAGGACCCTGGGATCATGACCTGTGCCGAAGGCAGACGCTTAACCGACTGAGCCATCCTGGTGCCCCTCTTTTCCTTTTTAAGGCAAAATATTTCCCACTTTCCCTTTAATTCTCTCCTGATAATTTGTTACTCTCTTGACAGTTCTTTGATGCTTTTGGACATACCTAAGAAATATTTTATCCAGAATTTTAGTGGTTTCTGTAGAAGGATTAGTCTAATAATTTAGCTTAGTCATTTCTGAAAATGAAAGTTTTTCACCACATAAATAATAAAGTTTTTTCCGTAATCACATTTTTCATAATTTTTCCTTTATTCTGACTTTACTTATCCCCAAATCATAAATATCCTACAGTGTATAAGTCTAGTACTTTTATGTTTTTTTTAATTTTTAAAAAAATTTTATTTATTTGAGAGAGAGACAGAGAGAGAGAGAGAGAACAAGAGGGCGTAGGGTCAGAGGGAGAAGCAGATTCCCCGCTGAGCAGGGAGCCCGATGCAGGACTTGATTCCGGGACTCCAGGATCATGACCTGAGCCGAAGGCAGTCGCTTAACCAGCTGAGCCACCCAAGCGCTCTACTTTTATGGTTTTATTTTTCTATGAAAATCTCTAGTTCATCAGGAGTTTATTTTTGTATGTGGTTACTATAATTCATGTTTGAATTTATCATCTGAATCTCATGTTTTGATTATATTTCAGGAACATTGGACGTCCAGAGCTATTTTGCAGTTCCAGAAGTTGTGTGGTTTGAAGCCATTAGTGGGGGTAGTGGATGAATATGTAGACGGAATCCTTAACATTTTTCTGTGTGATACATCCTCACATGAAGACATCTATTTCCATCATGTCTTGAGAACGGAGGGCCATGCTATTGTATGCCGAGAAAATGTCCCTTCTAAGGTGGAGCTGTCTGGATGTGTTTTGTAATATATTTTATTTACTCTGAACACTTCAAGGTGTAAGATAATTTAATAGAGAAGGTTATTTGATGTACTCTTTAATCTTAGAGACATTTATGAGATGCCTGCCTTCTTAATGCAGAGCACTCTCTTAATTTTCAAATGACCACAAAAAACTACCTTTGGCTGATGAGAGTGTGAATACTTTTAAGTAATTGAGTTGAGATTCTGTCTTACCTCAAATCAGTTCTTTGAGGTCTTCTTAGAGAAGACAACACTCTTGTTTTGCAAATATTGATGGTGATGTCTGCATCACTGTTAATATTGATGTTGATATTTTTGTGACTAGGAAAAATTGTCAATATGGAAAATGTTTTAAATTTTCTAAAATTTTAAATTTTAGAAGATAATACATTCCTACAACATTTGAAAATTATGAAGTGCTAACTTTTTCACTTTTTCTCTAAGTAATTAAACCCTTCCTTCTTTTTTTAATCCCAGGGTTTCAGAGAACTCAACCCTTTAGCTTTATATACCAAATCCAGTTCAGGGCCAGAGGATGTGGTCCTGACAGAACTGGGTTATCCTTCCCAGCAGCACTATTTTAATGAAGACCGAGAGATTAGTCCACAATCTAAGGAGAGTGCATTATCTACCCTGGTGAGAGGTTTTTGTAAATATTATTATAATTCTTTTTATTATTGTTAACATTTAATGAGTACTTATTATATGCCAAACACTATGAAAAACACCATAAGCATAATATGTTATTTAATCCTCACAGAATGCCTGTGATACAGGTGCCGTGATTATCCTTATTTTATAGGTGAGGAAACTGAGGCTTTCCAAACCTAGGAAAGTTCGGGAACTTTATGCAA
This sequence comes from Phoca vitulina, assembly GCF_004348235.1. Taxonomy (NCBI): domain Eukaryota; kingdom Metazoa; phylum Chordata; class Mammalia; order Carnivora; family Phocidae; genus Phoca; species Phoca vitulina. The sequence continues at coordinate 7,133,510 of NW_022589776.1, forward strand.
CCATCGTAACAGTACCTTGTCTCTCATTATTTGCTGGTTTAAATCTTTGCTACAGTCACGCTTTCTCCTGCACGATTTCTCGCATACACCAAATTCCATTCCTGCCTTGGTGCAGTTGTGACTTCCCCTACTCTAACCCGAATGCTGTTCGTCTTCGCTCTGCTTACCTCAGATTCTTCCAGTGTTCTCATTTCTTACTTTCTCTGTAAGCCTTTCAGTGACTCCCACTCACAGTAATAACAATATTATTATTCCTACTATTACTGTTACATATTATTCCAGCCAACAGAGGTAATAATAAAAATTAAAAAAAAATAACAGCAACATTTATTGAACTTGCACTACACGGGGGGGACTGTTCTAAACACTCTGATGTACTAGTTAATCTTTACGATCCCTTTACCAGGTTGGTACTTTTGTATCCCTGCCATAGATAGAAGTAAAATGAAGCACCAAGTAAGGACTTAAATGATTTTTGAACAAATAAGTAAACATGTCCTCTGAGTCTTCTATCCTCATGCAACAAGTACTGGGCTAAGAATATAGGATGTGTTCGGTTGAGAGCCAAAGTGATTTTTGGGCCCAGCAAGGCTTTTTATTTTCATTGAATACATTTTATTTTGCTTAAATATGTTTTAAATATGTTTTATATATCTGACTTGTAAAATAAAATTGTAGAGATGATCTTACGTTTTTAGTAGGTATTTGCTAACTATTATATAAAAAGGGAAGGCCAGTTTGACCACTGGGAGATTAACCTATTCTGAAAAGTAGGTATGAATGCTTACTGCTGCATGTTTGAAACAATATAAGGATGTTAGATTTCTAGTTTATGTTAAAATTAATTAGGCTCCTTTGGCCCATAACACTTTCTGAAGCCTGAATTTTTCTTAATCATTATTACTTGATTGGAACAATTATATTTTCTGATTCTTAAATAGTGATTTGAATACAACCTTTACAATTTTTAGAATATCCTATCATCACTGTGTTATGTGTTCAATCATAGTTCAGTCTCAAAAATGAAACAAAGCCATCGTTTCTGCAAAAGAGATAAGACTTAAAATTCTTGTATCCCACCGCAGCCTGTATCCCATGGGCTTCATACACATACACACTTACCCATCCACTCCCTGCCTCTGTATACTCTGTTCTCTGTAATTCCTACTCTTCTTTTAAGCATCCAGCAGTTTGTGTTACCTCCTTCATTGCAACTTTTTAAGGCATCTTCCTCTCCAGCAATATTTTGGTCATATCTCTGTGATGGCTCTATACTGAAGGTTGTACAGTGATTATCTGATTGTGTGTCTTCCTGCTATATTTTGAGTTCCTTTAGGGCTGCAACATGCTGCATTCATCCTTTTTTTTTTAAAGATTTTATTTATTTATTTGACAGAGACACAGCAAGAGAGGGAACACAAGCAGGGGGAGTGGGTGAGGGAGAAGCAGGCTTCCCGCGGAGCAGGGAGCATGATGCGGGGCTCGATCCTGGGACCCTGGGATCATGACCTGAGCCGAAGGCAGACGCTTAACTACTGAGCCACCCAGGGACCCCTGCATTCATCTTTATATCCACAGAGCTACCCTGTACACATTTCATAATGTGTGCTCAGTAAATGTTTGTTGGCTTGAACTAGTTTAGCAGGATAGGAAGATGTGGGGTCACGGATAAAGTTAGAAAATAATGTAGCATCCGTATGAACCATAGTGAAAAATTCCTCCCAGAATGTATAGGCATGCAGATTTTAGAAACAGCATTAATATGGAAAATAAAATAATTTCTCTTTCATATCTACTAGCAAGATATTAATGATGAAAAGGCTTTCACTCACCTTAAATCTGAATTAAAGGAGCCATTAAAAGATTCTGAATTCAATTCTTTGAAAACCCAAGATAAGCACTGTGAAGAAGATCCAAAGTGGTCCATCCCAGAGCTAAAGGATCTGAAGGAAGAAAATGAGGTAGGAGAAGGAAAGAGTTTTTTAAAAATGTAATTCATATACTTAATTCATAAGTGAAGGGGACGGGAATAAAATAGCTCTTTAAATTCTGCTTTTACTGCCATCAGAGAATCTTTCACAGATGGATTACATTTTCTCTTCAGCAGTCACTAACACCAAAGTTGAAGCAACATAGCCTTGATCACAAAAAATGAAAGGCATTATCTGGCTTTGATGTGTTAGTTTCTATCTCGTTGCTTCGGGCAGTCTTCAAGAATTATGTGGTGATTAGAAACTAGTACTGAGATACAATATCAGAACACAACAGGAAAAATATTGACAGCTTTTTCGGAGGATGTATTTTATTTTTATTTTAACCTAATGTTTATGTACATATAGCTTAGAGTGTCCCATAACCCCTTCCTCTACATTTTGTATTTCACAGGGCAACCATTTTCATCTCTTTCAGGGGCTGCTTTTGGGATTTACCTCTGTGTGTTTCACTATATAACATGTGTGTGTTGTTATTTCCTGAGTTTTCAGTTTTACGTCCCTCTGGGAAAGAGGAAGGTTTACTTCTCTTTCATCCCTTTGCCCCACCACACACACATGTATCCTTTTTGTCCCCGGTCCCCCATCTTACTAATGTCATTGTACCACCCTTTCCATTAGATCACCATTCAGTATTTACATTATAACCATAAATGCTATCAACAGGTAGTATGCTGCGGCAACTTTTTCCTTCCTGAATGACTTTTGTTTTCTCTAGTGTTAGTATTTCTTTCTTTTTAAATTAACATAGAGTAAAATTGACTTTCTTCTGGTGTATTGTTCTTTTTTTTTTATTAACTTATAATGTATTATTTGTTTCAGGGGTACAGGTCTGTGATTCATCAGTCTTACACGGTTCACAGCACTCACCATAGCACATACCCTCCCCAGTGTCCATCACCCAGCCACCCCATCCCTCCCACTCCCCTCCACTCCAGCAGCCCTCATTTTGTTTCCTGAGATTAAGAGTCTCTTATGGTTTGTCTCCCTCTCTGGTTTTGTCTTGTTTCATTT
>NW_022589777.1:0-126489 GCF_004348235.1 Phoca vitulina
TGCCAGTCCCATACTGTTTTGATGATGGCAGCTTTGTAATAGAGCTGGAAGTCCGGAATTGTGATGCTGCCAGCTTTGCTTTTCTTTTTCAACATTCCTCTGGCTATTCGGGGTCTTTTCTGGTTCCATACAAATTTTAGGATTATTTGTTCTAATTCTTTGAAAAAAGTGGATGGTATTTTGATAGGGATTGCATTAAATATGTAGATTGCTCTCGGTAGCATTGACATCTTCACAATATTGTTCTTCCAATCCATGAGCATGGAACATTTTTCCAAATTCATTGATTCTTAAACCACCTGATGAAGATACATTCTCCCCACATTACAGATGGTAAAACTGAAGCACAGAGTGGTTAGGAAACTTGCCCAAGATCACATTTGATCACAAACATGGATGGAGCTGGAGCGTATTATGCTAAGCAAAGTAAGTCAGTCAGAGAAAAACAAACACCATATGATTTCACTTGTATGTGGAATTTAGGAAACAAAACAGATGAACATAGGGGAGAAAAAAAAAGAGAGGCAAACCAGAAAACAGACTCTTAGTTATAGAAAACAAACTGAGGGTTGGTGGAGGGGAAGTGTGAGGGGGATGGGCTAGATGGGTGATGGGGATTAAGGAGGGCACTTGTGATGAGCACTGTGTGTTGTATGTAAGTGATGAATCACTAAATTCCACATCTGAAACTAATATTACACTGTATGCTAACTCACTGGAATTCAAATAAAAACTTTAAAAAAGTAAAAATAAATAAAAAAAAAAACCCTTCCTTCAACTATGAAAAAAAAAAAAGAATCAATGAATTTGTATGTTGTCTGCCACATAGCGGGCACTCAATAAGTATTTGATTATTTAATGTTTGCATTCAACATAGTCTTAGCCATACAGTTGGTTGGTAGTAGAGTCAAAACTTCTACACAAGCTGTTCTGACTCCAAATCCACAAGTAAGCTAGAGAAAAGCTATCAGTTAACAGACTGAATATGATGTGATCCACCATATCTTAGGCTTTCCTTTAAAAGTGATCACTGAATAAGGAAAATGCTATTTTCTGTCACCTTGACTGCAGTTTTAGAAAAACTAATTTTACTTTATATGAGTCAAAGTTCAATTCCTTCTCTGCTGAAAGAGATGTAAATAGATATTCTCAAATCCTCTCATTTCCTATTAATTCATACATTATTATTTGCAGCTTCTACATTCTACTTTTTAAATCACCTAATAGGTAATCTTTCCAAAGACTTTAATATTTTTCTATTTAACTTACTTTGCCTCACATTTGGGATACCAATTTAACTCATGTTTACTAAGTACCTACTTTTTTTTACTTCTTATTAAGTTCCTACTATGTATAGGCATCTTCCCATGTGCTTTCAGAAAAAAGAGCAAACAAAACAGTTATTTATTTATCCATCCATCCATCCATTCATCCAGCTTTCTACTCATCCAACTATAGATTTAACAGGCAAAATTTGAGGACCCCAGTCTGAACTATTTACATATGTGTTATACCCTGGCACAGACAATAAGTTGCAGTCTCTGCCCATAGAGGGCTTACAGTTGAGTTTGGGAGCCAGATGTATGATTAGAACCTCCAAAGAAATGCAGGAAGGATATGATCAAGTTTTGCCCAGAGACTGAGAGTAAAGGGAGTGGAGGGCTGGATACATTAGACAGAAAGCAAAGTTGTAAGGAAGACTTCACAGAAAAAATGTGGGGCTTAGTATGTGAGGTTTAGGGAGGAAGAGTCAGAAAAAAAAGAACTTTAAATGAAAGCTTCAGAAGTATAAAAGCAAAACACGGTATGGCTAGATTAGACATGGTATTTGATAGCATATGGTCAAAGAAAATTTCTTTGCTCCTCCCAGACAAGAGTGTAGATTGACATTTGCTTGTCTGATGGAAATAATTTAGAATAGCATACTAGGATGTCATATATCAAGGCAGGCAGCTTTCTGAGATCTGATGCATGCGTTCTGACTTTTTTCCCCTTTCTCTTTTTTTTAAGCTGAAACATTACTGACAGTCACCGCTATAGTCCAGTGCTCTTAAAGTTGACATATGCTGAGTGACAGATCCAAGATAAGAGTAAAATACATTTGAATGTGCCGATAAAGGGAAAATGGGAAAGGGCTGAAATTACAGAGATATAAAGGGTGTATCTTTAAAGCTCTTAGGAGAACAAATTGCTAATCAGGAACAGAACTGTATAGAGGCTTGATAAGTTCGAATGAAGAAACCCTTCTGGGATGGAAACTCTTTCTAGTGTGTAGTGGTTTTATGAGAAGTCTAATGAGATCCATTTGAAAGTGCTGGCTCCGTTTGGTATGGAGGAGAATTGTCAAGAGATTTTCAGATGTCTGAATGGCAGTAATAAGCCCAACAGGGCCAAGGTGGGGTGTCCGATTGGCCAAGTGGCATAAAAGCTATCTTTGGAAACTCATCATCCACAATAGTACATTCTGTTCCCATTAATTTCTGGCAAATGGAAGCCATCTGCAAGGAAATAACACTGACACCGATCAAGTCAATCATAGCTAAGATTTACTTATAAGCTATAATTCTAGTATATTCTACCATTTTATACTCATTGAAGCACACTTGTACACACATTGAGCGCACACGCGCACACACACACACAGGTATTTATAAAGCATAGGAAATTTCAATTCTTAGCCTGTCATCAATTTCTAAAATAATAATCTGTTATAATAAAATTAATTTATTCAATTGTTTGAGGTTTTTTTAGAAGCTGTAGTTACTAGCAGTAGTATAGTGTAGTATTTGCATGATTTACATATTTCCTCTGCTCCAGGATCATTGGAACTTTAGTGTATAGGGATGATAAATTGTTAAGAAATTGTCCCTGAATTCCTGGCCATCGTCAGTTGGTTTTGGAGTAGATGCCTGACCTTAACTGGGCCAGGAGAGGATCTCTACTTGCAACTGGGAAAATGGTAAGGGAAGACCCAGAGGAGAAGCCTATTCAACATACTCCAGTTGCTTGGAGTCTCACCCTAGAAGCCTGGAACCTCAGCCCTTTGATGACTACTAACATGGGTCTGTTTGAAAAGTTTCCTCTATCTGTAAACTGAAATTTGCTAAAAGTGGAAACCACAGCTGCCCTCACATTTTGAGTGATAGCAACACAGATTCCCACTGAACATATAGATACCTAGACTTCTCCAGAAAGATGGTTCAAAACTTTTTTTGATAAAAGGTTAACATCATTTTCCTTGTCCCAGGACTGCCATTCCATGTCCTTGACCATTTTCAGAATTTACTTGCCAATGACCCATTCCTGAGAGACAAATCCTGCAACTATCTAGGAGACCAATATATATTATGATAAACACTGTGGTACAATAAGAAATACATTTATATAACTTTATATGCTTATAACACTGATAAAGTGTTAGTGAATTTGATTCTGATTAAGCTAACATTTATTTGGGCCAATAATGATTTTTGAAATGTTGCTAAACATTGTTGATTGCTTTTGTGGGTTTAATTCTTATAACCAGCTATCTCTGAGATATAATTCTCATTATACCACTGAGGGTACTGAACCTCAAAGAGTAAGAGATATAGAAGGATAATCTATCTACCACTACTCCAGAAATATATTGATTTTATCTATCTCTCTATCCATCCATCCTTCTATATACATCTATTATATAAGCGTACATTTTAATATATATGGAATACAAATATAGGCATATATATAAAATATATACATATATGCGTTTTTATCATATCATTTTTTGTGACATACTATTTCAGTTTCAGTGGATTTTTATCTTTGGCAAATATTTTGTTATTAGTATTATCTAATTATTTATAGTTTAAAGATTTTATTTTTAACTAATCTCTACACCCAACATGGGGCTTGAACTTATAATCATGAGATCAAGAGCCACATGCTCTACTAACTGAGCCAGCCAGGTGCTTACTAATTATTTATAGTTTATAAGGTTGTTCGTAACCATTATTTTGTATTTTATCATACCCTTCCCTATCCCACACACATGCATTAGTAAGTAAATAAGAATTTTTGTTGTTCTATTTTACAGATAAAAAAACTAGAGCTCAGGGGCACCTGGGTGGCTCAGTCAGTTAAGTGTCTGCCTTTGGCTCAGGTTATGATCTCTAGGTCCTGAGATCAAGCTCCACGTCAGGCTCCCTGCTCCGTGGGGAGCCTGTTTCTCCCTCTCCCTCTGCCGCACCCCTGCTTGTGCTTGCTCTCTCTCTCTCTCTCTGTCAAATGAATACATAAAATCTTAAAAAAAAAAAAAAAAAAAGAAAAAGAAACTAGAGCTCAAAATAAGTACTTGACTTTGTCAAAATTATGCACTTGAAAGGGCTAGAGTCCAAACTTACTTTTGAAATTTCTTTTCCTAAACCAAAGCCCATCCTCTTAGATCATCTATTTTTTTCTACATCATCTGTCATCTATATTTACAATCTACTGTGGAAATATGACTTGAATAGAGTTGCTATAATGGGCATAATGAATATATACATTAAGAGAGGTTCAAAGAGGAGTCTTACATAGCTAAAGGGAATAGAGATTCAGAGCCAAAATGCTTTACTGGTTAAGGGCCTTGGTGACTGGGATTCAATCTTAGCTCCTTCACCTACTAGGTACTTAAGTAAGATTCTTCACTACTCTGAACCCTGGTTTCATCATCAAAAAAATGTTAATAATAAATATAAACTGCAGGAAGTTTGCAAGAATAAAATTATAGCATGTAGGTGAAGCATTTCTGACACTGCTGGGCACAAAAGCATTCCTACTATTTTTCAGCTATAATTGTCATATTATGATTATACTGGGAAGTAATATGGAAAACATGGCTAGGAAATAGCCTTTGAATGTACCAGGAAAGCAAACAGAATTTGTATACACATAATAATAATAATATCTAGCATTCATTAAATGCTAATTAAGTGTGAGCATTTTAATATACTATCCTAATTAATCCTCATAATTATTTGATTTACAGCAAAAAGTGAGTTATTTTCCCCATTTCATAGGTTAGAAAATTGAAGAAAGAAAATATTAAGTAATTTTTCTAAGGACTGTGACAAGAAAATGATTGGTTTAACTAGAAAATAGGGTAAATATATGTTGTTGATCTTTCCAATAATATTTTCATCTCAACTAGAGATTTTGAGTAAGATAGGTCTTAATCCAAGTAAGTTATTAATGATGGTATTTATGGCTCTTAAAGGATTGGGAGGGGGATAAATATGGAGTTGGGCATGAGGAATATGCCTAAAATGTTCATCCTTTTATTTATTTATTCAACATATTGCTTAACTGCCTATTATGTGCAGGTTTCATGTTTTCTACCTGGTTTAGAATTTTATTTATTTTTATTTTTTTTAAAGATTTTATTTATTTATTTTATTTATTTGAGAGAGATAGTGACAGAGATAGCGAGAGAGACCACAAGCGGGGAGGAGAGGGAGAAGCAGGCTCCCACTGAGCAGGAAGCCCAACGTGGGGCTCAATCCCAGGACCCTGGCATCATGACCTGAGCCAAAGGCAGACGCTTAACCAACTGAGCCACCCAGGTGCCTCTGGTTTAGAATTTTAAACTTTCTTTTTTTCCCCTAAACTATTTATGTTAAATAATTTCAAATGTAAATAAATATTGCAAAAATAGTACAGTGAATAACCATGTTCTTTTCACTTAGACTCAAGCACTGTTAACTTTTTGCCATGTTTGTTTTTACCATGTGCACGCATATAGGTGTGTATGTGTATGTGTGTGTGTGTACATTTATACACATCTGCACATACCTACATTTCTTACATTTCTTTTTTGGCCTACCATTTTAGAGTTAATGGCTGACATCAAGAAAACTTACCTCCAAATACTCCAGCATGTATTTTCATAGAACAAGAAGGCTCCATATAACCACGATACAGGGATCATATGCAGGAAATTTAACATCAATACAATTTCATTATCTAATATACCCTCAATATTTAAATTTATCTAATGGTCTCAATAATGTAACTTATAGCTATTCTCCTAACCTGAGACTCAATCACAAAGTGGATTTAGTCATCATGTCAGTAATCTCCTTCAATGTTAAAGTTAACCAAACTTTTTTTTTTTTTTAACTTTTAAAGAGTCCAGTTCATTTATTTTGCAGAACATATCTTAATATGACTTGCTTGATTATTTCCCAAAGTTTAGATTCAGGTTAAGCATTTTTTCCCCCGAACATTACATATTTAATATATGTCCTCAGTGCATCACACTGGGAAGCTCATGATGCTCATTTGTTAGAAAGAGCTTGACATTCTGAAGGGGACAATAGAGCCCAGTTCTCTGCACTGTCTCTACTTGGAACACACATTTTGAAGTCCTGTATTAGAAATCCAAAACTAACTACAATGATGGTGCCACTCTGCATTCATTCAACTGAAATTCATTATGTACATTCAATCATTCATATGTGAATGAATGGCTCCTTTATGAAATGGTGAAAAATCATTTTTCATAAATTAAGGACTTTTACATGCAAGAATGGAGTTTATATCTATATGGGAGTTTTGACTTATTACTCAATTATAGTATTCCCAAAGTAGGTTTGGGTGGGGGGACATCTTTGAAAATTAAAAACACTAAGCTTAGGATGAATAAGAGGAAGTATCACTTTCTATAGCCGCTACAATCTTGTAAAATATATTACTTTAATTGAGTTATTATGGACCAACTTCTTGGCTGAGTTGACTTATTTTAAAATGAAAAAGAAGACTAGATGATTTGTAAGTTCTCTTCTCTTTCAACATTCAGTTCTGGCTAAATTTGTTAACATTTTAAGATGTGATTTAGGTAAATTCACTGAAGACAAATTTGTAAAGGGTTATTAAGGGTAACTGGGATGTTTGGAAATTTCCCTCATGTCTTAATTAGATATTATAAAAGAATCACCACAGCAGTCTCAATGGTACCACTTACTCTGACCTGCTTCTGTTCACTTCACAGTCTATTGTGGATTATTATGGCTTTCCAACATCTGCCTCATTTCCCCATATCTGGCTACACTTTATACTTCTTTTTATTACTTCACCAGTTTATTCTTTGGCTTCTGATTCCCTACCATGCTTCAAATTTACTCTTTGATTTTGTTGCTATTGGCTGATGTAGTTAAACATTTCACCTGATTAGCTTGGCCCAGGGTCATACAGAACCTTGCAAGTGGGGATGCTGATAGTGTTTCTTGGCTATAGGATGGGCCCCAGACAACAAGACCAGTTTGATATAATATACCAATCTGTATGTTCTTGATTCCTAAACACAGAGATGCAGCCACATTGACCTTTTCAGTTCTAACATCACATTCCATGTGATTCATTTCCACTTCATAGTATATCTGTGGGGAAACTGAAAGCAGAAGCAATGTAAAATGTTGCTCAAGGAAAAAAAAGGAGATAGACTGATAAATTTAAGTTATAGTGGATTTGAAAATAGGATGAATAGATCCCTTTGCTGAATGTGTTTAACTGATGAGACTTATTCATTCACTTACTCATTCATAATATTATAATAATAAAGAGAAAAGACCCTGGAGCTGGACTGCCACTTACCACCAGGGTAAGTCATTTGACCTCTATGTGCCTCAGTTTCTTTATCTACAAAAAATGGGAATAATAATGTTAGCTACCAAAGGATTGATGAGAATTAGTCAGTTAAAGTATATGAAACTCGGTAGAACACTATTTGGCATACAGCAAGTGCTACATATATATTAGCTATTTATTATTAATCAATAGTTGTTGATCTCCTATTACATCTAATATAAAGAATTCCATACACATTCTTGGAGTCAAAGAATAATTCAAAGTAATATTTGATATCTAATAGCAGAGGAGATGAGGGATTTGCTATTTATCTATGGGATTTCTTCCTATTATCATCATCATTGTCATAATGACGACATTTATTGAGTGTTTGTGCCTGGCACTCCTGGGTGTCTTTCGTAATTTTTCTTATTTAGTTTTTCTTATTTGGTTTTTAATTTTACAGAAAGGTTAACTATTTGCTAAAGGTTATTTAGTTTGAAAATGGTAGATCCAGGATCAAACTCAAGCAGTCTGACTCCAATATTCCATGATATTAATAACAGTGGACATCTACAAATTATATTGAGATGTGGCACACAGTGCCTTCATTCAATACACATACACATGCACTGAGAACACAGTACAAACTCAGTGGGTAGAGACAAATCAGAACCCTGCCATCAGATAGCTCCTGCCATCAAGGAGATCAGAGTTTCACGCTGAGGATACAAAAATGAAAATGACAAAGTGTAGAGTGTGCTATGACAGTGATATTCACAGGGCAAGCTCCAGAACTGGCATCTCAATCTGAGAGAAGTTAAAGAGGCATGAGAAATGAAGAGAGGGCTCAGCAGTGTCAAGGATGGAGAGGCAGCAGGTGGGTAGGTATGGAGTGGGCATCTGAGGCAGAAAGATAACATGTGAGAAGAGATTTGATGCATGTGGGGAACTATGGGACTTTGTGGCTGGAGAAGATTGAGGTCTAGGAGACATGGAACTGAGAGGAAAACAGGGCATAACCAGGAAACCTCTGTCTGCTAATGTGAAGAGCTTGACATTTAACAAGACTTGGGGATTATTTGAAAACATTTAACCAGGAAGAAAACGGGATCAAATGTGCTTGACAAAGATCATTGCACAAAAACTATTGAGTGTTTTTTTTAATCATGTCTTTAAATTAATGGCATGTTTTATTGAAATCTGTCTGTATTAAGCTCCTCTTGTTTTTGTGGATTTACACTAATGAATTTCAGTAGGTGGTATTATTAACACTACTCACTATTCCTACCTACCAGCTTCCTAATTCTTTAAGTTTATAACGTGTTTTCAACTCCATTATCTCCCATAACTTCCATAACTGCTTTATTTTTTATGATTATTTCCAGTTTAAAGATGAAGAAACTGAGGCTGAGTGATGTTAGCTGCCTCTGAACCACAACCCTGGGAAGAAATCTGAGCAAGGAAGCCTTAAATGGATACCACCTGAATATTGTCTTCTGCTCCACAGGGCGGACTGTGCAGGACCCCACTCATAAATCACCAGTGCAACTTGGATAACCCACTATGGCACTGGGGTCAGTTCCAACCCAACCTATGTATATCTTAGTCCAGTTGTTTGCTATAACAAACTGTTATAGACTGGGTGGCTTAAACATTCATGCCTCACAGTTAGAGAGGCTGGGAAGTTCAATATCAAGGTGTGGGCAGATTCAGGGTCTGGTGAAAGCCTGCTTCTTGGTCCATAAACGGCCATCTTGGAAGAAGGGATGAGGGAGCTCTCAGGGGCCTCTTTTCTAAGAACACGAATTCCATTCATGAGGGCTCCAGTCTCATAACCTAACCACCTTCCCAAAGGCCCCAACTTCAAATACCATCACAGTGGGGTTTAGATTTCAATATATAAAATTTGGGGGACACAGGCATTCAGTTCATAACACTACCCAATGACCATTTTCTGTCTTCCTGGATAACAAACCTTATCTGTGTCCTGGCAGCAGTTGTGGTCAGTGACCTGTAGACAGAATCCTTCTGGTGACCCTTTGGGAAAGATTTTTCTCTGAAGAGAAAGTAGTATAAGCTGATGGTCTCTTTGCTTCCTCCCTATTTTGTATGCTCTTGTGTGGGAATGTCATATTTGGAGGGAGGCAGGATCTTGTGAGCATTAAGAGATATTTTGAGAACAAAAAAAAACAACATGCTGAGGACGGTAGAAGGGAAGGATGCAGGGTCCAGGTCCCGGTAGTGGATGCTGGGATGTGCCACCCAAATGTCACTGGAGGGCCTAAACACAGTTGCCCCTGCTGCTGGGAAGGTCTCTGGCAGGTGGCCCTCAAACTTCAGTCCCTTTGGGGATTGTCTCAGCTGAAAAGTTAACTTGCCTAAGGCCACATCCCTTTCCTAGGGTGGCCCATATTCCATGACAGATGGGTTCAGAGGCTACAAATCCCAGCCTTCTCATCCCAATAGAGGACAGCTATGGAGGGCTGCAGGCTTCCCCATGGGGGTCTGCCGATGTTGTTCCTGGGCCTTCATAACAGCTTGACTTCTCCCTCTGCCTGATGCTGCCTCCTCCCCTTTTCTTCCACAACGTTGATCACAGTAACACTTCGAAAAGCTCTTGCAAGCTAAAATCAATCTCAGAGTCTGCTTCTTGGGCAACCCAACCTGATGTCCCTGATGGCTATTTCAGTTTGCTGAAACCATGGGCCACCTATATTCTATTAAGTTAAAACTATAAGCATCTGGCAGTCATCACAACACTTTGTACCTGTTTATCCATCAGTCTTTCTGACCAGACTGTGATGTCTTCAAAAGTGTTTGCTCTGTTTAATTCATCACTGTGTCTCCTTCCGGGTTCATAATAGTAAATGCAACTTCACAGGCACTCAATACATTTATGTTAAATGGGGTAATGGAAGCTGTATCTATTTGAATGCTTGATATTTGTGGTCATGTTCTAGTACAGTGAACTATTCCTGCAGACTAAAATTTTGTACATAGTCACTTATTTATATCAGATTTTTTCAGGAAACCCATAAAGCAAACTGAAAAGGATCGCATTCCATATATAACATTTCAAACAGTGGGATCAGCCCCCAGTTGAAAGTCAGCATTTAGATCTTTAAAAACAAGTCCCTCTGTGGGTACCTGGGTGGCTTGGTGGGTTAAGCATTTGACTCATGGTTTCAGCTCAGGTCATGATCTCATTGAGTCATGAGATCGAGCAGGTGTCAGGCTCCGTGCTCAGCAGGGAGTCTGCTTGGGATTCTCTCCCTCTGCCTCTCCCCCTTCTCACATGTTCTCTCACTCTCTCTCTCTCAATTAAATAAGTGAATCTTTAAAAATAAATCCCTCTGCTGGTACACGATGACCTATTTCATGAAATTGAGGATCTTAATGAAAGGTAAATCTATGTAGAGCTTCATTCTCTAAAACCTAGTTCCCTGAGAACAACGTCCATGATTTTTTTTTCCCTCTGTGCTGTCTTAAAGGCAAAACAAAACAAAATACACACACGCACACACACACACTCACACACACAAAACAATAAGCAGAAGTCCTGGGCCAAAATCTCATCTCTGCCACTTAGTAGAGTGTAATCTTGTGCATACTGCTTCAACTTTTGAGACTCAGTTCTTTTATCTATGAAATGGGCGAAATCAAATGCTATAGACACACTTCTAGTCTGTAGCCTGTTAATTCAGGCATTTATTCCTAAGATATTTTTGTGTTCTCTCTGTTTAAGGATCCTCATGCTAAATATGGTTTAGACGACTTTACCAGGATACTGCTTTTCTCTCTTTGCTATTACATCCTCCCTCTGTTAGTTCATGAGAACTATGCTTATTGCCTGGTTGCCTGGAGGCTGAGAGCTGGAATGAACACATAGTTCTTTTTGTTACAATATTTCCTTTTTCTTTCATGTATATTCTATTCCATTTATTTCACTTTAGCTGTACTGTATAACTGTGTTGTACTCAAATGAGGTTTCCTGGGAAGCAGACAGGTGTTTACATTTTTATGCAAAATTTAATATATGCAGTGTTTTAAAACCCCTACCAATATTGGTTATCTTCTGTGAGGTAGGTGCTTTAGATACATCATTATCTTTAATCTTCACAGCAATCCTACAAAGTAGGGGAGTATTTGTCCATTTTGCAGATGACATAAGGCTTGGAACAATCAAGTAATGCACCCAGGGCAACTCAGTTAAGTGAGTGGTGACTCAGGATTCAAAGACAGAACCCCATGACCCCCAAGGTTGTATTTTTCCTCCACCTCACAAGGCAAACAGAAATATAGAAAACAATTTCTGTGCACATAGATAACTGTTTGTAATTCCTCTCCAAGAGATAAACTAGACAGAACTATTTTTATGGGAATCAAGGTTTGCAAGGGGCTTAACGCAATGATACATTTTAAAAATCATTTAACATATGCTTAATAGAAGAATGATGGGCAATGTTTATTTTGCAACTGCATTTTCCTTCAAAAATTATTCATCCTAGTGACCTTTTAAAATAACAACTGGCAAATAAGTATTACTTGATAATAATTTAGAGAAAACTTGGCATAATGAGACATTAAAAGACTTGCCTTGTTTTATTCTTTTAGAAGAACCAGAGCTAGGTAAGAGATACAGAAATATAAATTTAATTTTTCCCAATTTATTAATCAGATAACATATCAACTCCACGGAAGGCATTTTAAAAATTAATTAAATGACCTACACGGTCATCGCTATAACACAACAGTTGTTTTCATTTTGTTCCTTGAATTTCCTTTAAGCCCTCTCTCAATATGGGACTGTGGAATTTTTATATTTGAAATATTTTTAAGAATAGCATATTGCTAGGGACACAAGATCTTAATAAATATGATTTGATGAAAAAACACCAAAGTTCAGCTTTTGCTCCCAAGAGTACACTGTATCTCAGCTTTATTTGATAAAGAATCATTCACACAGACTGGATCCTCTAGTTACAGCTCATAATGACACAAAGAAATATTGAATATGAGGAGAAAGACATACTTTTCAATGAGATATTAAGGAGATAAAACAAGCTGAGAGATGAGGGAATGAAGAGGTTTTAGAGGGGAAAGTTGAAGGAAGTGAGTTGAATTTCCAGCATGTAGAGAGATAAGAATATCTTGATGGGATTTTTTAAAATAACATATTTTCAACTAAAAAGGGACATCATGTCCACTAATAACCACAAAATTTGTATATGTGTGTGTGTTTAGAATTTACTAATTGCTGGGTCCTATACTATGATCTAGATACTATTGCTATTGAGGAAACTGAGGCACAGAGAGCTTATGTGACATGTACCGGAGAGCTGATAAGTGATAAGCACAGGCTTTGAGCAAAAGCAATCTGGCTTCAGAGTCTGAGCTTCCTAAGCATATATTTGTCTACCATCCATGGAACCATATCTGGAATTCTTGAATGTGGTAGGAAGTTAAACTGGTTAACAGGCACCTGCTAGATGCTTTACATATATTATCTTTAATTCCTATTACAGCTCTGAGAAGTAGCTAGTGTCATCCATGTTTGATATATGAAGGAGGAGAGAGCAAGAGAGGTTGACCATGTTGTGCAGGATCACACGAATAACAAATTAGGGAGCTGTGATTCAAATGCAGACCTGAGTCCATAGTTTACTCTCTAAGTGTGCTACCTTTCCTCAACTTTCTGATTATTCATCATCTTTATGACAGAGTGGTAAAGACAGAAGCAGGAGATTTAAACACATGCCTCTATAAGCAAAAGAGAGAGAAAAGATAAGAAGAATTTAAGGAGGGCAATCAGTTAAAGAGCTAATCTTTGGGGCACCTGGGTGGCTCAGATGGTTAAGTGTCTGCCTTCGGCTCAGGTCATGATCCCAGAGTCCTGGGATTGAGTCCCGCATCGGGCTCCCTGCTCCTTGGGAGCCTGCTTCTCCCTCTGCCTCTCTCTCTCTCTCTCTGTCTCTCATGAATAAATAAATAAAATCTTAAAAAAAAAAGAGCTAATCTTTGAGGGCATGCTATTGGCAAGATATTGTGCTTGGTGCTTAGTAAGGAAGTTTGTCTCAGAGAAATTCTGAGTCCACTAGGCACCATAGATGAGTGTGTGATGACCAGAGGACTGTAGACAGGAATAAGGAGTGGTGTCAGAAGCGAACAAGGTTAAGTATCTTGTGTAGAGTCACATAGTGAGGAAGTCCTAACATTCAAACCCATCTTGACTCCACAGTAAGAGATGGAAGCCATTTTTCTCTATTAGCTATATTGTAGGATCTTACTCCAGGCTTATAAGACTGGAGACAGGCTCACTATATTACCCTGGGTTGAGAGACATCTAACATGCATAGAGGATCACAAGTGGAATCAGGAAGCTGATTTTCTTCTTCATTCATTCATTCAGTATTCAATGAACTCCTTCTGTGTGCCAAGTACTACTTTGAGAGTGAGGGGCACAGTGGTAAACTGAAGTCTTGTTAGGCTTTTAAACAATAGTGGAGGAGTAAAAAAAAAAAAAAAGTATGCAATGTATACCTTATGCAGTGATAAATGCTTTGAAAAAGAAGACGGTAGGATACTATGTTCAGAAGTAACAGGGAATGGGATCTTGTCAGGAACTGAAAAGGAGATGACACCTGAGGAGACACATGAATGCTAGGAGGGCACCTGGGATTAGGACACCAGAGGGGAAAAAGGCAAAGTCTTGTGGCCTTCAGGAGCCAGGTATGGGGACAAGGTGACAAGGATGATGTGGTAGAGGAGATACGTGAAGGAGAGGCAAGAGGGAGGAAGTGGAGGTGGGCAGGGGCCAAACCTGAAGGTCCTAGTGGGGCCATGAGGAGTTCAAGATTTATTTCCAGTGAGCCACTGGGGCATTTTGAGCAGGAGAGTAATATGATCTGAGTTTACTTGTAAAGATTTGGCTAAGCAGAAACGATGACCAGGAAGCTGTACAGCTGTCTAGGTGAGGATTGACAGGTAGTTTGAACTAGAGTGGGAGCAGTGGAGATGGAGAGAAGTTTGAGAAATAGAACTTCCTGAGATTAGGAACTTTGCACAGGGATAACCAACAAATTCTCCCTCTGGAGTCAAGCTACACGGGAAACAAAATCATAAGCAGAGGCCACTTCTTTTTTTTATTTTTTATTTTTTTAAAGATTTTATTTATTTATTTGACAGAGAGACATAGCAAGAGAGGGAACACAAGCAGGGAGAGTGGGAGAGGGAGAAGCAGGCTTCCCGCCAAGCAGGGAGCCCAATGCGGGGCTCGATACCAGGACCCCAGGACCATAACCTGAGCCAAAGGCAGACACTTAATGACTGAGCCACCCAGGCACCCCATCAGATGTACATCATGGTACATCTAAGTGTACCATGAATGATAGAATCCAAACCTACTGTGACTGGAACACAGCTTCCTGAAGACAAACTTGATGAGCCAAGAGATGATCAAGAAGGTGGCTCTGTGGGCATGGAGTCTGAATGAGGAAGTGAGATGAATTGGAAGCTGGCTAGCACCAGGGAATATCATGGGATTCAACATTCTCACAGTAGGGATGGTCTTGCCAAGGGGGTCAGAAATACTTGAAATTCCAGGGGCATAATCCTGTGTACCCACCTCTACACTGAGAATCCTTTCACCTTTGAGACCACCGCTCTGACTGGCCCAGAATGTTTGCCACCTAAATGCTTCTTCTGCCTCCTCCCAGGGCTCACAATCTCCCATTTTTGTTGTGATTTGATTAGTATATTATTGTGTAGGTGGGCCTAAAATTTATCCATTATAACCTAGGTGTGCAAAAGAATGTTGCTGCTATTTTTCCTATAACTGACCAAAATATTCTCACAAGCTTTTATTCCTAGAAGTGGAAGGGTCAAAGGGTGAGACCAATAGTCACCACTTTCTTCTTTAAAATATTGTGGGTTAGGGGCGCCTGGGTGGCTCAGTTGGTTAAGCGACTGCCTTCGGCTCAGGTCATGATCCTGGAGTCCCAGGATCGAGTCCCGCATCGGGCTCCCTGCTCCGCGGGGAGTCTGCTTCTCCCTCTGACCCTCCCCCCTCTCATGCTTTCTCTCTCTCATTCTCTCTCTCAAATAAATAAATAAAATCTTAAAAAAAAAAATAAAAATAAAAAAATAAAAAAAAATAAAATATTGTGGGTTATTTCCACTAAACTTATTCTCTTTGGAAAAACTATAGGATCAAATACAACATTCAAGCACTGTGATGGGGCTGTTTCTCTTCTCCAAAGGGTCTCCTCCCCTCCACCTTCTCCCTGACATGGCATCTGGGTGCAGGGGAAAGATCATGCAAGCCCATGGCAACAGCAGGAGGATTTCTAGCTTGGGGGTGTGTCCTTACTACTGTTGTTTCTTTAAAGTAAAATTCTTAAAAAAAATGTATTATGTATGTATATCTTTATTTTAAGCATGGCATTGGCATCTACTGATGAAATCTGTAGTGCTGGATGATTGTATCTTGTTTTGAGGTACCCCATACTGAGTGACTGCCTCATTCTGGCCGCAGACCTCTGAGTGGCCACCATTTTCTAGACACCTCTGGTGCCCCCAGGTCACGTAGGAACCCCTGGGTCTTCTGCATTCTCTGCAGAGACATCTCCCTGAAGGTCTCTCCCTCTCCTTGCTGCCTTCTCCCCCAGGCCAGATGGAGCAGGGAAGAGGAGCAGCCTATCTCTTCTATTCTCCCACAGCTTATTGGGGGCTGCTTTGTTGTCTTCTCAGCCCAGCCTCTCCTAGATGAGGGCTCTTTGAGGGAGTCAGACCACTTACCTAAGTGGGCTAAAGAACCTCCCAATCTCTCTCCTTTTGGCATCACACCTAGAACTCAAAGTCCTCCATCCCTCCTTCCCACTAGTCTCTTCTATCTTTGTGGCCTTGGCCCTCACCTTTCTTCTGGTATTAATGGCTGAAAGGATTCACAGAACAAAGCCTGTTTCCTGATAAAGAAAAACATGAAGAAGTACTCTTTAGATATGTTCACCTTTAATTAGACCAGCCCAGGAGCCAAGATGATGCCAATTACTTATCTCTGCTCTGACCTTCTATGTGTGGCTGATCTTAGGGTTTCACTCTAGGAGGCAACCCTTTCATAAAAGTTCTTAGGGAAGACATGCAGCCCCTCAGGATCCTTAAGAGGTACAAACAGAGCACTACAGGTATATAAGAGGACAAGAAAGGAATAATTAATATTTAGAAGAGTTTATGTGCTAGAGACTGCTAGGAGATTTACATACATTTTCTAATTAAAACAACCACTAAATGCAATCTCTCGGAATTAGAGACTGTCAGAGTTTCAGATCAATATAGTTATCTGCTTACAGATGTCCCACAGGTACTTCAACCCCAAATGCCTACCCTTCTCAGTACAGAAGCTCCTCATTCCTCATCCCTGTTTTAGTGAACATCACCAATATCCAACCAAATTCTAGTGTCTGAAAATTTGTAATCATACTGTACCATTTCCTTTTATACTTTCTTCCATGTAAGCAGATGTTGAGTTTTAAAGTTTCCACCACCTTAATATATTTTTCTTTTCTGTCCTCTTTAACTGTGTCACTATGCCATCTACTACGTCATTGGCTTTATCAGCTATGTATCAACTCTCATTTCAACAATACAAGAGAATCCTAATGGGTCTGTTTCATATCACACTCCATGTACCAGAGAATGGTTTTTCTAACACATAGGTTTGATCATATCATATCCTCACTTAAAATCCTTTAGTGATTCACCATTCCTTCCTTTATAAAGTCCATCTTCCTCAGTGTGGCTTGAAAAGCCCCCTGACTTGCCTACTTCCAGCCTCACCTCTATGCATCTTGGTGTTTCTCATTTCCGTGCCTTTGTTCCTGCTGTTTCCTTGGCTTAAAACATCTTTTACTTTTTTTGTCTGTCTCTTTCAGTTACCTTACCTGACAAAATGAATCCTTTCTGATGCCCCAATTAAGATCAACCCATCTTCCTTCGTGTTTCCACAAAACCACACACCGTAGGATGCTTTCTTCCTTGTGTGTCTGTAGTTATTCAGTGATATTTGTGTTTGTATTTCTTGCACCCAGAAAAGTCTCTGGCTCTTAGTTGGAATCTAATTAATTGTCAGTGTCTATGTTGAGAGAGAGACAAAGAAAGAAAGAAAAAGAAAAAAGAAACATTAGAGAGTAATGGAATGAAGGAGAAAAAGCATGGGAGAAGGAGGCAGAAATGGAGGATAAGGAAGAAGGAAAGTGGAGAAAGAAGAAAGACCCGTAGACTGTAGGATTATTAGTCGAGATCGCTCTGTCCACATACTAGATCCCTAAGCATTTGTTCTGAGAGTAAGATGAAAGCAAACATGGCCTATTCAAAGCATTCTTGAGAAGTTATCAGACCTGGAACACTCCCAGCTCACCTTTCTGGTTTCCCCCTGAAAGTGAGGCTATGGGCATCCTCTTGCACAGAACATACTGAGAATGCAGCTGAAGTAAATGTGTTTTGTTCTATTACTGTTATTTTCAAGAGAGATGAGTCCAAAAACGTGCTATCCGCATCCAAGACCAGTTATCAGCTCCAGCAGCTTCCAGAAGCGTTGCCTGACTTCCTGGATTGTAATCTGGGTGCTTGGCGCACACTCATATAGAAGTTCCCTGCCTGACCCATAGATTCGTGGACCAGGAATTGCAAGCAGAGTAATTCAGAAGTCAGGAGCCACCTGACATGAACTTAAACAGGAGCTTCTTTTTCTTCTTTGTTAAATATTTTACTTATTTATTTTTAGAGAGAGAGAAAGAGCATGCGCAAGCAGGGCAGGGAGAGGCAGAGGGAGAGAGAATCTTAAGCAGACGCCATGCTCAGCCCAGTCTAATGGGAGGCTGGATCTCACAACCCTGAGATCATGACCTGAGCCAAAATCAAGAGTCAGATACTTAACCGACTGAGCCACGCAGACGCCCCAGACTTAAACAGGAGCTTCTGAAGTCAGAGGCTATGGTAGGCCTGAGACTAGAAGGAAAATGAAATATGTGTACAAAGAAAGATAAGCCTTATTTATTTAATTTATGGAAATAAAATAGTTATTTTTGGTACTAATCTTCTTTTGTGCCATATTTGTCTAGTCTCTTCTGCTACCCCTGCTTCTTCCCAACAGCTACACCTATGGGTTAACACAGATCAGATAATACTAATGATAACGATGACGATGTAAACCATAGCAGCAGCTACAGTCAGTAATATATACAGAGGTCAAGTACTACATATATTATGCAGAATAGTGAATGTAGTTCTCAACATAATTTTTCAAGATGAGCATTATTATGTCCAGAAGACATAGAAGAAGAAGCAAACTTGGAGAAGTAACTTGTTTGAGGTCACATAACAAGGGAAAATGTTGTGTTCAATCCCTCTATGGGCTCCCATTCCCCTAGAGTAAGTTCCTGACTGGCTACCATCGTCTTCATGAATGGCCCTGTAGACCTCTCAATCTTCCCTCCATCTGCCTCCCTCTTTCCTTATACCAATCAGTGGCATTTGATTTTTCACTCATGCCTTGCTCACAAGTGTCTTGGGGGTCTTTGAAGTTACTGATCTCTTGACCTAGGATATCTATCCTCAGTCCTTTGCATGTCTGGATCCTTTTATTCGGAATTCTGCTCAAACATCATCTCCTCCTCCCTTCTTGGCCACTCAGTCTGAAAGAGTTCATGACACTGCCAACACTGCTCTCCCAACCCAAATGGCAGATACTGCCACCAGCTCCTACATTTTAAATGATATTTCAAAATACACAGGAGATTATGAATTTTTTTACAATCATTTGGTAAGTTGAAGGAACAGGCTTTATTGATGAGGAAAGTGAGGCCAAAAGGGAGGTCTTAGTAATAAATGTAGGAAATTAATGGGTTTAGATCCTCTGGTATGGCTGAACACCATACCGTGCAGCATCATTCACTACCGCCCACACAACGTTATCTCTAGCAGAGTAATTCAGAAGTCAGGTTCCAAATTTCAGCCTCAGACCCAGGTTCCAAATTTCAAGTCTAGTAATCTACCCTTTCTTCTAAAATCATAACATATCATAGTTATACAAAAATTTAAGTTCTTCAAAATATCAAGCATCTTGGTTGGCCTATACACACTTAGTAACTAAAGAAAGCTTGGCAATGAAAAAAATATATATATGTATAGGCCCATATAGATGAATCAAAGTTTGGGTTGAAAATGACAGCACAGCAAAAAGGGAGAGAAAGATAAAAAGCCTAATTTATTTCTGTGTTGTCTTGTTAGTTTCTCAGACAGTTCTCCATTGACTTGATTTTAATTAAGCTTTTCTTAGGCCTAAGAGTTCTAGGAAGGTAAGTGAGTGTGGTGCCAGGTGGGAATATGCCAACAACTCCCAGATCTAATTTTTAAAATTCTTCCTCATAGCAAACATCCATTACACAGATTCTGTTGACAAATAACCTGGATGCAGCTGAGGAATATTGGTCATTCCCTTGTGTGGTGTTGACAGAGCGTCTATGCGACCAGGAATGCTAACTGGTCACCTGGCCCCCGGGCTGGAGAAGCAGTGAGATGTGAGGGAGCGAGGTCGGGACCAGGTGTTGGTAGTTGTCAGGTTAGCCCACTAACAGCCCGAGTGACCTTGAGGATGACCTATGCATTTTTCTGAATTTCACTTCTGTCAGGTGTCAAGGAAATGAAGTAGACCATGTTACAGACAAAAAGCCCCTTCTGGAATTAAAAGTCTATACTTTCTGGTTTTTGTTTAAAGTAGGCAAAATGTTTTATAATTCTTTCTAAAGAAAGCAAAATAAAAGTATCTGTGAACACACTGTTCTTACTCCTGTCTGGAATATCATCCCACCCTCATTTGTCTGGCTAAACTCTACTCATCTCTCAAGAATCACCTTAGAGATCTGCTTTTTCAGAAAGCCTTTACTGACCATTTCATGTTTTCCTGGTCGGTCCCATCTTTGTGCTCACAATCCTCCCTTTTATGTCTCATCCTAGAATGTCAATTAATTCAGGTCTGGGACTGTCTTTTGTTACTTTGGTAACTCT
Organism: Phoca vitulina; assembly: GCF_004348235.1. Taxonomy (NCBI): domain Eukaryota; kingdom Metazoa; phylum Chordata; class Mammalia; order Carnivora; family Phocidae; genus Phoca; species Phoca vitulina. The sequence continues at coordinate 20,650 of NW_022589777.1, forward strand.
GATACATTGTATAGAACTGTCTACATAGTAGAGAGACAATAAGTGTATGTAAATAATTGTGGAATAAATGAATGCTAGATAGGAGCAATAAGGAATAGAAATAGAAAATGTTGAACATTTTTATAATGCCTTAATTTTTATACACTGTGAAATGGATATTTTTTTGGGGGGGTGTTTGTTTCTTTTCTTGGCCCCTTTTACAGAAAAGGACATGGAGGATCAAGACACTGTAAGTCACTCAGAATGAAAGATCGTATCCCAGGTTACTGGCAAAGCCTTCTGCCAACTCCAGTCATCGGGGGCAGGATCTGTTCTCTTTCTCAACACCAGGTCATTCACAGTAGTTCTCAGCTTAATAGGCTTAACAAAAATGTCTACGGTATGTTACTGCAAAGTGGAATGGCATCTGTCTCACAAGGGTAGGGGGGCAAAGGATGTGCTGGAAAAGTTTCTAATCTCGCTGTGAAAAACTGGGAAGATCAAGAGTCTATGTGGGAGGATGAGGTCAAATGCCTGAATACTTAAGCAAGCCGGCAAGCCAGGAATGTGAGGGCTGCCACCAGGCAGCACGTGGCCCAGTGCCTAAGGTATGGTGTGGACATGAGTGCCTTTCCCTTTTACAAATGCTTCCAAAGATAGCAGGGCATGCATGTAGAGGGCATTTGCAATGACCTGTAAAGTAAGAGCCTGGCAATGAAGAAGATCTTATAAAGAAAAAAAAAAAAAAAAAACAGGTACTTTTTCCCCCCTTAAGAAGGAAGTTCTAGGCAAGACAATCAAGGTAAGAAATTATTTAAATCAAAATAGAAAAATCTAATATTAATCTGCTGCTACATGTGAAATAATTATATTTATTCATAAAAATATTTTTTTATACTACTGACCCATCTGTGATTTGGGAGGCACTGGACTATCTAATCATTCATTGAATCAGTATTAATTCTGTTATTATTTCAACCCACATTATTGAACATCTACTATGTACTGTCTTGACAAGGGCTGGAGATTTCTGCATGCATAAGACATGCTCTCTTCTAGAGGACAAGCCAGCAAAACCATGATTTAATGAGCATATATGGATGTTCTGTGCTGTGCTAAGCATTTCATGAACATTTCATTTTAAAAAACCACAATGACCTTGTGAGTCAAGTTTTGTTACACAATTTTTAGAGATGGGGAAACTGGGACCTAGCTTAGAGCCTAGAGAGGCTGCTTCTCTGTCTCCTGCTCCCCCAGCTTGTGCTCTCTCTCTCTCTGTGTCAAATAAGTAAAATCTTAAAAAAAAAAAGATTTATTTATTTGAGTTGGGGGAACAAGGGGATGGAGAGAGGGAAAGGGGGAGAGAGAAAGAGAGAGAATCCTTAAGCAGACTTCCCCCTGAGCAGGGAGCCCTACTCGGGGCTCAGTCCCAGGACCCTGAGATCATGACGTGAGCCAAAATCAAGAGTGGGTTACTTAACTGACTGAGGCACCCAGGTGCTCCAATCATGGTAATTCTATCCCCATTTTTTCAGAATACTCTTTCAAGAGGATGACATTTTTGTGGCAACTGCTACTTGTCCACACATGCATAGTTCAGCTAAACTGGCCCAACCTGGTTGAAGGACAGGACGATAATCCTTGTTTAGGGGAGAGAATTCCTTTTTCTTTTTGTGTGTGCTAAATTAAACAAGGAAATGTGTGTATCTAGTTTCTGTTGACAGTCTTGGTGGTCTTCAATGAAAGGAGGTGAAAGAAGGAGCCCTGATGGGCCTTCACTAGGGGCCTTCCTTACATTCTGCTTCTGCTTGCATGAGATAATAAATTCCTTATGATTTAAACCATTTTGAGCGTAGTTTCTGTTACTTAAAGCTAAAAGATAATTGAAAAACATCTGTAATCTAAATATTTGCAAGTCAATGGTAAAGGACAAGGCTACAGATAAAGTAGAACAAAAAAGGTGCAATTATTGCTTTCAAGTACTATCTAGTTTCACGTGAAAGATACCTTTGCAGAGAAATACCTGTAACTGGAGGTTCTGGAAGACAGGAGAAAATTAGTGCCAAGGGTGTTTGGAGTAGGAAAAGTCTCATCTCTGTGAGTGAAAATCCAGGAAGGCTTCCTAGAGGAAGTGATATTTCAGCATGATGTTGGAATAGGTAGATTTTGAGACAGATAAGATTAAAGGCATTTCAGAAGAGGAAATGGTATAAGAAATGATGAAGAGGTGGGAAAGGCCAGGGATTTCTATGAAAATGACAAAGGCCTAGCCACTGTGCTTTGACATTATAGAATATATTAAACTAAAATAGAATCAGGTTGCCTTGCTGATTAATGCATGAATATCCATAGACAAGCCTCCTTAACATTTGTTTAGCATTTTACACTGTTCAAAATATGGTAACAAGTATGTTTTTGTTTGATTTGTTGTGTTTGCAACATGGCAGCACTGCAGAGAAACTAGGCCTAATGTGGCCAGGGTCACAAACTAAAATGTGGCAGAATTAAACCTTGAACACACACATCTCCTGGCTCCTGACCCACTGCTTTGTGGCCTCAAAAAGTGCTGTGGTCTGAGGGTGATCTTACTTCTCCATTAACCAGGGGCAATCTTGTTCAGTATTCACTTTTAAAAGTTTCCCAGTGTGGGTGAAATATTATTTGCTCACCCAACTACCTCTGCAGATGTTACTTTTGTGAATTTCCCTTAAGTTTTAGGAGGAGTGATGGAGAAGTCAGACTGGCTTACAGACACAGCCCCAAACTGCATGGAAGCATTCCCCACCTACTTCTCCTGAGCCCATGGGCCAGGAAAATGTTTTCACATCAGGGTATGAAAATGGTTTTATGGGTGCCTGGGTGACTCATCATTCAGCGTCTGCCTTCGGTTTAGGCCATGATACCAGGGTCCTGGGATTGAGCCCTGCATCAGGCTCCCTGCTCTGCAGGAAGCCTGCTTCTCCCTCACCCACTCCCCTGCTTGTATTCCTTCTCTCACTGTCTCTCTCTCTGTCAAATAAATAAATAAAATCTTTAAAAAAAATGGTTTTATTTGTGTAGCTAATGGTTTACTTCCATAGTCAGTAAAGGTTCAGAGGAGGGGATTAATCTGATCTGAACTCTATAACTTCTTTCAAATTATTCAGAAAAAAAACAAAAGTGATGTGTGTGTGTGTGTGTGTGTGTGTGTGTGTGTGTGGCCTGAAGAATGACAGACAGAGAGAAAGAGAAATGTTTAAAGCCAGTATGTCAAGATGTTCATGATTGGTGAAACTAGGTAAAAAAAATGAAAGGTACTTTTTCATTTTCAATCTTTTTGTAGATTTGAATACTTTCAAAATACAAATCAAAAATAAAGAACTAAGGGTGCCTGGGAGGCTCAGTCATTAAGTGTCTGCCTTTGGCTCAGGTCATAATCCCAGGGTCCTGGGATCGAGTCCCACATCGAGCTCCTTGCTCAGTGGGGAGTCTGGTTCTCCCTCTCCCTCTGCCCCTGTTTGTGTCCCCTCTCTTGCTGTGTCTCTCTCTGTCGAATAAATAAATAAAATCTTTAAAAAAAAATAAAAATAGGGGTGGAGGAAGATGGCGGAGGAGTAGGAGACCTGGATTTCCTCTGGTCGCAAGAATTCAGCTGGATAGGGATCAATCATTCTGAACACCTACGAACTCAACAGGAGATCGAAGAAAAGAATAGCAACAACTCTGTGAACAGAAAAGCGACCACCTTCTGGAAGGTAGGACGTGCAGAGAAGTGAATCTGAGACGATATTCAGGAAGATAGACAGTGGGGGAGGGGTCCTCCGTTGGTCGCTTCTGGCAAGTGATAGAGCAGCAGAGCACAAAATTGAGACTTTTAGAAGTCAGCTCCGCTGAGGGATGTCACTCCGGTGGCTAAGCAGGGGGTGGAACCCTCGTGGGACAGTGTGGTCTCAGGACCCTCGGGGTCACAGGAAGACTGGGGGTGCCTGAGTGCGGCAGAGCTCCCAGGTATCCGAGCAGGGAAGCCGGCTGCAGATACAGAGCCGAGGTGTGGGCTCTCAGCTCAGGGTTGCCATAAACCGTGATCCGTGGCACAGTAGGGCCACTGCTCTTCCAGCAGGGACCCAACAAGTGGCAGATCGGGGAGACTCCCCTTCCTCCCCCAGGAGGAGCAGTGTGGGAGTGCACCACAGGGATGTGCTGGGTTTGGAGACTCCACACGGGGTCATGTGCCAGAGATAGAAACGCTCGGTCACAGGCCGGGTGAGCATGGAGTGTGGCCGGAGACCGGGGAGACGGGAGTGACTGACTGCTTTTCTCTGGGTGCGCACTGAGGAATGGGACCCCGAGTTCTCAGCTTCTCCGGGGCGGAGATTGGGAGGCCGCCATTTTCACTCTCCTTCTCCAAAGCTGTACAGAAAGCTTGCAGGGAACAAAAGCTCCCAAGAGCAAACCCGAGCAGATCACTTAGCCCAGACAGGCAATGGCAGGGCAATTCTGCCTCCAGCAAAGACATTTGGGAACCAGGCAACAGGCCCCTCCCCGAGAAGATCAGCAAGAACAGCCAGTCAAGACCAAGTTTACCGATCAATGAGAATGACAGAACCTCAACACTAAGGGAATACTGCATATAGAATTCATGGCTTTTTTACCATGATTCTCTAGTCTTTCAAAGTTAATTTTTTTTTAACTGTATTTTTTTTTGAATTTTTCTTTTTCCCTTTTTCAACCAACATCTTATCAATCCCTTTCTTAAAAAAATATTTTTTATTTTTCATTTTTAGAGTCATATTCTATCCCTTCAGAGTAGTTACCCTTATTTTTGGTGTGTATATATATATATATATATATATATATAAGTTGTTCTCTCTTTAAAATTTTGAGATACAGTTTCTTCTGACAGACCAAAATATACCTTAAATCCCTAGTGTATGGCTTTGTTCTAGTCTCCTGCCTGATCAAATTCTCTCCCTTTTTTTTTTGTTTTTTAATCCTCTTCTTTTTTCAACCAACTTCATATCAATTCCTTTTATAAAATCTTTTATAATTTTCATCTTTACAGTCATATTCCATCCCTTCATCGTATTAACCCTTATTTTTGTACACATATAAGTTTTTCTTTCTTTAAAATTTTGGGAGGCACTTTCTTCCAACAGACCAAAATATGCCCCAAATCTAGTGTGTGGCACTGATCTATGCACCAGCCTTATAATATTTGATCATACTCTGTTTTTTATGTTTTGTTCTGTTTTTGTCTGTTTTTATCTTTTTCTTTTTCTTTTTTTTTTTTCTTTTTCTTTATTCTTTCTTTCCCTTTCTTTTCCCCCGGCTTCAGGTCTTTTCTGATTTGTTTAGAGTATATTTTCTGGGGACATTGTTATCCTGTTAGCATTTTGTTCTCTCATTAATCTATTGTCCTCTGGACAAAATGACCAGATGGAAAAAATCACCTCAACAAAAAGAACAAGAGGTAGTACTGACTGCCAAGGACCTACTCAATACGGACACTAGTACGATGTCAGATCTAGAGTTCAGAATCATCACTTTAAAGATACTAGCTGGGCTTGAAAAAAGCATGGAAGTTATTAGAGAAACCCTTTCTGGAGAAGTAAAAGAACTAAAATCTAATCAAGTAGAAATCAAAAAGTCTATTAATGAGGTGCAATCAAATATGGGGGCGCTAACTGCTAGGATAAATGAGGCAGAAGAAAGAATCAGTGAGATAGAAGACCAAATGATGGAAAATAAAGAAGCTGAGAAAAAGAGAGATAAACAACTACTGGATCACGAGGGCATAATTTGAGAGATAAACGATACCATAAGACGAAACAACATTAGAATAATTGGGATCCCAGAAGAAGAAGAAAGAGAGAGAGGGGCAGAAGGTATATTGGAGCAAAATATAGCAGAGAACTTCCCTAATTTGGGGAAGGAAACAGGCATCAAAATCCAGGAAGCACAGAGAACCCCTCTCAAAATCAATAAAAATAGGTCAACACCCCGACATCTAATAGTAAAACTTATAAGTCACAGAGACAAAGAGAAAATTCTGAAAGCAGCTTGGGAGAAGAGATATGTAACCTACAATGGTAGAAACATTAGATTGGCAACAGACCTATCCACAGAGACCTGGCAGGCCAGAAAGGACTGGCAGGACATATTCAGAGCACTAAATGAGAAAAATATGCAGCCAAGAATACTATATCCAGTGAGGCTGTCATTGAAAATAGAAAGAGAGATAAAAAGCTTCCAGGACAAACAAAAACTAAAGGAATTTGCAAACACGAAACCAGCCCTACAAGAAATCTTGAAAGGGGTCCTCTAAGCAAAGAGAGAGCCTAAAAGCAACATAGACCAGAAAGGAACACAAACAATATACAGTAACAGTCACTTTACAGGCAATACAATGGCACTAAATTCCTATCTTTCAATAGTTACCCTGAATGTAAATGGGCTAAATGCCCCAATCAAAAGACACAGGCTATCAGATTGGATTAAAAAACAAGACCCATCGATATGCTGTCTGCAAGAGACTCATTTTAGACCCAAAGACACCTCCAGATTTAAAGTGAGGGGGTGGAAAACCATTTACCATGCTAATGGACACCAAAAGAAAGCTAGGGTGGCAATCCTTATATCAGACAAATTAGATTTTAAACCAAAGACTGTAATAAGAGATGAGGAAGGACACTATATCCTACTTAAAGGGTCTATCCAACAAGAAGATCTAACAATTGTAAATATCTATGCCCCTAACATGGGAGCAGCCAATTATATAAGGCAATTAATAACAAAAGCAAAGAAACACATCGACAACAATACAATAATAGTGGGGGACTTTAACACCCCCCTCACTGAAATGGACAGATCGTCTAAGCAAAAGATCAACAAGGAAATAAAGCCTTTAAATGACACACTGGACCAAATGGACTTCACAGACATATTCAGAACATTCCATCCCAAAGCAACGGAATACACATTCTTCTCTAGTGCCCATGGAACATTCTCCAGAATAGATCACATCCTAGGTCACAAATCAGGTCTCAACCGGTACCAAAAGATTGGGATCATTCCCTGCCTATTTTCAGACCACAATGCTTTGAAACTAGAACTCAATCACAAGAGGAAAGTCGGAAAGAACTCAAATCCATGGAGGCTAAAGAGCATCCTACTGAAGAATGAATGGGTCAACCAGGAAATTAAAGAAGAATTAAAAAAATTCATGGAAACCAATGAAAATGAAAACACAACTATTCAAAATCTTTGGGATACAGCAAAGGCAGTCCTAAGAGGAAAGTATATAGCAATACAAGCCTTTCTCAAGAAACAAGAAAGGTCTCAAGTACACAACCTAACCCTACACCTAAAGGAGCTGGAGAAAGAACAGCAAATAAAGCCTAAACCCAGCAGGAGAAGAGAAATAATAAAGATCAGAGCAGAAATCAATGAAATAGAAACTAAAAGAACAGTAGAACAGATCAACGAAAGTAGGAGCTGGTTCTTTGAAAGAATTAACAAGATTGATAAGCCCCTGGCCAGACTTATCAAAAAGAAAAGAGAAAGGACCCAAATCAACAAAATCATGAATGAAAGAGAAGAAATCACAACCAACACCAAAGAAATACAAACAATTATAAGAACATATTATGAGCAACTCTATGCCAGCAAATTAGATAACCTGGAAGAAATGGATGCATTCCTAGAGATGTATCAACTACCAAAACTGAACCAGGAAGAAAGAGAAAACTTGAACAGACCTATAACCACTAAGGAAATAGAAGCAGTCATCAAAAATCTCCCAAAACACAAAAGCCCAGGGACAGATGGCTTCCCAGGGGAATTCTACCAAACATTTCAAGAAGAATTAATACCTATCCTTCTGAAACTGTTCCAAAAAATAGAAATGGAAGGAAAACTTCCAAACTCATTTTATGAGGCCAGCATTACCTTGATCCCAAAACCAGACAAAGACCCCATCAAAAAGGAGAATTACAGACCAATATCCCTGATGAACATGGATGCAAAAATTCTCACCAAAATACTAGCCAATAGGATCCAACAGTACATTAAAAGGATTATTCACCACGACCAAGTGGGATTTATCCCTGGGCTGCAAGGTTGGTTCAACATCCGCAAATCAATCAACGTGATACAATACATTAACAAAAGAAAGAACAAGAATCATATGATCCTCTCAATAGATGCAGAAAAAGCATTTGACAAAGTACAGCATCCTTTCTTGATCAAAACTCTTCAGAGTATAGGGATCGAGGGTACATACCTCAATATCATAAAAGCCATCTATGAAAAACCTACAGCGAATATCATTCTCAATGGGGAAAAACTGAGAGCTTTCCCCCTAAGGTCAGGAACGTGGCAGGGATGTCCACTATCACCACTGCTATTCAACATAGTATTGGAAGTCCTAGCCACAGCAATCAGACAACAAAAAGAAATCAAAGGCATCCAAATTGGCAAAGAAGTCAAACTCTCACTCTTTGCAGATGATATGATACTTTATATGGAACATCCCAAAGACTCCACCCCAAAACTGCTAGAACTCATACAGGAATTCAGTAAAGTGGCAGGATATAAAATCAATGCACAGAAGTCAGTGGCATTCCTATACAGCAACAACAAGTCAGAAGAAAGAGAAATTAAGGAGTCGATCCCATTTACAATTGCACCCAAAACCATAAGATACCTAGGAATAAATCTAACCAAAGAGGCAAAGGATCTGTACTCAGAAAACTATAAAATACTCATGAAAGAAATTGAGGAAGACACAAAGAAATGGAGAAACGTTCCATGCTCATGGATTGGAAGAACAAATATTGTGAAGATGTCAATCCTACCTAGAGCAATCTACACATTCAATGCAATCCCCATCAAAATACCATCCATTTTCTTCAAAGAAATGGAACAAATAATCCTAAAATTTGTATGGAACCAGAAAAGACCCCGCATAGCCAGAGGAATGTTGAAAAAGAAAAGCAAAGCTGGCGGCATCACAATTCCGGACTTCCAGCTCTACTACAAAGCTGTCATCATCAAGACAGTAGGGTACTGGCACAAAGACAGACACATAGATCAATGGAACAGAATAGAGAGCCCAGAAATGGACCCTCAACTCTATGGTCAACTAATCTTTGACAAAGCAGGAAAGAATGTCCAATGGAAAAAAGACAGTCTCTTCAACAAATGGTGTTGGGAAAATTGGACAGCCACATGCAGAAGAATGAAACTGGACCATTTCCTTACACCACACACAAAAAGAGACTCCAAATGGTTGAAAGACCTCAATGTGAGACAGGAGTCCATCAAAATCCTAAAGGAGAACACAGGCAGCAACCTCTTCGACCTCAGCTGCAGCAACTTCTTCCTGGAAACATTGCCAAAGGCAAGGGAAGCAAGCGCAAAAATGAACTATTGGGACTTCATCAAGATAAAAAGCTTTTGCAAAGCAAAGGAAACAGTCAACAAAACCAAAAGACAACTGACAGAATGGGAGAAGATATTTGCAAATGACCTATCAGATAAAGGGCTAGTATCCAAAATCTATAAAGAACTCATCAAACTCAACACCAAAAGAACAAAGAATCCAATCAAGAAATGGGCAGAAGACATGAACAGACATTTTTCCAAAGAAGACATTCAAACGGCCAACAGAAACATGAAAAAGTGTTCAATATCGCTCGGCATCAGGGAAATCCAAATCAAAACCTCAATGAGATACCACCTCACACCAGTCAGAATGGCTAAAATTAACAAGTCAGGAAATGACAGATGTTGGCGGGGATGTGGAGAAAGCGGAACCCTCCTACACTGTTGGTGGGAATACAAGCTGGTGCAGCCACTCTGGAAAACAGTATGGAGGTTCCTCAAAAAGTTGAAAATAGAGCTACCATATGATCCAGCAATTGCACTCCTGGGTATTTACCCCAAAGATACAAAAGTAGGGACCCGAAAGGGTATGTGCACCCCGATGTTTATAGCAGCAATGTCCACAATAGCCAAACTGTGGAAAGAGCCAAGATGTCCATCAACAGATGAATGGATAAAGAAGATGTGGTATATATATACAATGGAATATTATGCAGCCATCAAAAGGAATAAGATCTTGCCATTTGCAACGACGTGGATGGAACTGGAGGGTATTATGCTGAGCGAAATAAGTCAAACAGAGAAAGACATGTATCATATGACCTCACTGATATGAGGAATTCTTAATCTCAGGAAACAAACTGAGGGTTGCTGGAGTGGGGGGTGGGGTGGGAGGGATGGGGTGACTGGGTGATGGACACTGGGGAGGGTATGTGTTCTGGTAAGCGCTGTGAATTGTGCAAGACTGTTGAATCTCAGATCTGTACCTCTGAAACAAATAATGCAATCTATGTTAAGAAAGAAAAAAAGAAGAAGAAGAATGTAGCAGGAGGGGAAGAATGAAGGGGGGGAAATCGGAGGGGGAGAAGAACCATGAGAGACGATGGACTCTGAAAAACAAACTGAGGGTTCTAGAGGGGAGGGGGGTGGGAGGATGGGTTAGCCTGGTGATGGGTATTGAGGAGGGCACGTTCTGCATGGAGCACTGGGTGTTATGCACAAACAATGAATCATGGAACACTATATCTAAAACTAATGATGTAATGTATGGGGATTAACATAACAATAAAAAAATAAAAAAAAAGATAGATTCAGTTTATTTAGGGAAACACTCATTTAAGTAAGGGAGAAAACATAGATGGAGTAGCATATCAATAAAACAAGCAATGTTTTACAAATGGACTGCAGAAGCCCTGAAGAGAATGAAGCAGGCCTAAGCAGACATCGGTAGGATCATTCCAGCACTGCTTTCGAAAGAAGAAGGTTGTGGGCTTCTAGGAAAGAAGGTGCTAGATAGATCACAATGTTGTAATTAGAGTTAGAACCCAAGATTAATGAACTGTTTTTCCAACTGGAAAGAATCATGGAAAAAGTAAAACAGCTAAATAGCTGATTATTAGTGAGACTGTAGGTAATTTTTTTCTTATTTTTCTTCCCTCACATCTATAATATTGTTCATTCTACGTTCATTAAAATATTTTATTTATAGTGAAAAAAAAAAAAAAAAAAGAAAGAGAACCATTGGTTACACTCCGTTTCTCCTGAGTTCCTACAAGGGACCAGGGGTGGTGTCAGACACCGAGGTTCAGAGAGATCAAAAGATGACACAGGGACTAATAAAAAATGGATCTTGCTCACCATGAGCTGGCAGAAATGAGCCAAATGAGTGAGAAAGGATAAGACAAGCATAACACAAATAAGTGCTGAGCAGAAGGCAATATGCATGCTCCAGAAGAAAAGAGCTGGTGTGTCAGAAGGGCAATTTCAAGGAGTTCTTCTCAAGGACCTGGTGGTGGTTTTGAAACTGGTTTGACCGAGGAGAATCACAAAATGTGGAATTTAATACTACAGAGACTGCTCTTCTGTATGCATTTTCTTCTTTCTTTTAAACAAAAAACCTAACCCCTTTGCACTTTTTTTTTGGCATCAATATATCATGGGAAAAGACTAGATTTCATTTCCTAGTCAACTTACATCTAGATGGTCAATGAGACACAAAGGTGAGCTGTTAGGTATGTCACTGGGGAAGGCTTCTTAAATGGATACAGTTACATAGTAGGTAGATTATTATATTTGTGTCTCTCTTCCTTCTTCTTTATGCCTGAAATGTGTATGTGATGACTGGAACTCCACCAGCCACTCTGTGTCCTTGAGGATAGAAGCATCTTGCTGAGACTATGGATAGAACGATAGAAAAGTTGGCATTCCTGGTAAATCTGTGAGGTCAGAAACAATCTCTGGCCTGTCCATCATCTGGACTTTTATTTTTTAACGTGAAACAATAAATTCTTACATTTTTAAGCCACTGTAATTGGGCCTCCATTACTACCAGTTAAAGATAATTCCTAACTCATAAGAGGTCAAGAAGGTCACTCTGGACTGAGAGAGCAATGGAAGCAAATGCACAAAGCTATGAACGTGCATGGCATGCTTGGAGAGTGAGCTCAGGACAGCAGGAGAGTGCAGCATGGAGAGCAATGTGGAAGGAGGTGAGGCACAGTGAGCTCTCTGGGCTGACCAGAGGAGAAAACGGGGAATTTTCTTAGAAAGTTGAAAGGTTCTTAGTATCCCAGTGTGTCTTTTTCTACAGGTACCTTTAACTCAGAGGGCCTCAAGGTCAATCTGTCATCTCCCATCATCCTCCTCTCCATACCCACAGCTCATTTTGTGAAATGGCGCCACCGTTCACCCATTTCACAAACCAGAACACGAGAGGCACACACAATCCCTCTCCGTGTCCCCAAAGCCTGTAAGTGACCAGATCTCAACACATCATCTCCGAAAACTTGCCCATATGCCCCTTTACCCACTTCTGTCACCAGCACCCAAATCCAATTTCAATTTTCCAGTTAAAGTGCTGTGACAGCTTCTCTGTCATCTCCTTGTTTCCAAATTGAAGGCTTCCTCTCCACACCCCACACGGTAGCCAGAGTGACATCTAAAAAGGCACAAATGATCTGGTCACTGCCTAAAGCCTTGTTTGCACCCTCCATTCCAAACAATTCCCTGCAGTGATGTTCTATAGGACTCAGATGCTGAGAGGGGAAGAAAGAATTATTTGTGTGTTTTAGGGATTTTTGGAAAATGCTGAAATTAAAGTAAGTTAAACAGCTTCCTTACTTTTCAGCAGATTTAATACATCGATGTGCAACGTGTCCCAAGACAAAGGCTTTTTCAGAGTTTCCTGTCGTTGGCACCTTGTGAGAACTGGGGATTGCAGTCCAACAACATGAAGGCCAGGCTCCTTAGCCTCTGAAGCCTCTGCTGGCACTGCCAAGCTCCTCCCAAGCCCTTGCTACGATCCTCAGCATTCCTGAAAGCACATTCACATTTGTCCTTTGATTCTGCTGTTCCTCTGCTTGAAATGTCCATCCTTCATCTACATATGTTGAAACCCTCCTCTTGAAGGACCGAACCCAAAAGTCATTTCCTTTATGAAAACTTCCTAGATCCATTCCTCACAGTTTCAAGCAGAAACTTGTAGCTCCCTCTTTTACTCTCAAATATTATGTGTATCTTTACTAGAGAACTACCATATTATAGGGGAGTTAGGTATAGACTAGTATGTTTGCTTCTATGACTAGCGTGGGGACATCTTAAAGCTGAGGACTGTTCATTATTTATCTATTTATCCATCCATCCATCTATCTACCTATTTATCTTTCCACCCATCCATCCTCAGAAGGATGGGCATACATTGTATTCAAATCAAAACTTTGAATTAAAAAAAAAAAAGTGGTGTACATGTTAACCTAGCAAAAACCTATTTGTATTACAAATTCAGTTTGGGGTAGATTTGTACCTAGGTATAATAGCTATATATCAGTATACATATAAAAATTATTAGGTCAACACTTCAGGCAAAGATGAAGAAAAAAAGTTTTTATGGGATCAAAATGCATCACTCTTCCCTTTCTCTATTATCTCCATCTCAATACTCAACTGTTAATTTAGCAACATGTTCACTTTAGATATCACATTCCTTGTGTTAAGGGCTGTCATGTGTTCATGTTTGCACCTTTGTGCCCACCCCTGTGTCTGGAAACAAAAGACAGTTGTACAATGCTATTCTCTGGTCTTTTGACCTTAATCTTTCTTCCCTTTCTAAGCTATGTCTATAAGCCAAATGGTCTAGAATCCCTTTTCTGCTATTATAGTCCAAATTCTCTCTTTCTGAGGACCCTTTATATGCACTATCATCTTTAACCTGTATTTAGATTCTACCTTTGCCATCTGATAAGGAATACAGAAGATATTGGTAACGCGACTCTGCTATAGACTAAATGTTTGTGTCCCCCCAAAATTCATAGATTGAAATCTTTACCCCTAATGTGATGGTATTTGGAGGCATCTTTGGGAGGTAATTAGGTTTAAATGAGGATGTGAGGGTAGAATTTCCATGATGGAATTAATGCTCTTCTAAACAGAGGAAGAGACTAGAGATCTCTCTCTGCATGCACACAGCAAGGAAAGTGGGGAAGCCATAGTGGGAAATTTTATTAGAGATCTGTGGCCAGGTTAGGAGTAGGTCTTATGGAAAGCAGGGAACTCAGTGCCCTGATGTAGAAGTAGCCCAAGCATGCCAGTGTGGCTGAAACAGAATAAAGAGGGACAGAGGAGGAGGAGATAGGGTATGACAGGGACACAGCAGAGACCTCACAGGCTTTTATAAGGAATTGTCTTTTGCTCTAACAGAAATGGAAACCCAGTGGAGAAATTTGGGCAGAAGACTGCCATGACTAACTTTACATTTTAAGGAATTACTATGTTGTGTTGAAAATAGACAGAAGGAGGCAAAGTGGGAAGCCGTGAACCAGGTTAAGACACTTTTCAATTGATCAAGGTTAAAGGTGATAGTGGCTTGGTCCAGAGTGGTAGAGATAAACCTGGTGAGGAGTGAATTTATTTCGTAGATAGGAACACCAATAATGACTGATAGATTGGATGCAGAGTGTGAGAGAAAGAGAAGAAGAATCAAGGATGACTTCAAAGATTTTGCTTGAGCTACTGGGAGGACAGAGCTGAAATTTTCTAAGAGGGGATAGATTGTGGAAAGAGCCAGATTATGAAATGATGGGAATAAGATGTTCAATGTTGGAGCTCTTAATTTCGGAATCTCTGTCAGACAGCTGAGTAGTGAGATTAAATAAGCAATTGGATGCACACACAAGTCTGAAGTTCCAAGGACAGACCTGATCTGGAAATATAAAAACCACAGAGTGCTGCAGGTAATATTTAAAACTACATAACCGAATGACATCAGCTAGGGGTAACCATGGATAGAAAGTAGATGAAATCTGAGACATGAGCCCTAAAACCTTCCAACTTTTGGAGATCTAGGGGATGATGATGAGCCAGCAAAGAAGAAAGTGAGTGAAGAGAAAAAGAAAGACTGATGTCCTAACAAGATAAGTGAAGGAGATGATCCAAGGAACAGAGATTTATGGCCTGTGTCAAATGCTGCTGACAAAACAGGTAAGGCGAGGACCAAGGATTGATCTCTGGGTCTATCAACTTTGCAGTTATCGGCGACACTGGTCGGACCTACTTTAATGGAAGGGTAGAGATATATATATCTGACTGAAATGAGTCCAGAGGGAATGAGAAGAGGGGATTAGTGATCACATCTTAATCATCTCTTTTTTCTTGGGGTTATAGTTACATTGTATGTAATGAATTACATGGATTATGAGTTATGTGTGACCACGAATTCATCTTAGAGACCAGGGGCTCCTCTCTGAGACAGCACATTTCCCTCCATCATTTTCTGAACTGTAAAATAATCTGGAACTGAAAAATAATGTTTTATTATAATAATCAGCACCATCTCAATAATCATTCATTTGGTGCCCATTTATTTTTAACACAACTCTATAATGAATGTGCTATTTGTATGCTCATTTTCATAGAGGAGAAAACTTAAACACCAAGAGCTTAAGTAATTTGCCCAAAGTCACATAACCTAGAAGTACCACCACCTTCTAAAGGAAGGATGGACACTTGAGCAAAGTCAGGGTTCCCACTTCTTGATCCCTTGAGCTGCAGTTTCCCCTTCATCAGCTTTCCTCTCATAGTGGCCTCAGCAGTGGGAATGCTTTCATTAGAGATGAGGGGAATTTCTGAGGAGATCCCTGTAGAGATGAAAACCTTGGCTATCACTACAAAATAAAAGGTATAGCATATGCTCCTGCATCAGCCTGCTCCTGGGCTTCCTGTAGGTTGGCAAATAATTTTTTTTCTCAGTCTTTCATCTTCACTTTTCTTTTAAAAACTGGAAAAGAAAGCTTTCTTTAAGTAGAAAAAAAAGTGGTATCTCTTTTATGAAGAATCTGTGTGTATACATAATATGTCATGGTAAAGTAAATACAGCAGCAAAGGAAAAAAAAAACTATTGAGGGAATGCAAAACACTTTGTCTTTTGAATTTGAATTCAACATTTTCTGTCCCAGGAGATAATTTTTTCTTTCCTTCTTGATTCACTGTTGTTACACAGTGTGCTGTCTATGACTTGCCTTTTCACTGGCTCCATATCATCCTATGATAATAAATAATAAAACGGTCATTATCTCAGGCATGTCCTGTCCCATAGAATGGGTTAAAACTTGGAGTCAGGTGACCTAGATTTAAATTCTAGCTCAACCTTTGCTCTTATATCTCAGTGGCTTTTCCTTGGCCTATCATAATGAGCTACTTTCATAAAGTCAAATTAGAATTAAGAATATAGTCTCTGTTATTCTGTCTCCTTACTACTCATTCCCATTGTCTCAGCTCCCATTATTCTCCTGGGCCACTGAAATAGCCTCTAATTGTTTCCCTACATCTACTTGTATCCTCTTTCAATCTATTTTCCCCACAGTAGCCCAAGTGACTTTATAGAACACAAAATTTTATCATGTTACTCTTCTGATTTAGAGATTTAAAGGTAGTTCTCCATTGCACTAAAGAACACATTTCTTAAACTACTCATGTTTCTGCCCTTGCTCACCTCAACTACTAATTGTTTACCATTCTTCCCATCTTCTCTTTAGGACTCTGCCTACACTGGCTATGTTGCATTTTCTGACTTCTCATGCTGTTCCATCTGCCTGGAAATCTCCCTGACCCATCTTTTATTCATTAACTAATTGATACTCGTCTTGTAGAGCTCAAATCAAATTCACTTCCATAGGGTAATATTCTTTATTGCTCCCACAGCTACCAGGATAGGTCCATTTCCTCCCCTATATGTTCTCATAGATCCTGCACTTCTTCATAGCACCTATTAAAACTAAATTGCATATGTGTTATATGACAGTTTATCTGACATCTGTAATTCCTGATAAAAAGTAATCTTTACAATTAAAAACTATTGTTTCCTACCACTTAGCTCCATGCCTGGCATTCAGTCAGCATTCAATATGTATTTGGTGAAGGAATGAATTCAACACTCTCATTTTACATGTCTGTGAAATGGGAAATGACTTCTACCTTTCTAACTTGCAGGGGTCTTGTGGGGCCTGGACAAACCATATACCCTTTCGAGGTATACACTCTGCTCACAATGATACATCCTTCTACTCTGGAAATTATAACCCCTTGTGTCTTGATAAAATAATTTTTCACAGAAGTACAATTTCAATATTTATTTGTGTATCCAGACCACAGTTGGGCTGAACCCATACTGGGCCAATCAGGGGCCAATCACCAGAAGTTTGGACTTAAGCCTGCAACATGTTCATTCATTCTAGACTTATTTCTGAGTGGAGGGTTATATGAAAAACAAAAATAAAAACAAAAAAAACACAGAAAACAAAAACTCTACCACAAACAACAACAATAGCAGCAATAAAAACCAAAACTAAAATTGAAGAGGCAGAGAGTGGACACTTTACAGGATTTGGAGCAAGTAGCAGAGAAAGTTGATATGCAGAGAAATAAAACAGGGGCACAGATGTGCAGAGAGAAGCTGAGACAAAATTAGAGAGGGAAGTCCCTGGGTTCCTTCTAACTCTGTCTACTTCTGGTTCTGCTTCCTTTGTGAGGCTTGGCTGCCTGCCTGCCCTTGAGCTGGTTCCACGAGATAGTTCTGTATCCTTTATGATAAGTTCTCCCCTTCCCTGCATAAGACAGCTTGTTGGTGTCTATTGCTTGTAATGAAAGGATTCTAATGAAAAGAATATTTAAAAATACTGATAGAACACAGTATTCTATATATAAATAACAATTTATATAATTATGCTTACTTCAAATGCCACTGCTCAAACGATACTTGTACTGGTTGACATTTATTGGATATCTGCTACTTGGCCTGTGCAAGGGCTTTTTCCTAAATCTCAAATTTTTGCAAAATACCCGTGAAGTGAAATGCCTGATGGTTTTCATATTGCATTAGACAATGCTCTATATGTACTTCTGTCTTTTTTTTAAGACTTTATTTATTTATTAGAGAGAGAGCGAGCGAGTTTGAACTTGAGTGGGGGCGGGAGGGCAGAGGGACAAGCAGACTCCCCACTGAGTGGGGAGCCCAACTGGGGCTCTATCCCAGGATCCTGAGATCATGACCTGAGGGGAAGTCAGATGCTTAAATGATTGAGTCACCCAGGCAACCCTGTACCTGTGTCTTTTACCATAGGTAAACATGGCAGTTGGAGTGCCTCTGTCATTATTCATTAGCATTGGCACCTGGAATAGCTTCTAGTTTATTAATATGCATGAAGCACATGTTTGTTGATTGAACAACTGAATGGCCTTGTGTAAGTTTCTAAATCTCTCTGAGCTATCATTTTCTTACTTTTAAGTAGGGATTTACACCTGTCACACAGAATTAGAGTGAAAATCAACTGATAGATGTGAAATCATCTGAAAACACTGAAATAAAGCATCAATTGCCACTAGCACTCGTGGTACTTTGGCAGGGCAGACACCATCAGTCCCATCTTACAAATGAGAACCCTGAGGTCAGATAGTTCAAATGGCATGTCCAAAGTTAGCAAGTGTTAAATAGTAAATAGATCATTTAAAAAAAATAACCCTCTCTATCCTCCAAATTTAAATATATCAAGTATGGTTTAGGCAAAATAGATCTGAAGGAAAATTTTAGAAGACAGAAAAGATCTATGTTAGTAAAAGCAGAATGTGTTAAGTCTGTGACATATAATCAGATAAAATGGAAGAGGATCTGACAGAATGAGGTAAGCCAAAAACAGAGGATGAATTCAACTCATAAGGCTGAGCTGTATCAGTAGCACTATGGATGCCTCAGTTATAGGACTCCACCTCATTATATTATCACAAGACAAGCCAGGGAGCAACATGTCTCAGTGGGTCTACCTTGAGAAAGAGTCTGAATGGGTGGATTTTACCCACAGGACAAATGAGGCTGAAGAAGGGATGGACTTGGTCTCTTGAACCTGGGGTACAGGGAACATTCTGGCTCCAAAGATCTATTCAGTGGCCCAATAATCAGTTTTTAGTCAGTATAAATAGATTACTTGATCTCTTCTACCTGGTGGCCACCCACTGATCAATGATTATCCCTTCTTGAATATAATCATAAGATCTCAAATTTAACATGACACATACATATTTCTTGGTCATCACCACCCCCCACCAACACAAAACAAACAAAACTCTCCTGCCCCTGTAATCTGCCCCGGGTCAGCAGCTGATCTCCTTACCTTTCTAGTAAGTAAAGTCAAAGTTTTCCTTGATTTTATTTCTCTCATATCCACAATCTATCAGCAAATCTTATTGATTTAAAGTATGGCCTCATCTCAATAATCCACTGCTATGACCCTGGTCCACACCACCATCATTTCTTGGCTAGCAGCAATAGCCGCCTCCTAGTCATCTGACTTCTTCCCTTCAGTTTATTGAAAATATAATAGCCAGACTGATGTTAAAAAGTTAGGGAACTCTCCTTCCCAAGTAGTTTTTCATTTCATTTAGAGAAAATGCCAAAAGTCTTACAATGCCTTACAAAACATGATACAATCTACCTAAATGCAGCCTACACATATATATTGGAATTACAGTTTAGGGCTCTATTTATTGACTTGAAAGAATATCTTCAACCTATTTATTTTTATTTAAGAAATAGCAGATTATGAAAGTGGCAGGGAATTGTACATAAGCACTGTACTCCAGTTGATAAAGTTTCTTCTACATGAGGTTGGGGGTTAACAGTTCTGAAACCATTCTGCATGTATACTGGAATTGAACAATTAAGAAAATGGATGGAAGAAAGTGAGAGTTGGGTTTCTCACTGTTAGAGTGGAAGGACAACAAATGAGCAAGAGAAGGAGACTATGAAGATCTATGTGGTAACATATTAGAGTTGGAGACATGGGTATGAACTCATGTTAAGCTTAATATTGCTAATACAGATGGTCATGTATGGAAGTATTTACAGATGGAAGTATACACATGGGTTATTATATGCTCGTACATTTCCTTGATCTGTTAACTGGGAGGGCCCGGATGCAATGATACCCCACTAGCAGCAGGCACACATACTGCTCAGAACTTAGTTTATGACATCATTTTTCCAGTAAAGGAAACCAGGGTTCTTTGGGGAAAGAATCAATTCTAGGACTGGGCCTAGAAATATACAAAATGAGCCTGGAGCATCTTGTAATGACAGAAAGTAAGAAAGTGCAAAAACACATGCACACACGCACACACACACACACGGATAGGAATAGGTCAAAAGGACATGGGAGCCAAGTGACAGAGTTTTTAATGGCCAAAGCTGGAACAATCTGAGCAAAAAAAAAAAAACAACCTTAAATAAAGTAGCATTGGATATATAAAATAAATATCCATAAGTGCATACTAATTAAACAGTTGAATAATGAGAAGGAAAAAGTAAGTCTCCCATGTAGAATAATCCCAAATAATTTATGTGGATATTCTACCCTCACGGAGGTGGACCATATCTCTTCATTCTTTAACTGCATGGGCTTTGCAAATAACTTTGTCTGAAGTCTATAATGTGGATCAGGGGTGGGAGGGTAAGGGAGAGAGAGTAACTTTACAACAGAGAAACTTGAAGAATACTGTTTAAACCAAATGATCAAATTTAACATCAACAGTAATGAACCAAGTTGTTAGTATGTACTCTGGATAGGATGGGATGAAAATGGCATTTTACTTCTGTGGTCTTCCTCCTCACAACCCAAAACCCCAGTGTAATCATTAGAAAAAGAATTAGACAAATCCCAATTGAGGGACACTCCACAAAATACCTTACGAGAATCCCTCAAAACTATCAAAGTTTCCCAACTTTGAGAAACCATCATAGCCAAAAGGAGCCTAAAGAAGCATGATGAATATAAACACGATGTATTTTGGATGGCATTCTGAAATAGGACAAGGAATTAGGTAAACAAACAAAAAAGAACCACATTAAGTCAACCTGAAAAAATATGGCTTCAGTTAATAATGTATCTTACTGCTACATTAATTGTAACAAACGTACCATACTAAAAATCAGATTTAATAATAGGGACAACTAAGTGTGGGGTATATAGGAGCTCTCTGTAAGATCTTTATAATATTTCTGTAACTCTAAAACTATGTCATTGTTTAGATATACAGAGATACCTTAAAGGATGTTCTTGAAAATATTAACAATGATATGATTCGGGAAAATATTTTCCTTAAATTATTTTTTATTCTATTTTGATTACTTTAAAATGTTATTGAAGTATATACTATTATATTGAAAAATCTATCTATCTATCTATCCATCTATCTATCATCTATCTATCAAATTCTTAGAGGCATCCTGGCACTTTATTCCTAAAGTGTATTTTTCTTTATTGTTAAAGAAGAATCAACCCCTTCTCTCTTTGCAGAAAAGTATATAGGTATCCCCAGAAAACTGCTTTTTTTTTGGTCTGAAAACATGCCCCAACTTTAACTTTTTTCCTTCTACTGGGACAGCTTCTAAGAGTCTAAAAAAGCTCATCAAAGTAATTGGTGAATCTTGATGACCAGAGCTTCACATGCCAAGCATTTTCTCCCAAACTGGGTTATTTAGAGTCCAATGAGGCCAGGAATAAATATATAAAGCTAAGTAATTTGGGGAGATTGGAGAATTTTCAGAAAATGTCTTTGACTTGGAAGCATGAAATTACATGCACTACAGTAGAATGAATGAAATCAAATCAATCAGCAGCTCGGAATCTCCTAGGCTCTACAATCAGCAGGGGTTCAGAAGTCTCTCACTAAAGGAACGAAGGTGGGGTTTGGTGGAAAAGTCCCTGGCACTGGAATGCAAAGAGACTGAGCCCTTGTCCTCTAGGAGATCCAGCTTTGATAGCTGATGATAGGTATGGACAGGAAAATACAGGTTGATTGGAGGAAAGGTAGAGAAGCCAGAGTGATTGATTGCGCTAATGCCCAGCTCTGTGCTATACTTCCCTGCTAGAATAATTCAATGGCTCCTCATTTCCTTTTGGATAAAACCCAAACTCCTTAGGGTGGAATATAATTTTCTTGACCATCTCATTCTTACTTCCCTCTTGAGCCTATTTTTATCCCTTCCTCTATTATACCCTAGGTCAGCCTTATTGGCCAGACCCTTCTTGTGAATTTCTGAATGACCAAGCTCTCTTGGGCCTCTGGCTTTGCACCAGCATGCCCAGAACACTCAGAATGCCCATCCTCTGCTTCATCGCCTGGCAAACTCTGAGATTTCACCTCCTCCAAAGCAATTTCCTCAATGCCTTCATTCTAGGATAGGTGCCTAAGTCTGTGATTTCAAACACATTGCAGCCCATCTATTATGGCACATCAGGTTTCCTAGTCTCCCATCCCACAAGACTGTAGATTTTTTGAAAATACTCTATCTTCTATCAGGGTTTCCTGAGCATATAAGAGAATCCAGAACTTAGTAGGCACTCAAAATCTGCCTGTGGAATAGTGAATGGACAAATGAATGTGGTTACATTACAATTTGGAACAGATGACTTAGTTTTAAAAAACACAGGGTGAGGATTTCAAACAGTCAGGATACTTTGCTGAAAGGCATCTACAAAAGCATGGAACACTGCAGCCTGAAATGAATGCAAAACCTAACTCTAAAGGAAAAACAAGAGCTGTTTCTAAGGTGAACCTATTACAAATGCCAGATTTTCTAATACTTTTCTTATGATTTGCAAAAAAAAAAAAAAGTCCCAATGTATCAGGGAAGAAATGGAAGCAGAGGACATTCACAAACACTGTAAATCAGCCCAGTCTCCCATAATCAGGCAGTTATCTGTCTAAGAGAATGCCTCTTGGAGTGCATCAGTAATTAGGGAGCTAATGGAAAATTACCAACCAACAAAATCTATGACCGTTCCGAGGACAATGGAATCACAGGCCGAGAGTACCACAGGTTTATTAAGAACAAATCATGCCCGAACATTTTGATGGCTTTTTTGATAGTGGCTGCCCAGTTCCTGCCACACTTGCTCCATTGGTTCTCCATTGCCTTCTAAATCAATTTAAAATGACTTCTTTTGAGTTGACCTTCAAAGCTGTCCAATACTCAGTTTATTACTTTTCTTTTTCTCTTCTCTCCCTAATTCTCCCCCATTGGTTCCCTTTCTCTTCTTGGCTACCCCTCCTGGCTCCTTGTCTTTGATCACCTGCTCTGACTTTGTGTAGACTGTCAATTAACTGTGACCTCAAACATGCTACTTGCTCTACTCCAGAAAAGGCCTGCCCCCTCTCTAGGCTACCTCATGAAGTTCTACGCACCCTTCAAAGCCAATCTCCGATGGCACCTTCTTCAGGAACCAGTTCTCTCCAGGCCATTTTCCAACTACAGAGTAAATCTCTTACTCCTTGGTATTCCTTTATACATGCATCTATTGCTAAATGATCATGTAATTTATTTTGTACTTAAATCTTTCCCCTATCAAGCTGTGAGCATAGATCCTAGAATGAGAATTCCACCATGGCAGAGATTTTTGCCTGTTGTGTTCACTCATGTGCCCAAACACCAAGAACACACCCTCCCAAACACACACGTTGGTAAATGCCTAAAGCCCCCCATACGAGATAGTGTCTTATGTAACATCATAATACATGGTCTAAAATAAAATAGCTGCTCAATAACTGTTTCATTGATGCCATGGTATATAGTGGAAGGGAACAAAAAGGAATAAACTGATTCAGATCTCTGAACAGCATTTACCAACTCTTCTTATAATGCAAGGTTCCCCCCCCTAAAAAAAAACCCATGTGAATAATTACTGTTTCTAGGAAATATTTTGAACACTATTAGTTTCTTTCATTTTTCTGTTCATTGATTTACTAAACAGAATGAAAATAAAGATAGCTGACAGTTCTTGAGAGCTACATACCTAAGTATTGAGACTACATGATTAATTTATTAATGAAGGGGAAGTTGCCCTGAGATAGATGTTAATTATTTTTATTATTATTAATCTCATTTCACAGATGAGGAAACTAAGGTATAGAAAGGTTAAATATCTTGTCCACAGTCAGTTATTCATGGCAGAATCAAGAGTTGAACTCAGGTCATTTGGTGCCAAAGCATGGATTCATAAATTGAATGGCATGCGTAGGTGAAGCCAACAGTCCTAATCCTATTAAAACTGTAAGTATTGGTCTGACTACTAGTGTAGGTGGATTGTCAGCACCTCCAGCACCTGGGGACTAGAACTGCTTGCTTGTTGGTATTAATAAGTTATTCAGAATTGTCCAGGACTCCATTGTTCCACTAACACTTGCTATTCTGCCTCTTCTACAAATTGACTTTATATCTCCGACTCTGATCAGTTTTTCAGTTCTTCCAAAAAAGCTCCTGGAAACTAGCTCACCTTTGACAGTCTTTATTCCCCAGGGATGAAATTCTAGCAACTGGGTCTCTGGTAACTGCCTGTGATTCAGCTCCAAGCCAGACAGGTTACCCAGAACTTCACGTTGACTCCACTATGTTGGAGATCAAGATGGAGGCTTCCTTGGGGATGGGGCATTGGCCTAGCTCAGGCCTTTGTTTGATAAGCTCTTTTCACACAAGCGTTTGGCTTGCTGGTCCCACCATACTTCCCCATGAGGGCCTCCGTTTGGATTTCACTTGACTGCCCTCATCCTCTTGTTCCACAGTTCCTGCAGATGAAGGCCGAGGGTACTGAAGAGCTGAGCCCACTGCAGGAAAAACCTTGATACTATCCACTTCAAACTATGCATTATTGTTGTTTTTTAAATAGAATAATAGATTGTCTCAAGTTGGTAGGTTTGGGGGTTAGTAGGTTATTCCACTAAGTGACATTCCCAAGGTTACTCATGAAGTTAGTTGTAACCACAAGTAGAAATGAGGGTTCCTGATGTCAGCCTTTGATTTTGCAGTGTGGACTCGTTAGCAGACTATTTTATCTTGTTCTCAACCCCCATACACACTAGCTTGAAGAACTCCCACCACAAAGAAAGAATGTTATAATGTCACTTTTGTGTAGTTATGTTAATATCATTTATTCCAAAATGGTTTTGCTTTTACATAAGTCAGGATAATGTAGTGATAAAGAGCACAGGATGAAATGACATAGGCCTGAGTTCACTTACTGAATTAGTGAGAAGGATGAAATACCTACTAATGGGCAGGTTGTAAGACTTGAATGATACATTCTAAAGTACTTGGCATAACATCTGCAACTTATTAACTATTAAATATAAAGAAGCAGTAGCAATATTGTCATGTATATTTTTTATCCTAACTATTAACCTGCAAGGTAGCTTGAGAAAATAAGTGTCTCTCTATATTACAGATAAGAAAACACATATGTTATGCTTGTATGACAGTTTACAAGTGTATATGGAGGCTTTACACATGGCTGTCCTTAGATACTTTCCAAAACCTCCACACAGTCAATTGTATTATTTCCATTTTAAGGATGTCAATATCAAGTGAAGTGATAAGATTAGTTAGTGACTACTAAAATGTAAACTTCGTGAAGACAGGGACTTTTTTATTTTATTTTATTTTGTTTTTTTAAAGATTTTATTTATTTGAGAGAGTGAGCACTAGACAGAGAGAGGGAGCAAGCATGAGTTGGGGGCAGAGGGAGAAGTAGAAGCAGGCTCCCCATTGAGTAGGGAGCCCAATGCAGGACTTGATCCCAGGATTCCGGGATTATGACCTGAGCCGAAGGCAGATGCCCAAGTGACTGAGCCACCAAGGTGCTCCAAGACAGGGACTTTAAATCTGTGTATGTGTGTGTGTGTGTGTGTGTGTGTGTTTATTTCCACTACATAGAACACTGCCTAACATGCAGTAAGCACTAAGAAATATTTATCGAATAAAAGATTAAAGAAATAAAATTATTCTCAAACAATTCTGAGCATTGTATGAGCATAAAGATCTATCACTGCCTGTGATCTGCCCTTAGTATTCTTTGTCTAACAGTTTTCTCCCACTGATGTTGCATATTACTGAGAGATTCCTTTATCCAAAGGAATGTCTATAATTTCTAATTTGCTCTAATAAATTTTTGGCCTTTAACAGATGCATGACAACTGCACTATACTGTGTTGTGAATTCCAATTATGTGTAAGACATATGCCTACCCTTTCCCGTAAAACTCACAGCTTTGTGAACTTTCTTTTAAATTGCATTTCAGATTCATAAGTGGACATTTTTACTAAGTGTGTGTGTGTGTGCGTGTGTTTAAATCACTCAGTGAATTAGTTACTTAGACTTCTGAGTTGGATACACATTCGAATATATTTAACACAATTTTATAACTCTATTATGTGGTGATCATCAAAGAAATAAACAACAATAATAAAACTTGGATTTTGTCATTACTAATGACCACCAAAGTAAGCCATTTATTGCCCAGGAAGCCAATTCTTAATTTTTTTTTTTTTTTTATTTGACAGAGAGAGACAGTGAGAGAGGGAACACAAGCAGGGGGAGCGGGAGAGGGAGAAGCAGGCTCCCTGCTGAGTAGGGAGCCCGATGTGGGGCTCGATCCCAGGACCCTGGGATCATGACCTGAGCCGAAGGCAGACATTTAATGACTGAGCCACCCAGGCGCCCCCAGGAAGCCAATTCTTTAAGATGAGGCTCTGTGTAAAGGTCATTTAACCATACATTCAAGATTAAATCCTGGCTCTATCGTCATCACTGATTGTGTGATCTTGAGCAAGTTACTTAGCTTGTTTTCCTTTGTTCATATGAAAATTTAGAATAATGATGATGGTGTTTACTATGCCAGTCAATGCCTGACTCCTTTTATGTAGAAAGTTGTTTAATATTAACAATGACTCTAAGGTAGACATTGTTTCCTTCCTAATTTACAGGTCTGCCTCACATGTAGAATTAAATAATTAAGTATATATGGAAGAGGCTATGCAATCAGAGATGTTATACATTATTAGATTTAAAAGCTTCTTTGTAACATCATTTACATGGGCTATGACAATTTTAATACAAAATAATTTTAATACAAAATAATACATCTGATTTAAGTTCAGATGCCACAACTATCTTTTTTTTAATATACATTATAAAATAATCTCTACAATAAGTCTAGTTACCACCTGTCACCATACACCACTTATTATTTTTGACCTTATACAATATACTAATACTTTCCAAGTCTCAGATTTCTCATCTCTAAAGTGGGCATGACGTAGCACCTACTTGTAGGACTATTTTGAGGATTCACAGAGATAATACATAATGCCTGACATATTTGCTCAGTAATTGTTAGTTATCATGATGATAGAGATAAAGGCGAAGATGAATGCATTCACTGGGAAAACAAAGTAGAATATTTGAAATGGTGATAACTAGCTCCTTAATTTATTTGTTTGATATTAAGGCAGTATTTGGGTACATGCCCCACTATCCTTAACTACAGTACTACTAGGTGTTTAAATTGTGCTTTACATGTATTTCTTCTAGCCCCAAATTCCATCATCTCTGTTTTTATTTTATTTTACATTAGATCTTTGAAGGCTAACAAGGTTAAGTGCCTTGTTGGTGTAATATATATCAATCTGTTTAACTTATAAGTTTCTAAATTCTAAGACAGCTCAAATATTCACTGGAAATGTCTGCAAATAAAGAAATCAGCAAATACTTAGTGTACTAATGATACAAGTTTATGCACAAAGGAAGATGTGTTCAAGACACAAAGCAACTACATCTTCAACATAAAAAAATGTAATAATTGTAACTGGAGAGAGAAACTAGAGATATCTAGTCCATTTTCTTTTGGAGGTCTTACATGAATGTCAGAACACAACTCATCCTCTTCCTACCCAAACTCACCTATCTTCCAGTGTTTTGCACCTCAGTAAATGATTCCCATGAATTCAACCAGAAATGCTGGCGTCCTGTATGATCCCTGCCTCTCTCTCGTGTCTCACTTCTGAGACTCACTCACTTACCATGTGCCTCCTTCTCTCAGGCACGTTTGCTTCTCTCCATTCTCACCACTACTTTCCTGACCGTGGCCATCATTGTTTCTCTCCTGTACTGTGGCAGCATCATCCTCATTGAACATTATCCCTTCCAGTCCATTTAACATAACTAAAAAAAACCAAAAAACAAAACCCTAACAACAACAACAACAAAAAAGCAAATCTTACCAAGTCATTCCCTTTAAAAAATTCTTCAATGATTTCTACTATTCCTACAAAAACATCAAACTCACCAATATGGTCGATGGTCTGCCCCTGGCCTGCATCTCAAACCATCTGAAACTTCTTCCTTCACCTCACTTTCTTCCCCTTAAAACACAACATTCTAGACACACTGAGCAGCTTTTAATTCTTCAAAAATGCCAATACTCCCTTTCCTTCTCCGAATCTATGAACTTGGTCTTCATTCTGCCTCAGGCAGCGTTCTCCTCGTCTTCTTCACTGAGGTAATTCTTACCCAACATTAAAGTGTCAGTTTAGTGATTACTCCCCCAAGACAACTACTTCAACTTTTGGCCAGATGCTGGGGCTCACTTCTTGTCTCCACAGCACTCTTTGTGCACCCCCATCATAGCTCTTAAATCACTGAAACATCATGTCCTTTCTTTTCTGTATTCACTACTAGACACAGTTCTTTGAGGAGAGATTCTGTGCCTCATCTGTTTATTATTGCATCCACAGGGCCCCTCTCAAAACAAGGCACAGATTAGCCACTCAACACAGATTTGTTAAAAGCATGCGTGCATTGGATAAATGGATAAATTCAGAAAAGAAAGGATTCGTGAATAAAAATAAAGTTGTGTAAAGGGGTAAAGTGGGAGCAATTATAAATAAAGTGGTCAAGGAAGAAAATTTTAAGGAGGTGTCATCTGAGAAAAGATCTCAAAGAAGGGAAAAGTGAGTCATGTGGAGATCTAGGGATGGACTTGTTCAGGCAGAAAGGATTAAGCAGAGTTGGTGAGGTTGGAAAGAACAGCAGGCATACTGGTACAACTGGGGAACACTGAACAGAGGAGATAGTGGTAGGCATTAGGGTTAGATCATGCACCAATTTGTAGGCCAAGATATGAACTTGGATTTTATTCTAAGTATACAAGAAAAACAATTGGAGGGTTTTAAGTAGAAAATGTCAAGATAGAACCTAATATTTATTTCTTGAATATGCATTATAATAAAGCACAGTGGAAAAGTATTCTGAGATACCTAAATGAAGGCATTTGAAATGAATGGCATTTACAAAGACTAAAGATATAAATTCCCAGATTGTTTTACATATAAATAATTTAATCCAAGGGAAGCTGATTATTTTACCAAAGGTTATACAGCAAATATATGGCTATTGGAGATGAGAAGCCATGCCTTTTACTCCTGTTCTGGCTTACTTTTATATGGAAGAAGAGATACATGTGTTATTTGAGCTCACACATATGAGCTCCTAAACAGCAATTGTAGATATGAAAAGTACTTTAAGATAACATTGAGCTTTTACACATTTTAATAATCTCTTTCGTTGCTAGTTTCCAATTAAAGAATACAGGCATTTTTAAGGCAAGCACATAGTTACACTCAATCTTTCTATATCTCACAGATTGTGGCACAGAGACGGATGTACCACAGAGCATCAACAACAAAGGCTAAAGTGCAGTGAATGTGTCATTTCACTCGCTCGGAATCCTTTGTAAAATGATCCTAAAATCATTTATTTATTTATCAAGTATTTCTTTCTTTCTTTCTTTTTTTTTTTAGATTTTATTTATTTGACAGAGAGAGACACAGCGAGAGAGGGAACACAAGCAGGGAGAGTGGGAGGGGGAGAAGCAGCTTCCGGCGGAGCAGGGAGCCCGATGCGGGGCTCGATCCCAGGACTCTGGGATCATGACCTGAGCCAAAGGCAGATGTTTAATGACTGAGCCACCCAGGCGCCCTTATCAAGTATTTCTAAGCCCTCATTTTGTGCAAGACACCATGCTGGATACTGGCATGTCAAAGATGAATATGACATGGCATCCATCCTCAAGGAACTTGTCATCTAGCTAGTATGACAGACATGGAAGCAAGTCATCATTTAGCACAATGTGAGGAGGGTCAAAATGAAGCCAACACAGTTTATCAAAACAATTATAGCAATACTACATATTCATTGCTTACTTACTGGGTAAGTGCTTTAAATACCTAATGCTCATTATCTCATTTGATCCCCTTAACAATCCTCTTAATATCTCATGGATCATAAAACTTGTCCCTCCCCTTTACTTCTTTCATATGAGGAAACTGACTACAGAGAAGTTAGGTAGCGTGCTCAAGGTGCATCAGTTGGTCAGTGGTGAAGTGGAGAGCCAAACACTAGCTGTTGAACTCCAGAGGCTGCACTTCAACCACCTGCATCATTGTGAGAGACACTGGCTTGTTTTTAATTCTCACAGAAAATCTATAAACCAGCTTTTAGCTTATCACCATTATCACAGGCAAAGAAACTGGCTCAAAGGGGTTCAAGAACTACCAACGTTATTCTCAAGCCCAAGGTCTTTCGGTTCTAAATCCTACCTTACTTCCACTAGAATATGCTCCCTCTGTACACATTCCTGCATCTTTCACAGAACACATTAATTCTGATTTGACAGTTTGGAGATGGAGGTGAGGGACTTCATTAAGGAGGTGATGCATCCCAAATAGGACCACCCACCCTCTTTTAAAATGTCACCAAAGTAGAATATTTTGCCAATGTGAAATAGCAAACTGTTCCCAGATAAATACTACTCTGGAAAATGAAAATAAAGCTTTTCATTTAGCTACTATATTCTGAATAGTGCATGCCAATTGATTTGAGCATTCTTTCTCCATCATTGCCAAGCTAAACATTCTTAAACAAAAATGTACTCAGAGTTTCTTGAAAGGATAATTTTCTACAATTTACCTGAAAATCTAACTAAATATTGAATATAATCCTTACTGAAATAGCCAAAAATAATCTCAATAAACTTACTGCCTCATTTTATTGATAAAAATAACAACAGTGGCATTGTTAACTACATGCTCATTACCATACCACTCATTATATAAACATTAAAAATGCTAATCCTTATAATAATCTAGGAGATAACTATTGCCATTTTGCATGGGAGGACATCGAAGATGTGAGATGTTAGATCACAAAGAAGTGGGGAAGATAAAAAATAATTCAAGTCCATATAAAACCAAAGTCACTACTCTCTCACTGTTCTTTGCCATGCTGAGCTCACAGAGCAGAGCAATCTACTACATTGGACAAAGTCGTGGTTGGGTATTAACTCAATATCTGGTATGGAGTCATGGGCTCTTGGGTAAGACTTATAAATTTAGTTACATATTCCTGTGTTAAAAAGATACTTTAGAGGTCAGCTTCTCTACAATTCCCACAGAAAGCATCCTATTAACCCTAACCCATCAAAGTTCTAAGACTTAGTAAATGAATTTAGGAATGGCTTCATTAATGTCTCAATTTACAAATTCAACAAAGTATAGGCAGGTGGCCTGGCTTCTGGAAGTTCCCACCAATAGACATATTGGAATTTTTTGTTGTTATTCAAATTTATTGTCCAGTTGATAACTGCCCACTTTCTATAAGTTATTTAAATTATTTGATAGGCTCAAAGTGAACCCTCAGATAGATCAGGCATGTCTGAACCCCATGCCCTGAACACCTTATTTTAATTAATTAATTAATTAATTTTTTAAAAGATTTTATTTATTTATTTGACAGAGAGAGACACAGCGAGAGACGGAACACAAACACGGGGAGTGGGAGAGGGAGAAGCAGGCTTCCCGCCTGGCAGGGAGCCCGATGTGGGGCACAATCCCAGGACCCTGGGACAATGACCTGAGCTGAAGGCAGACGCTTAACGACTGAGCCACCCAGGTGCCCCTGAATAACTTATTTTAATAAAGGCAGGGTATTTTTCTCTTTATGAATGGGTGGATATCCCAGCAGCGGCCAGCATTCAATTTGAGTGTTCTATGTTTGCAATTACATGCTCATTTATGACATGAGTCACCCCAAAATGCTATGAGGAATGTTTAGTATTCAGGAAATTGCTGAGACTTCTGTAACTTCACATAAGATTACTTACCTTCCTTAAACCAAATGAAAACAGGACCTAAATCATAGAAGATTAAATGAAATAAGGTAAATAAAGCATTAGAATAAATCCTGAAACACATTTTTTTGGGGGGGGATCCTGAAACATAATTTTCCCCAAAATAATTCAATCCATAATTTCAACACATATTTTTACTGAGCATTTACTATATGCAACATACTGTGTTAAGTTCTGTATATACATTATATTGTGTATAAAGTTATCATCTATTGAAGAAATATGATATGCCAAGCTCTATGTTAGGTAATTTATACATATACATGTCACCTTCACAATAAAAATTCTGGATTCTAATTCCTCATTAGAAGTGAGTAACCTGGGGCGCCTGGGTGGCTCAGTTGTTAAGTGTCTGCCTTCGGCTCAGGTCATGATCCCAGGGTCCTGGGATCAAGCCCCGCATTGGGCTCCATGCTCTTCAGGAAGCCTGCTTCTCCCTCTCCCACTCCCCCTGCTTGTGTTCCCTCTCTCGCTGTGTCTCTCTCTGTCAAATAAATAAATAAAATCTTTAAAAAAAAAAAAAAAAGGAAATGAGTATCCTGATGGTCAGTTAAGTGAAATCACTCTCCCAAGATCATGTGGTAACTCTTCCATATGAATATCATAAACCAGGCTCTGGTCCAGAAAAGGGCCATTCACCTACAGTAAGGCATTGAATATGTGGACGTTCACTCAACCTCCATCCCAAATTCTTTCTCTCAGGAGAAGTTTATTACTTCTTCAAAATTTAACTTAATTAATTATTTATTTCTAATTAATCAATTAATTATTATTTTTAAAATAGGCTCCTTGAACATGAGGCTTGAACTCACAACTGTGAGATCAAGAGTTGCATGTTCTACCAACTGAGCCAGCCAGGTGCCCCTCTCAACTTTAAAGACTTTAAAAACTAAGCCCCAAACTACATTTGTTAGATTTCTTTATTTGTAGCTTTCTGGATGTAAAGTTGTTTTGGATGTATTTGTCTGAAATCTGAAGACAGAATTGAGACAGAAGGCATTTTTCTTCTCTTTCTTGGCTGTCTCTGAAAGTGTACATGGGAACATGAAGTTTCTCTACAGCAGTAATCTCATGCTCAGCTCTCTGGGTGGTTGGGAAAAGCAATGGCAGCCATGATGGCAGAGATCCTTGACCTGACTTCTCCTTCCCTGGTGTGAGATACAGGTTTACTTTCTCTATCCTGTGGGTGTCTGCAATGAGGACGGCAGTGATGACAAGTTTGAGGTGTGGGAGAACTCTAGAGGTAGCCCAGAGGTGGTAGCCTCCTTCTGGGTTAGGTGTATTATTTGGGATCTTTCCTGAAGTCCCAGGTTAGATTTCATTCCTTTAAACTATGTAATGAATTTGTAAGACTCTGATTCTCTATAAAAAAAAAATCCATTCTCACTTAAAATATCTACTGCAACATCTGTTTTCTATACTTAATCTTGAGTGATACATTGAGTAATAGACCCTACTTGTTAAAACATGTTTGCCTGAGAACCTGTCTTGCAATTCCCTTGCAGTGAGAGAGGGAGGTATTTTAAAAATCCTACCTCGTTCTTCCACAAAATAAATGTGAACTCTGGGAGAAATGGGAATGGTCCTATGGTAAGATCCCACTACCACGGCATTTATAATCAATGAGAAAATGAACAAATAAAGCCTCCATCACCAAGAGTGCCTTCATATTATTTCCAACTTCTTTTTCACTTAAATTAAACATGGAAGAAGCTCCTAAAGTGTCTATTATATACCAGAAATAAGGATAAAAACTTTGATAAACCACTGCCAACCCCCATCAAGACTTTACAAGTATTTTTATCCCTGTTTTATTTATTTGTTTCTTAAGATGAAGAAACCCTGGTTCAGAGAGGTAAATGTGGCTGACTCAAAATTAATCCATGTTCCTTCCAACATATGCAGTCCAGTCATGAATCTTTTCTTTACCTTTCACCTTAGAAAGGTTTTGAAAATTCCACCGGCTATACTGGGTGAAAAATGCACTTGATACCAGAAGACCTGGTGTGAATTCAGCTCCAAGACTTCCTAGCAGTGAAATCTGGGGCAAGTGACTCACATATTTGTAATCTCAGTTTCCTCCTCAGTATAATGGATACATATCAGCATCTGCTGTGACAATTGTATAGGGTTCCTACATAATTCCACAGCTCTTTCAGCATCTACTACAATGCTACAACGATTTAAAAATTTACACATCATCTGAGAGTAAACACCAAGGCAACTTATTTCACCTCTTTAAGTCTATTTTCTCATCCAAATAATGGGTATGGTAATTATAGCTCCCTCATTGTTGGGAGGATTAAACAGGATACAGTAACTGAAGTGCTCAGCACCAGTGCACTGCATGGCAAACATCTAATAATTTTAGCTATTATTTTTTTAAAATATAAATAACACAATCACAAGTGCATCTGAGACATTTTATCCAAGTAGCCCCCTCTATGACACTGTTCAAGAGTATTTGAAAAGAAATAAAAAAAAATGCTGTTAGTTTTAGCAGTGCTCTGAGAATTGTTCACCTGCCAGGTATAACTTGGTATCCTGAAGAGGAGAAGTGAAGTCTTCTGCCAGTTGGCTGCATACTCTGGTTGGAAGGCTGCTCTCTCCCTGTCCTCTTGGCTGCCAAGGCAGATGAGTGGATTTTCCATTCTTTGGTCACTGCCAGTGACTCAGGCCAGAGGAACAGATGTGAAGAGCAGCACCCCCCGCCCCCAAGAGATGAGTCTGATCAGATGTAAACCTTTTCATGGGACCTCTCCCTTCATGTCTGGCCTCACTGGCAAGGAGGAGAATGGATGAAAGACAGCAGCCATAGGCCAGAACCGATGGCAGATACTCCAACAATTACAAATGCACCACAAGGTTACTTTGTGTTTGGTTGCCTCCTTTAAGCCAGAAAGGGTTCTGAAGTCTATACAGAATCATAATAAAACTCATGCCCAACTGGACATGAAATAGATTCTTGAGTGGGTATTTGGGGAGAATGTCTGATTGAACTAGTTT
Organism: Phoca vitulina; assembly: GCF_004348235.1. NCBI lineage: Eukaryota > Metazoa > Chordata > Mammalia > Carnivora > Phocidae > Phoca > Phoca vitulina. The sequence goes on from NW_022589777.1 coordinate 55,776, forward strand.
GTGAGTTATTATTTATGCCAAAAAGCAAGGCTTCTCCTTGAGAAATTCCTTGAGGGAATGAGCTAGTTAAGTCCAGTCTCAGCTCCCTGCTGCCCTCTATCGATTTGGAAAGGAACCAATGGAGCAACGGGGTGATAGAAGGGTTGCGCATCTCCTATGGAGACAAAGGGAGTAGGAAAAGAAAATTATATCCTGCTACAAGTAGCCCTCTGTTGGGTGTGAAGAAAGAAATAGTGTATTTACATTTATTGAGAGACTACCTGTATGTAAGGGCTATCCTACTTAAACGTTCCACTTTAATTCTCAAAACAGCACCGGAGCTATGCATTTCTATTTTCACTTGACACAAAAAGAAGTTGGCTCTCAAAGTATGGAGGAACTTATTCTAGGTCACACAGGCAGAATAAAGATTTGGGTCCAACTGGAGTGCAAAGTTCCTTCACTGTTGTGTCCTCCCAGGTTGAAAATTACATTTGATCCTTCTCTGTTTCTTGTCCCCCATGTCCAATCAGCAATTCCAACAACCAAGAGAGTTGACTGTTAGGATCTCTCCCACTAACTTCTCAGGATTGCTTTTAAATAGAGTTCCTTCTCCAGTTCCACTAACTGTAGCTTACTTGCCATATCCTAAGCCAGCTGAGGCACCTCTCGATTATTCTTCCACTGCTGATCTTTCCTTAACTAACACTATTTGTAGTGCTGTAAAATTAATCTTCTTAAAGTCAACTTGATCATGTTTTCCATAAGTAATTCATTATCATATCATCATCATCATAATTATAGTGGTTCTCAGTTACATCCATGATTATATTGCCTACTCTGACTTTTAAAGTCTTCTATAACATGGTCACAGTATGTGCTCCAAGTTTAATCTCCAGCCAAGAGCTTACATCAAACTATGTATCATTCAAACTAGAGTTGTACACTCCCTAAATAATCTTAGCACTTGGCTTTTACTCATAGTATTATCTCCACAGGGGTTACTTTCCCCTGGCCCCATCTTTACCTATTCAAATAATTCCACTCCTTTGAGGTTCATCTTAAATGTGACTTTCTCTGTAAGTCATTCTAGATACTCCCAACCAAATAATACTTTGTTTATTTGGATCAATGGAAGAGAAAAAAAAATATTGTCAATTGAGTGCTAAACTTGTATTGTCAACTTTATATATTTTATCTCATTTAATCTTCTCCATAAACTTAACAGATTTAATCACACTCTCTATACTCTACAGATGAGGAAATACTCAGAGGCTAAGTTAGCCCAATTTCCTAAGGCTAGTAACTGGTAGTGTGAAAATAAAATCCAGGCCAATCTAATTTCAGGTGGGTAATATTTTCTCTATTCCACATGTATTTACTAGAGGACCAATAGCTCAATCTGTCTCATAGACATATTTATTTTCACCTGTATAATACTTTATGATAGATACATAGACAGAAAGACTGATAATTACTTCTCAACTTGGAAAAGACCACATAAAAATCTAGATTTTTAGCTGCTTTTGAAAAAAAAATCAGAAAATATAGACACTTTGTGGATCTGCATTCCCTCATGGCACCGCTGGTTTAATTTGCATATTGATACTTCTCTTTCTACAGGTCAATGTCCTCTTATTTGCTATGGTCCCACTCTTCCCACTCCACACTGTACTATTCTGATGTCTGTACATTTGTTGTAGTTTCCCATAACAATTTATTTTCAGGATCTCTCTCTTGTTCCATTTTTTATTCCTCATACCAGCACAGTAAGTACCTACAGCAGAGATTAGTGAGGAATTAAAAAGAAGAAGAAGAAGAAGAAGAAGAAGAAGAAGAAGAAGAAGAAGAAGAAGCAGCATTTAAAAGCACAGATTTTTGGTTTCAGAGATACTTGAGTCTGAGTTTCAATTTTATTCCTTAATGTTGGGCCGATTACTTATACTCCCTTTGTCTTAATTTCCTCCCAGAGTCAGTGTGCTAATTAGATAATGCCTACAAAGTGGTTAGTAATGTGACTGGCACATAGTAAGTGCTCAATAAATATTACGAGCATCATGATGGCTATTATTTCTGAAGTTTAAGTAAATTGAAGTTCTCTTCCATTAGCATTAATAGAAGTAGCAAAATTAGAAAAAAAACTATTAATGATCTGCCCTCTTATTGAATAGATCACATAAAGCAATCTTTTTCTCTCCGTTTCTTCATTTTTCACAGGAGAAAATAGTCAATCAGAATCTGCTAGAGCAGAGAAAAGCAAATCACTTTGGCACCTGAACAACAAAGCAATGTTAGTTTATTTTCTTTGTAAAAAGTCATCTGTTCTCAAACCTCTTTTATGAAATACCTGTCATAGTCCATTTTATTGAACGTTACTCACTCCGCATTTTTTTGGCCTCAAGGTCATTCCATTATCAGTTCCTACATCACCTTCAGTATTGGAAATGGACTGGGGGAGATGGAAAGGAAAACACACACACAAATACACAGCACACTCACCAGATAGACAGCTCAGATAATAAAGGTGATTTCAATCCATGGCAGGAGGAACTCAGATCTGTCCCTACTTCAGATGAAACCAGCTCCAGTGACACTTACTGACAGATCAGGAAAGACAGCTCGCTATCGAAGGTGCCTGAAGCCAGGAGCAGCTTTCAATCTGATCACCAGATCTTACACAAGATAACCCAAATATTATGTTGTTATTTTCTTTCTTTAACACATTTGTTTCATTTCTTTTCCAAATAAATAATAAATAAATAATACAAACAATAACTAAAAAGGAAATATTCAAATAGCCCTCTCCATCCTGAAGAACACCCCAAGATCCCTAGCACATTGTTCAAGATTGCTGCCATACTTTGCTACTTTCAGGTCTTAAAAGGCTGGCCCAATTACCTAATTTCTTATGTGGAACTTTGATCTTTATGTGAAGCTGTCTAAAACAAATTTGGAGATGGACAAGTTTTATAGTTTGTCCCTAGTTCTTCATACTTCTCTTTCCCTGTTGCCCAAGTAGGAAGCGTCCTTTCCAAGCATGAGCATGCACAGAGACCCAGAAACATGTTACACATAAAAATCTCATTCTGGCCCTTAAGATGAAGGAAAAGGAGCCAGCCCGCCTTCTGTGTTGTAGGCATCAGGCTTATATGGTACACACATCCTCTCATTGGCGTTGTAAAAATCCTGTGATGTACTGTTGATGATGATGATGGCAATGACTACACGAATAACAGTAATGAGAATGATGGTAGTGATGGTGCTGTTAATGATGGACATTTTATAAATCAGGAAGTTTGAGCTTACAAGGAATAACTATGGTTAGTTATATGGTCATAACCATGGTCAAGATAATGCAGCTAGTAAGGGTTAACCCAGAATCTCAATCCAGGCCTTTCTCACATTCTTGATGCTCTCCAGTCTTCTCCCTACCTACCTGTCCAGTCATTCCTCAGGACTCTCCCATTGGAGCTTCTGCACAGCCACTGATCTCCAAGCATCCTTCACACTTTCCCATTTCTGCCTATCAATCATCCCTGTTAGTTGAAATTTTTATGGCAATAGCTTTTTTAGTAGTTTAGGACCTGGTGCAAAAAGGGAATTGATGCATGCAGGTAGAATTGAATTAAATTCAGGAAAGAGATTGACTTTCCAAGCCCTCTGACTCTGTATATATATGAATGGATTACAGTCCATGCTGCACAAACAGAGCCAAGTTATGGAGACAGAACCTGTAGCTTAAGGTTGCAATGAGGTTTGGGACCTATAGGAATGATAGTCTGAAATAATGGATAATCATTACAGGCCAGATAAGACAGATGTGTGTTTAGTCAGTCCTTTTTTTTTTTTTTTTTTTCCAAATATATATTGTAATGACCTGATACACACATCTGAATGAGTGAAACACATGCCCTTGGTTATAGACAACCTGAAAATATCCTTTTTTTTTATGTTGGAGATGTCTATTTATTGTTACAAGATAGGAGGGGCCATGATAGATAGCTGATCCTGCTCTCTGATTAGTGTTTAAAAGAAGGGCTTCAGACTAAGCATTCTACAGAGACAAGCTTTAGTTTTGGCAGGTATCTTCCAACATTTAATAGTTTTAACTACTAATCCTAACAGCAAATCAATTCTCTTAGTTACCTAGAAGTATGTATCACAATGAAGATGTCCAAGAAAGAGGATATTTTCTTTTCAGTCTCCAACAAATGCCAATCCTCTCATCATATCAACATGAAACTATAGTCTTTTTTTTCTTTTTAATAAAGCTTCCTGGGTGTGCCTGCAATATTAGTTTTTATTCAGAAAATAGAAGAACTTAACTCATTCAGTATCTTTAGCTTTTATCTTTTGCCCTGATTTGGCTGATAAAAATAGTAGAATAACCCCAAGTAATAATATTAAAAAAATTCCCAGCAATTCTCAGTAGGATACAGAGACTTGAGCAGCTGTGGAAGGTTTGCTCCAACCAGCTGCTAATGACAATGTGACTAACCATTTTTTTCATTTAAGTAGCACTCTAAAGCTTACCAATTACTTACACGTATTATGTAATTGGACTTTTATCAGAATTCATTTCACAATGTAATCCATGTTATTTTTCTTATTTAAAAGATGAAGAAACTGGTGTTCAGAAGGGTTAAGTGCTTTACTGAAGCACATACAACTAAAGTGGTATATTTTTTGAACTAGCTTTTTCAACTAAATAAGGATAACTTCCAGCTCTATAACTCTAGCTCAGATGTCTCTCTTGAGATTGAGATCTTATCCAATTGCCTTTCAAACATCTCCATCTGGACACACCACAATTACTTCCCCCTCAATCTGTCCCAAAACAAACTTGTTATCATCCCTTAAACCCGTTTTCCCCCTTGGGTGCCCAATTTCGGTGAACAGTACCTCCAAACACCTAGGGAATTAAGTCACAATCTCCTCCTTTATGCTTCATACTACTCTAATGTCCAATCAGTCACCAAATTCAGCCAATTTTATATTCCAAATGTCTTAGAATCTGTTCACCTCTCTCTACCTCTAGTTTACATCATAATTTCCTCCTACTTGGACAATTACAGTGATCTTCCAGTTGGTTCCCTAATTCTAACCGTAATGCAACTCCAAATCCTTTACAAATAAAGTTTAAACACTTTGTTCTGAGTTTCTTCCTTCATAAAATGAAGATAATAATGTCTATCACACAGAATTGTTGTAAGGAAATAGATTACGGATGTAAAAGTAGAAGACATCGTAATCATGACTTGAGTAAAGTCAAGGAATGCCTAGAGCATGTGTGTAAACTAACATCTTTCACCTTAGAGGGCACTGTGTTCATTTTAAATGTAGGGAAACTGAGGTTCAAAATAATGATAAGATCTGCTCACAGTCAGCTAATAAGTGATACTTGGGAGACTGTTCCATATAATTGTCTGATTCCAAACCTGTGATATTTTCTTTACAATATCCTGGACTCAATCCTGTGGGAACTTGGGAAGCAGGACTGATTTGGGGTCACCTGGCTACTCAGGAAATGATTTGATGCATATTTTCCAGGCATGCAATACTTTCCTCTTGGTAGTATTTTCTTTAAGCCTAGAGTAATAGAGCTGAGCTGAAGTTGTGGGGAAGATGAGATGACTTAAGGGAACAAATGAAAATGATAACTCAGGGCCTCTGGGAGGAGCACATCAGCCCCATCGTTAACTCAGATGGGTCATTCTGCCGTGAGCCACATATTTGTGAGTTGCTGGATTATTCTTGCCTTGTGTCTCTCATCCTTTTTTGACTCATGAGCTTTTGGAACATTTTCTTGCATGGCAGTGGCAGAGGTATGAGAGGACAGGCCCAATCACAGAGAAACATTTCAGTCTCTGATAAATTCATATCTACTAATACACCCTTGGCCAAAGCATGCTACATGGAAGAATTCAATGTCAAGGAACAGGGGAGTGCACTGTGTCCACGGAGTTGGTCAAAACTGCTAAGTCAGATTGCAAAGGCTGTAGACACAGGAAGGGGTAAATACTTAGGGCCCATAATTCAACTTACCACATGGTACTTTCTAGTTTGAGGCAACTAAAAATAGTGCCACCAGAAAAATTCCTGTACTTGTCTTTTGATGAATATATGTATGTATTCCTCTTGGGTATATACCAAGAAGTGGAATTACTGAATCATAGGGTCTGCATATGTATAGCTTCAGCAGGTAGTGACAAATAGTTTTACAAAGTTTAAAAAGTGGTTACAGCAACATACACTCCCATCAGCACTGCATGACATTTTAAGTTGCTCTGTATCTTTGTCAACACTTCACATTATTTGTCTTATTCATTTTAACCATTCTAGTAATTACCAATGGTAGTGCATTCTGGATTTAATTTGTATTCTCTAATGACTAATAACATTAGCATCTTCTCTAAAGTAACTAGTCTTGCCTTTTTCTATTGAATTGTTTATATTTTTCTTAGTGATGTATAAGAATAGTCAATATATATTGAATACAAGTCCTTTTTTATGTATGGCACATAACTCCTCACATTCTGTGGATTGCCTTTTCACTCTCTTCAAAATCAAAGTTCTTAATCCAAAAACAGTGTAAGTTACCGGTGCCTTTTTAATAGTTAGTATGTTTTTATGTCCTGGTTAAAAAATGTTCCATCTAATTAAGTTTATGAAGATATTCTCCTGTGTGTCCATGCATGTTTGTGTGTGTGTGTGTTTCCTAGCTTCTTTTTTGTTATTGGTTTATCATTCACATTGAGATCTACAGTCCACCTAGAGTTGCAATTTGTGTGGGAAGAGGTAGGAGGTTATGTTTCATTTTTCCATATATATGTGTGTGTGTGTGTATGCGTATACCAAACTCACAGCACTATTTAAAAGACAATCCTTACCCTCACTGTACTGCAATGTCATTTTTGTTATAAATTAAGTGATTTTATTTCTTATTTATTTATTTATTTATTTAACAGAGAGAGAGAGACAGCCAGAGAGGGAACACAAGCAGGGGGAGCAGGAGAGGGAGAAGCAGGCTTCCCGCAGAGCAGGGAGCCCGATGCGGGGCTCGATGCGGGGCTTGATCCCAGGACTCTGGGATCATGACCTGAGCCGAAGGCAGACGCTTAACGACTGAGCCACCCAGGCGCCCCTAAATTAAGTGATTTTACATGTGTAGATCTGATTCTGAACTTCCTATTCTGTTTTATTGCTCTATTTTGTCTATCCTTGCAATAATATCACACTCTTTCAATTACTTTAGCTTTATAGTAGGCCCTCATATCTAGCGGTGTAAATCCTTAAGCTTTGTTTTTCTTCAAGTTTTTCCTAGCTATTCCTTGATCTTTTTGAAACAGAGTTGACTACATTAAACGGGATAAACATTTAAATGATTTTCTGCTGCACTATGGGGAGAGACTAAAACTCTTACAGGGGCCTATGAAGCTCTGCTTATACTGATCCCATTGACCTCTCAAACCTTATTTTGCCCCGTGTGTATTCTTAACCTCTGTTGACTAGCACTTGGCCTTCAGAGTCCTCTAACATCAATGTTTCTTCCTGCCACAAGGTCTTTCTTTGCACATCTATTCCCTTGCCCTAGACTGTTTTCCTGTTTCCCCTCAAACTTTGCCTATTAATCCTTCAACTGTCAGTCCAGTTATTACTTCTCCAAGAAAACCTTTTCTGACTCTATCAGTCTGGCTCATATTCCTCTGTTACATATTTCCATAGCTCAATGGACCTCTCTTTGCCACTGGTGAGTAACTTCTATAGATAATTATTTAGCTACTATCTATCTTTCCTCTTGACTTGAGGTCAGTGACCATGTCTACACTTTCCATTATTTTATACCCAGCACCTAGCATAGTTCCTGGTGCATAGTAGGTACTTAATGAATATTTTGCCAACTTAAGGACTAAATAAAGTGGGACTGCATGGTATACTGAAAGCAGTATGGTATGTGTAAGAAAATAGCCCATCCTTTTGAGTTTAAAACTGGGTAAGACTATTACCAGTGGCATGACCCTAGACAAGTACTTTGGGTACTCTTTCTGTACCTCAATTTTCCTATCTATAATGTGGGACACAGTTATATTCTAGAATATGGCATATAGTGGGGTAGTAAGTCAAAGACAATTTTTAGAGAACAAAGCTCAAGCTATATCACTGGCCTCCTGACTCCTGGTTCAGTGCTCTGTCTACCCACTACTCTGGTGGTTATTCATATCAAGCTCTCTGAACTGACAACAGGGCCAAGACTTTCCTGAATGTGCCTGGAAGTTTCCACATGCTGGCACTCTCGTTTGGGGAGAATAAGTCATTAGATTCGTGTTCCCACTCATTTCTATTCTACCACACTTTTGTTTTTAAACCTGAAGTATGGGAAAATGACCTTCTTGGGGGACAGAATCATATTGAACTATGAAAGGCCGAAATTCTATTTAATTAGGTTTTGGCTACTAGTGGGAACATGGGCTAAACCAAAAGTGAGAAAGAAACAATGATGAGGGGAAACTTTGTAAGGAATCGTTACCTTTGGCACTTTCCCAAGTTTATATCCTGTATCTCTTTCTATATAATAATCAGTAGGTGACGGGTTAAAATACAAAGAATTTATGAACTGTCTTTAGAAGTGGTAGGGAGTTTCCTGCTCCTGAAGAGCAGTGTTTGGGATAATAGAAGCATAAGGACAGGAAGGATGGTGACAATAATTACTTGAATTTTCAAACTGGACAACCCATAGGACACTGGCCCCAGGTAGAAGGCAGCACAGCCCTGAGTGGAACCGAGGCAGCTTCCTGAACATAACCTTGCATAATAGTATCACTTTCATCAAAACCACAATGAAATGTCAACTCACGCCTGTCAGAATGACTAGAAACAAAAAGACAAGAAATAACAAGGTTAATGGGGATATGGAGAAAAAGGAACTCTTGTACAACATTGGTAGGAATGTAAATTGGTGCAGCCTACTATGGGAAACAATATGGAGGTTCCTCAAAAAATTAAAAATAGAAATATCATACTATACAGTAATTGCGCTACTAGGTATTTACCCAAAGAAAATGAAAACACTATTTCTAAAAGATACATGCATCTCTATATTTATTGCAGCATTATTTATAAGAGCCAAGATATGGAAGCCACCCAAGTGTCCATTAATAGATGAATGGATAAAAAATATCTGTGCCTCAATTTCTTCAACTATAGCCACATATATATGTAATATATCTATATCTATATCACTATCTATCTCTATATCTACCTATGACTTATTAACTAGAGTATTTGGGGAAATGATGAACCAAGAGTAAGTGCTCCACACATACATAGCTATTATAGTATTTCTCAGATGACAACAGTGTAGACATCCTCAAATGCTCCATCTTGCTCATGTCAACTTGTACCATTATATTTAAAATAAAATTACTTAAAAATAAGTAAAATGCCTTGCCAAACTCATCTTTAGGGATAGAGGTCATAGTATTGGGCACCTCTCATGGTTTACAAATTGGGAAATGGCAAAAGAGAGCCTTCTACTCACTGGAAATGTTCTACATCCTGATCTGAGCACTGATTATATGAGTATATACACATGTATACACTCAATATATATACATGAGTATATACACATTCATCAAACTGTACACTTACAAAGTATGCATTTGATGTATACATTGTACATCAAGAAAAATAAAATTAAAATTCCTTGAAGCTCCATCTCTACAGTGGGGAATGTAAACTTTTCCAATTCTCACCAGCCTCTCCATGGGCTTCAACCTCTCATCACCTTAATTCATTCTTTCCTTCTAAATCTTGCTTTTCTGTCCACTTTCTACACCCTCTCACCTCTGTGCAGTTTGACTAAAAAACTGAAACCTTGTCTTGCATTACTGTTCAATGTAATTTAACCATCTTTGTTTCCCCCTAATTGTAGGCTGACAGTCTGTCCTTGGCTAGACTTCATCAGGCTCTTCTGAATCCTCTTCCCAAGTAGACCTTGACTTTTGGACTTCTGTGTCTCTGTGTCCATCTTTGCATTAGTCAACTTTAGCAAGAATACTGCTAAGTCACTTTAGCCAGAACCCCTTATCCTCAATGTTTGATCATTCTTTTTTTTTAAGATTTATTTATTTGAAAGAGATAGAGAGAGAGAGAGCGTGGGGGGAAAGGTCAGAGGGAGAGGGAGAACCTTAACCACACTCTACACTGAGCATGAGCACGACAAGGGGCTTGACCTACTGAGATCACGACCTGGGCTGAAACCAGGAGTGGGATGCTTAACCAATTTCACCACCTATGCGTCTCACTATCTGATCACTCTGATATCTGATCAGGTTCCTCATCCTCCAGGTAGTGTCTGATCACTCTGGCCTACCTTCAGGAAGAAGGTCAGGTCAGTTTAGCCAGAAATCCCCTTTATCTTTGATGTTGCCTCTTATTAATTTTCCATCTACCAACCTCCTCACCTTGTTCTTTAGCTACAAATCTCTGCTTTTCCTTGTATTCAGAGTTGAACTCAATCTCTCTACCCTACTGAAAGATGCCATTGCAGTAGTCTCTATACCTATTGCAATAGTGCTTAATAAAGTCATCGTTATTGTTTTAACAAGTGTCAGAATATTTTTTTTTCTTTAACAAGGCCATGTACTGAAGTGCTTTTTATCCCCAAAACACCCTACCAGGGATTTTATAAGAAAAGCAATAGATATATATTTTTAGGAAACAAAATCAATTATCCTTATTCAGAATACTATTGACAATTGAGCTACTTTTCAGAGAACAATCCCATGCTCACAGTTGGCAGTAATATTAATGATATATAACCTTGAACAAACCCATTTGATTAGTTTAACTATATGCTATATGCAGCATAAGTTATATAGACTATATAGGCCACATATATGCTATGTGTGTATGTATATATATATGTTATATATATGCATACATATGTATGTATATATGTATCTTTATTTAAAGGTACCCATTGTTCAGGCTTTAAAATATCTAATATTAGAATATGCTTTATAATATTTTGTGAAAAGGAAAAAAAAACAGCCATTAGGCAGGAGAGTGTGGTGACATCCTTGTCTTTGCCTTTGCATATACCAGTTAGCTACATTCATATGTTGTTACCTGAGTTGGCTTACTTTGATTGTTAGCATTACACAGAGTTAAATTTTGACTTAAATTTAGATCCCTAATTGTCATTCAAAATGTCTTCAAAAAGATTATACAGTACTACGAAGTTCCATTGAAATAAAAAGTTATTTTGTATGTCAAAGATTGTCTATCATACAGCAGGCATTGCAATTATAGTTAGTAGAGACTGTCAAATTTCTGGGAATAGATAATGGTATTTTCAACCCTATGAGAGGTTATTGTGACCAATTTATGCATCATGAAGGACTACCACTCAGGAACATAACATCTATCTGTCAAAAGCCTCTGGCTGATTTGGAAACGGAGCTATTCACTTCCCATAATATATAATCCAAGTTACAGAAATTTCAAAATGCCAAGTTTATCTAAATGTGGAAAAACCCAGGTATTTTTATTTGGCTCAAAATTATTATATCAGTCTGAAATATGACAAAATGGTCTGGATGACAAGCAGAGGTTAAGGGAAGCAGAATGTTGTCACTGATATTGTGCACATGAAATGGTGGCTAAAAGTGATTCGGGCATAAAACTTTCTGGGCTCAATGCAAAGAAGGTTTAGACTAAATTTTGATGGTCATGCTTAAAAAAGACTGTTGTTTGTAATTGTGTAGGTAAATGTTCATTTATTGGTTCTACTATTGATTCATTTCGTAAGAATCATGTTTATTTTATTTTATTTATTTATTTTTAAAGATTTTATTTATTTATTTGACAGAAGGATAGAGAGCACAAGCAGGCAGAGTGGCAGGCAGAGGGAGATGGAGAAATAGGCTCTCCATTGAGCAGGGAGCCCGATGCTATATCCCAGGACCCTGGGATCATGATCCGAGCCAAAGGCAGCTGCTTAACCAACTGAGCCACCCAGGTGCCCCTCATGTTTATTTTATATTCATTGTTTTTCCCTATCCATCTCCTCTAAGCTATGGTGAAATTGATGATGCATTTTATAATCACTGCCATTTTAGAATTAAATACAGTTTTCCATATTAATGTTGAATATATGTGAGGTAGATGGGCAGGCTGATGAAGAGGTAGATGGAGGGAGGAAAGGAGGGAAGAGTACAAAGTTCTTTTATTTTTATGTTTTAGTTCAGGACCTTTGTAATCAATCATAACTCTATTGAAATAATTCATATTATCAGCTATTTCATTTAAATCTCACAGGTATTATCTGTGTTCTGTAGGAAATGTTTGTGTCCCCTCAAAATTCATATGCTAAAATCTAATCCCCAAAGTAATGTTATTTGGAGGTCAGGCCTTTAGGAGGTAATGAGGTCATGAGGGAAGAGCCCTCATGAATGGGATTAGTGGCCTTGTAAGAGAACTCAGAGAGTTCCTTGGCCTCTGCTACCATGTGAGGACACAGATAGAAGGTGCCATCTACGAACCAGGAAGCGGGCTTTCACGAAGCACCAAATCTGCTGGTGCCTTGATCTTGTACTTGCCTTCTAGAGCTATAAGAAATAAATGTCTGTTGTTTAAGCCACTGAGTATATGGTATTTTTGTCATAGCAGGTTGAATGGACTAAGAACTGTGGTAGAATGTGTTGGAATATAAACAATATGGGACACATTGTACTTGCCCATAAGGAACACACATTGCTTATCTTTGGATTAATACACAGAAATACAGGAAATACAAGTAAGAAATGTGTATAGGAGAGAAGAGATTCACTGTTGATCATTAAGGTAAAGGCTCCAGGAGGAAGTTACTCCTTGAGACATTAGAAATGAAAGAAGGAGGGGTGCCTGTCTGGCTCAGCTGGTTAAGTGTCTACCTTCATTCAAGTCATGATCTTGGGGTCCTGGAATCAAGCCCAACATCTGCTCTCTGCTCAGCGGGGAGTCTGCTTCTCCCTCTCCCTCTCCTGCCCCCCAACTCTTACAAATAAATAAAGAAAATCTTTGAAAAAAAAGAAATGAAAGAAGGAGTAAAAAGATTATAGAAAATGTACACAAGATACTTTTAACATGTTTAGGTTGGAGGCAACCATCATTGTGGTTGGGATGATTTAAACAGATAATATTAGCAATTTCCTTTGGTGTAATTAATCTGGGTTTATGTTTTTGTTATTCCTGGCTTTGTCCACAATAATTATGGGTGTATTTATTATATGTCATTACATCTTTTAAGTGGCAAAACAACTTTATGAATATTTATTGATAATGACACAGAATATTTATTGATAAGTCAGCCATGGCATTCAGTCAATAGATAGCAGAACTATTATAACTATTATATACAGATTTCACTCCTGTCTGCATATTTTCTAAGTCCTCTCGAGCAGCAGTTCTCAAACTCTGGCCTCAGGAGGCTTTTACTGCTTAAAATTATTGAGGACTCCAAAACCTTTTATTTATATGGTCTATATCGTCAATATTTACTGTGTTAGAAATTAAAACCAAGAGTTTTAAAATAATTTATTTGTTAATATATTTAAAAATAACAAGTCTATTATGTCAACATGAATAATGTAATTTTATAAAAAATAACTTTGTCTTACAAAACAACAAATAAAATTCAATTAAGTATCCTTGTTTAACATTTTTGCATCTTTTTTGTAAATGTCTGACTTAATAGAAGACATGTGAGTTCTCATACCTGCTTTTGCACTCAAGCTGTTTTGATATGTTGCTTTCATTGAACTATATGAAGAAAATCCAGCCTCACAAATGTACATGGTTGGAAAATGAGAGACTATTTCAATAGCTTTTTCAGATAATTGATACTGCACCCAAACTTGACAAGTGGAGTTTTTAAAAAGTTATTTGCAGTGTAGTATCTGAACGCATGTTCAAGATTTTGTGTTGCATTAAAATCTCCTGGTCTATTGTGCACTTTGATGGATCTTTGACCCCTTATTTTATAATATGCATTTGGCATTTAGATAAATATCGGTTCACTGAGTTATGTAGATCTTCCAAATGTTGATGCATTTCACTACACAATATAAAAAAAAATTGCATTTGCTAGTATCACCCTGATCTCAACAGAAAAGCTGTTTAGTATTGAAAACTGTCAAGTTTATGGTAGTGAATACAACTTTCCTGAATTCTAACTTTATTTAGAAGCTTGAATTTTATCATTGGCTACAAACACTGTCAGTTGTTTTCCTTAAAGTGACAGGTTCACTTTCTTCATTTTCTAGAAAATGTCTATGTCTACCAAACAACCAAGTGTGAATAACCACATTTTCACATAAAAATGATGTCCCTTTATGGCTAGTTCAGCTCATAACTCAAGCGATCAAACAAGTACTTCCGGTAGTGCGTCAAACATCATACTTAAGTCTGCAACAGGACTGCTTTACATGAGCATCCATTTCATCCAACAGAATAACAAAAAGTATGTGTTCTCTAGGCTCAGGATTTATTAAATTAATAACTTTCAGTATTTCATCAAGGATATTCTTCAGTGAAATTGGCTTTAAAAATAATAACTCAAAGCAGTCTTGGAGAACGCCATGACCCTTGTGCAGTTTGGGGCCCTCGCCGTGCTTCACACCAAAGGTCAGCAATTTTAAACACCACTGATTTCGCACCATCAGTACAAGTGTCAATACACTTTAAAAAGGTTTGCTACTGTTGCTATTGCTTGGTATGTAGTACCATTATGAAAACAGTCTGGACCTCATGAAGTCCCTGAAGGTCACAGGGATCACCATAGGTCTGTGGACAACATTTTGAGATGTTCCACTGTGAGTATAAAGCACAATACATCTTGTATATCTCTGTGTACAGACTCCTGTTTTAAAAACTTTTAAGGGAAGGAAACCAATAAATGATGTTTTAAAGGATCATTAACTGGCAGAAGTATGAATAAGAAGACAACTAGTATATTATATATGTTATCTTTAAACATTAATTAAAAGTTAATTTTATGAAAAAAAGTTGAAAGATTTAAAGTGAGGG
This sequence comes from Phoca vitulina, assembly GCF_004348235.1. Lineage (NCBI taxonomy): Eukaryota > Metazoa > Chordata > Mammalia > Carnivora > Phocidae > Phoca > Phoca vitulina. Next base: position 70,824 of record NW_022589777.1, read on the forward strand.
AGACTTCAATATGATATCTTACAAGATAGTGTATTTATAAATTAAGTCGCTGCTCTTTTTACCTATAAACTAAGCTATACTTTGAATCCATCAATACGGAAATCAAGTCTGATAGATCATTTCAGATAGTTTAGAAAACATTTGGACAAGATTTAAATATTTCTGGGAGCAAAAGGGATTAGTTTCCGTGCCATTTAAATAATAAATGACACTAAGAATGTTAATGGTTATTGTTTATGGCTTTTCCTGTATTATGCAGTTCCATCCTGCAGCATACTTGTGACTTCACCCCAGATGAGAAAGCTGTTGTAAGCCATCTGCACTTTGTCCAGAGCAAGGACTCTATGAACCAAAATTCAGTGGTCTCCCTAACTCACAGTGTCACCCTGAAACACAAGAAAGGCACGCACATTGTTGCCCTCCTCCAACTTCACGTTTCAGATCTGAAAGACACAGCTGCAACAGCTTCACAGAACTGCTTAAAATCCTTCTTGAAATACGCAGTGAGCCAACTCCCTTGCGTTGAAAGGATGAAGTGGTGCATTTCACATCTAATCAGCCATCTTAAGAAGTGAATTAACACCTTTTCCCTGGTGTGTGCAAGCCAGACACAGTTGTCCCAGTCTGCAGAGCTTGGGGGCCTGATATGGAGAGGTCAGTGATAGTTAATCGCTGGGAATTGCCAAGGCACCATGGTGGGAAACTAACCTTTCTCCACAAAAAAGAACCAGGAAAACAGAAGTGGATCAAACACCCATGGTGATCAGTTTGCCCACTAGCTTGTCAATTCCTTTTCAGCAGGTATGTTATATAATTCCTTTTTTAATTTCCCTAGTAGCAGAGTGCTCAGGGATGGCATTCAATATTTGCTTATTTTGAACAAAACTGAATGGGAACTGAAGTTTAGTGTCATAAGAAAAGATAACCTATATATTTGTTAATATTTTCTAAACTTTATCCTAATCATGTATCAAGGTGCTAGTAATTAGTAAATGCTCAAAGAACTATTTTTCTGTGAAATTGGTAAAGTTATTCAAACAGCATCTGCTGCCGTATCTATATGCGCCTCTTAGAGCTTTTTATCAGTGAGCTAAACTATGCATTTATGTTTGTAGATTTTAAGAGACATCTGTCCCTGACAGCTTTTTATTTTTTTTATTATTTTTTTTCCATTTTTTCAAGTTTTTTTATTATTATGTTATGTTAATCACCATACATAACATCATTAGTTTTTGATGTAGTGTTCCATGATTCATTGTTTGCGTATAACACCCAGTGCTCCATGCAGAACGTGCCCTCTTTAATACCCATCACCAGGCTAACCCATCCCCCGACCCCCTCCCCTCTAGAACCCTCAGTTTGTTTCTCAGAGTCCATAGTCTCATGGTTCGTCTCCCCCTCCGATTTCCCCCCTTCATTCTTCCCCTCCTGCTATCCTGAGAGCTTTTTAAATTTTTCCTCATATTAGAGACAATGTATTTTCAAGGTTATGTTAGCTACTACACACATGCAAACACACACATACATGCATATATGTGTATGTATGCATAGATATGCACAATACACATATACATGATATATTTGTATATACATGTACACAATGTACATATACTACATATATATATCTGTGTCTGTATGATTTTTTTCTATACAAATGTACCTCCTCTCTAACATACACACCAATAAAAAGTCATTACCCCAAACTAAACAAAAAACAGATTTCTAAAAACATAAACCAATAATTTACATTTTGTGTTTCTCCGGTTATCCTGGTCTAGAAAATGTCATACCAGGCAACTCACACAGCCATAAGGAATTATTACCATGAAACTGGCAGCAGTGACCTGAACTGTGGCACAGTAATAACAAGGGAATGAGCATCTTCTATCCTGTGTCTGTCCCTGCCCAACAAACATACAACTCCATATTAACTGAAAATATAAAAGAAGATACTCAGGGCACATTTTCACAAACCCTATTCTTACCTCCTCTAATTATCTAGTTCAGTAGATTTTCCCTGCCCACAGAAGTGTTTCATAAACTTGATCATATGGCAGTTTTTCTGCAGCATTTCTGAAGACAACATTTTCTCCAGAAACAAGCTCCTGCATATACCTGGGTCCACCGTGGTGGCCTCTGAAGAGCCTACCACCATGCTCCGCTCTGTGCTCTGTTCCTTCTCCACAGAGGCACCCTTTGGTGAGCAGATTAGCAGACTCTCCTACTGAGATCTCTTACTTACAAGTTAATGGTCTATTTACCTCACATGTGGAAAGATCACCTACTCATCATGTCAGCAGGCTCTAGAGACACAGACGTGAATTCAAACCCTAGTTCAGCCATTTCCAGCTTCTTGGATCACAGACACAGCACTTAGCTGCTCTAAGTCTCATTTTTCTCATCTGAAAAATGGCTCTAAGAGTAATACTGATTATTTATCTCTGTCTTGAAGATTAAATTAGACATATAGAGTGCTCGATGTAGGGCCTGGTATACAATCAGTGCTCAGGGCTAGTTGCTGGATTAGCCAGGATAGAATATGCTAGGCTGTGGAAACATATTGCCTATCAAATCGCAGAGGTCTAACCCAATAAAGCGTTGCTTGTCATAGTACCATTGGTAGACATTTGTAGGCTCTTCTTGTCAGCAATTCTTTGAGTGGTGAATCCAGGACCCTGTCTTCTCCCATCCTATCAATATATTGTCCCTATTGTGCCTTCCATGGTCACCAGACAGAGCACAAATCGGGTTAAAGAATTGTTTGAATGTAATGTATGGGGATTAACATAACAATAAAAAAAAAAAAAAAAAGAATTGTTTGAGATTTTTCTAAGACCCGGTCTGAAGTCATCTGAATCTGTTTGACACTCATCCCATCTGACAGATGTCATACAGCCACATGCAAAAGATGCAAAAGGAAAGAGAAAAAGTGCACTACATAGTGCAAGGGATGCTACAAAATATAGTCTGGGTGAGTGAGTTCCAGCATTGAGGTTATATGGTAAAGCAGTATTTATCAGAATTATGGCAGAATTTTCCCTGCCATAGTTCGTATTATTACTGCCCTTAGAGTTATACCATATCAGTGTTATCTTTTTTAACCAAATGAAGTGATTAACTACAGCAAAATCTTGTAATAATGTGTCATAGATAATCAAAATCCAGACATAAGTCAATGGTCCATTCACTCATATTCTCAGCAGATGGCTCTTGCTGGTCATTCTAATACCCTCACAACAGTGCAATCCTGTGTTTTATTGAATTAAAGTTTTTCAGCCCAAGTTATACCACTCTGGCTAGGTTTTACTGTGTTTAAAATGTGTCTTTGATTATACTGAGTTCCCAAGAAGTGCAGTCAGATTTACTCTTCTAATATAAGAGTCACTAAAAGGGATTGTTGATGAACCTTAGGTGGGTAGAGAGACTGCATTATGTTGAACCATTCTGTGATGGTGTATAAAGAATGAGTGAGATAAAGCAAAAAGTCTGGAATTCACATTGTGATTCTACCTCTTCTTAATTATATAACTCAAGTCTGTGTCTCAGTTTCCTCATGTGCAATTTAGATTTTCATAAAATGTAAAAATAAGGCAGAGTACTAATAGTAATCACCTAGCCTAATACCAAGCAATGCATATGTACTATCATATTTAATTATCAGAACAACGCTAGAGATATTCCTCTTTTATGTAAAAGGAAGCTAACATTAAATAACTTGCCCAAGGTCACAACAGGATTCCAACACGGGTCTGCAGGTCTGCCTAACTCTGGAGTCTAGAAGCCATCATGCTGCTCCTTGAAGAGCTCTGTCACTGTTAAAATTAGCAGTGCTGTTGTTATTGTTATGGTTACCATACCACCAACCTTGGCTTTTTCTGTTTTGTCTTGGAAGCCTTTCCTTTTTAGTCATTTAAAGTAGGTTTTTCTAGAAACCACTTAAAAAATATAAAGGCAGATAATTCAAGACACTGATACAGTTTAGAGAATCAACAGAACTATAGAGAACATTTACTTTGCAATTCAAATGCCACTTGTGGTGTTACCTAAGTAAGGTACTAATAAATACCAGAGTGCAGCCAGGTTGCCCTCTGGATTCCACCAGTCCTCAGCTTCCGGTGGGCCAGAGTTCAAAGCCAGCTCATCTTCCTTGGAATGTTACGTCGGGTTATACTGTTTCCTTTCCTCTATAAATCTGAATGCCCCAGTTTTAAGCCATCCTTTTTAATATACTGCTCCAACACTTTTCCCCTCATTCAGCATTCATTTTATTGCGAGCTAGCAAGCGAGAGAATGTGTTATATGAAACCTTTCTTTTTTTTTTTAAAGTCTGACTCTGACATCAACACATTTTTCTCTTCTACACAAGGACAGTTTTAAAGGTGAGAGAATGAAGTGAGGGTGACAGAGATGAGAGAGAGAGAGAGAGAGACTTGTTTTCAAAGCACTCTGACCTCTCCCCTGAATCTTATCAGCTCAGCTCTGTTGCCTGCCTCACCCTTGCGGACATGCGGCAGGACAGCAGACATTCCTCAAATCCAAATGCTGAATAATTCTGGGGGTGAAAATAGTATAATATTATAATAAAGCATAATAGTATATTTCATAGACTGGTAAGATATGAAAAGGCTGAACTCTGACATTCATATAAAATACTAATGGAATCGAGCAAATATAGTTTCTTTGGCAATGATTTTATTGAGGACTGGGTACTTGTATGTGCTATCAGATCCTAATGAAAGACCACATTTAGGTATTTCATTAGACTAGGAGCAAAAAGGTGGGGAGAAGCAGTTGAAGAAAGCCTTTGACATGCTAAAATATGAGGTTTTGAGAGTTAATGAAAGTATACTTTCCTTTACATAAAGACAAAGGCAAGTGGGAACCTCAGTGAATCTAGTCCTCAGGTGATTCACCTGAGGTTCAGAGCAGGAAAGTGCCTCCTTGGTGGGCCAAGAGGGTTTCCATTTCCCCTCACTTCATACCCCTGCCATCTGATGGGGCTCCATCGCTCTGCACCCGGCGCGGCCAGAGCCAATCCTCCTGCTGTGGTGAGAGCCATCGCATTTCCTCTTCTTGAAAAGTTATTTTTCATTATATTACCAATATTCTCAGCTTTCACATCCTCGCTCTTCAACATTCAACAATCTTTAAACAAATATATATATATGTTTGTATTTATATATTGCATACACATACATAAACTTTTGTTCAGCAGAAGTCTTTACAAAATAAGCTACCACATATGTTTTCATGTGGGAAGAAAGTGGGGGGAGGGACATTTGATGGCTTAAAAAATTTGGAAAACAACAATATAGATGATCTATCATCCCTGATTTTATTAAAATATACTCCAAAGAAGGAAAGCAGCATTTATGGAACACATTCCATGTGCAAGCACCATGCTTGGTACTTTGCAGACATCTGTCGTTCTGTCTTAACAACAACCCTGTAAGTGAGGATTATTATGCCCATCTTCGTAAACACGGGAACTGCGAATTGCACACTTAAGCAACATCTACTTGGCAGAGCTGGGACTGAAACCCAGGTGTGCCTGATTCTTTGCAAGATTGCACTGTCTCTTCTTTCTTAAATTTGTAGCTGGTAACACTGCTGGGATTAATGAGCTCCTTAACTTTATCACCTAGTAGGTGAAGCAGCACATTCATTTAACTATCCTCAATTCACCTCTTTTGAGCTTCGTTTAGAATTCTTTTTTTGAAGTAACAAGGTACTCTTCACTCCACCTCTTACTTCATGCATTTATAAACACCAACCTGTCAATATCTGCAGTATCTTTATTTGAACTTGAAAGAAAACTGGGTGCTTAACGTGGAGAATAAATGGAATTTGTATTTGTATTAGATGAATCCTGATTTCATTGGCTAATACCATCTAGTCTTGATAATCCATGGTTCTAGCAGTCAACAAAAAGCTATAAATTAGATCAATAAATGCCATGAGTTTCTGTGGAATATTCTGGTTTAGGGTACTTTAGAAACAGGATATTGTGAACAGTGCAGTGACTTAATTATTTCTGTATTTTATGAATGAACTTTATGTTTGTAATTTCCCTGTTTTTATTAAAGAGACAGATTGCATTTCATAATTTTTTATTGCACCCAGTGCTTGCCTACCGAGCAGTGGAACACAGTAAAGTTGAACCAAGGATTTGCTGCTGAAAAAGAAACACACAGGGGAGGTATCACTGGTTTCCAGTTAGTTTTATAACAATGTACAAAGAGGTGGGAAGGAGGAGGAAATAACTGACTGAATTTGGTGCCTACTATGGACCAGGTACACAGAGCTTTCCAAAGTTACATCTTTTAATCCTCCCAATACCTGTGTTGGACATTTTTATTCCCATTTAACAGATAGGTTCACAGTGGTGACAAGATCATCTGCTTTGTGAATATACTTGATTCCAGAGTCAAGAGAACCTATGTCTTTAAATCAGAACTTCTCAAGTGTGTCCTTGCAAGCATATCCATGTTGGGGGGGGGGGGGTATCTACACTGAGGATCTGGAACCACAGCCCAAAGAGGTAAACTCCAAATTCAAAATGTCTTTATGATCTTAGGTATTGTTTAGACATTTATTTTAAAAATTTCATTATTTACACAACATAGCCATGTTTTTTTTTTAGTATAAATAAAACATTATAAAATCCTCTTTCTCAATAGACTCTATGGAATTAGTCATCTTGCTTTTTTGTGGATTCTTAAACCTGCTTTTAACAGGCAGCCTCCAGCCCTGGCCTCAACCTCTTGTCTGGGCAGCAGGTACTCTCTCCCATATCAACATTCTCCTGGTGGCTTTGGATGTTGTCTGAGAAGCCCTTAGTCTCAGCCTCCATCTTAATTTGTAGTCATTCCTTCAGGTTCCAGCTCAAGCTGCATGATGGCTGTCTCAGTTCTATTGCAGCCCCTCTGTCTCTATGTCCTTGTCATTAAGTCAGGGGCAACTCTGGGGACTTCACATTAGGTCAAACTTAGGTCTTGTACTACTCTGGCCTGGAACTGTATTTTCATTTAATCATAACTGCAGCGGCTTTTAGATTACTACGCACAATGCCAGTGTTTTCATGTGTAATCCTCACAGCAAATCTATAAATGTTATCATTACCTCCATTTTCAGATTAGACATCAAAGCTAAAATAAAAGCTGTCACTTAAAAAGCTTTATAACTTTTCAAGGTCATAGGCTAGTAAGTAAAAGAGCCCAGAAGAAACACACACACACACACACACACACACACACACACACACACACACATCTCTCTGGTCTGGATTCTGATATCCTGGCTTGGTATCCATTGCTCTTGCCAATCTCTGTAAGTGAAGAGATGCTGAGTTTGAGCCCTAACTAACAGGTGGGTTTTCTCCTACCCCTTTACACTTCCCTGGCCTCCTTCCCTCCACCCCAGCCATCCAAGAAGCGCAGTCATACCTCTTCAGTCCCAGAGCCTACCAATGTTCTTGAATTCTGAGTTCTGGTTGCATGAAAATCATTGGCTATGATGGCACTAACTAGCAGGGATATCTTCAGGTATCATTATGGAGGGCTGTCCTCTAATTTTGGAAGAATTTCTAGTATCTATCTTTCATTTATTAATCAATTCAGTATACATTTATGGAGTACCTACGATATACTATACTGTGCTAGCACCATAATTTCTGCTTCCATCTTTGCGCTGCCCCATGGATGTTCTTGTGTACCTACCCCCTTCTAGATGAGAAAACTTAACTTTAAAGAGGTTCTGCAATTTCATGTTGAAACAAAGTCTCTAGTCCAATTCCAGTGTTTTTGCCTTCACCAAGTTGTCTTTCTACTATAAATAACATATAAACCATCTTTCCTCAAAAGCACATGAAATGTATTAAATATATACAATACATGCTAAAATGGCAATAAAATAAATGGTGAAGTGGTAATAAAAATGCTCTAAAAATAAATAGAATTAATGTAATTGATTACTAAATTTTACTCTAAGCTTTCTAGCAGCCAAGATAAACATGGTTTGGATTTTATGGAAATATATATATATATATTTAAGTCATTTAGGGACCACTAATATTTCTAAAAGACATCAGATAAAATCTGAGAAGTGATTTTTTAGGTAGCTACTCCTGGCATACTTATATCTCTCAAAGTCTAGCCATAGCCTAACTTAAAATGAGATACTTAGGTGGGGCTCTCATTCTCCCATTCAGAGCCCCAGGGAGAGGGAGTCCACACAGGGAGACAACTCACCCTCATCTTTGGAGGGATTAAAATATATCAAACGAAACACTAGAATATAGTGCCTAAAATTCCACTCAAGAGGGTGTAAGTCAAGGGAACTGAATGAAGACACAATTTTCATAACCCCTCCCTCCCTTTACTAGCTTGTCTCCTGTGGTTGCCTCCCATCAGCCAAACCCTACCAGAGACCAGGGAGCAAAGAACCTCTGAAATTGTCAGGAGGGGTGGGGTTCAGGGCACAGAACAGGGCAGAACTAGACACTGACAGGGGAGGGAGAAGGTAATAGAGAATAACAAGCACACCTGCATCTGAGTCTTGGCTCCTCTACTCACTAATTATATGACATTAGGTGAATTACCTCACTTATAAGAAACTTACTCTCTACAAGGGGTTACTGGGAGATAACAGAAGGATTTAACATTAACATAAAGTGATTAGAACATAATGGATATCCTATAAACACTTGCCGAATATAAATCTGAATTAAAATTGTGGTGCTTTATGGCACTGGGATGAGAGAAATGGGTTGACAGCTTTGCAGGTAAGGTAAGCACCATGAGCAAAGGCTCCATTTCCTAAAGAACTAAACTAAAAAGATTTATGCTCATTAGCAGCTAAATTACAGCCTCAGATCTAAAGATCTAGTAGAGCCCCAACTGCAGTGAAGCCTAGAGTGATCATGTGGTAGGAATCCAAAACACCACAGGTTTTAAGAAATAACAGTTACATACTTAAATCTTTGACACTGAGAACCTAAGAAAGATCCATATGATATCACCTAGAACTCACATGACATATATTATCTATGTTCTCAAGTGACATTGCTTACTGCCTCATATCAGAAGTAAATGGATACAGGTTGGTGGTGAACCTATCTTAGGGAGGCTGCCTTTTCTGGAAATGCTCTCTAATACACATGGGTAGGCCACATTTTGCCAGAATATACAGACAGTCACCTGACCCACACTGAGCTAATCTGACTTCTTTCTTTTCTAGAGGGAGAGAATAAATGCTCTAGAAGCTGAGCAAGGCACGTCTGTGGCAGTGTTTTAGAGAGAAAAGTTTGGAAATCCCTATTACCGAGATCTTTGAACAACCTTCCAGTTCAGAGTCTTTGGGTTGTTTGACTCCCTTTTTAATGACACAAGGTATTTCAATATGCTTCTAATAAATTCTTTAAAAACATAAAGTAGGAACTTTTTTAATTTCTAGAATTAAAAAAAAATCTTAGCTAATATGATATCTGCAATTCTCACTTATAGCAGGGTTTCTGTCCTGGGTATTACTGACATTTTGGACCATGTTTTGTTGTGAGAAGTTGCCCTGTGTATTGTAGTAGGTTCAGAAATATCCCTGGCCTCTATCCCCTAGATGCCAGTAGCAACACCCAGTCGTGACAATCAAAAATGTCTTGACACAATGATAAATGTCCCTTGGGGGCACAAAATGGCCCCCTGTGGAGAACATCTGATTTAGATTAAGAGGAAGTTGCAAGGAGATAAGAAATATCACTTACTTTTGTGTACCATTTTGACACAGCAAGGTCGTTGGTTAAAAAATCATATTTTAAAGTTGGGCAAACAGTTATAAATTCTAGCTCGACCACTTACTGTGTGACCTTGGGTAAGTTATTTAACCTCTCTGAGCCTTTGGCCCCTCACTTTGAAATGGAGATAACAATATAAAGCCCACTAATAATCATTAGGATTTAATAGTATTGTATATGTAAACACAGAGTAGGATCTCAGCTAGATCTTGTGTAGGCCCCCTTTCATCAGCACCAATCATACTGCATTCCACCCAAAAAGAATTCAATCACCTTTCTTAAATGAATAAATGATTTAAAAGATTTTACCTGTGTATGTGCATACACATGTGGTCACTTCCAACACTTCTGTTTGCTTATAATGAAATTTCAATTAGGTAAGAGAGACAAAACTTTGTTTGCTCACAAATATCAGGGCAATTAATAATGATGGGAAACAAATACTCTGGAACTTAATAGCAAATTAAGCAAAATATTCTATTTTCCCTGTTTGCCACACATGGATGCGGTCTTCTAGGCAAACATAAAGTTGCGCACAAATTACTTATGGGCGGAGTTCTTCAAATACCAAAGTCATGATCTCCCCAATGCCTGAGTAACTCCCAGGTAGTCTCTGGGTCCAATGAACTGTATGGGCCCCCTGGGTAGTGGAACAGGAGTGAGTGTTCTCTTGAAATACATTTTTTTCAGTTTTCCCAAGAAATCTTTTAGAAATAAAAAGGATCCTACAGAATAATTCTGGTGGGAGGTATCTGGCATGTTGCAAGGGTGAATTTTGCAATGGAAAAGCAGAGAGGCAGGGGGTTTTCTGGAATGTTGGCCTGATCAAGTAAGCAGAAAATTGTTCTTCTCTCCCAACTTTTCTCTCTTCCCTTTTCTTGGGCGTTTTGAAAACAGAGAACTATGATTGGCATTATGGAAAAAAGGGTAAAAAAATCACAGTCCCAATTATCCATTCATCCCACATTCATTGTGCACCTGCTTTGTGCTGATCATTCATAAGCTACAGGCAATATAATTACCCTGGACTATAGCTCCCAATTCCAAAAATTACATTACTATTTAACAAATACTACATGAGTTTCTCTGCTATCATGTAGGTCTCTCTCACTAGATTTTAAAATCCTCCCAGTAAGGAAATGGCCTAATTTATCATTATATCCCTAAATCCTAGCACAGTGCTATGCACATATTAATGACTCAATAGTTTGTTTAAATAAATGACTACATATCTTTTCCTATTCCTGGGATATGTATTTTTAAGCACTTGTATATTAGGTAATCAGGTAATTTAAATTTAATTTAATTTAATGCAACAAATATATATTATCTATTACCCCCTTCTGTGTGCTATGAAATGGGAAACAAGGATGAATTTAACAACTATCTTGACCTCAAGCTGCACTGCTATGAACAAGACAGGGTACAAAGAACAAGCAGCAACAAACAGCTTTCTGAAATTTTAGGGTTTCTGCGAAGGCTCAAAGCCATGGAATGGGTGTTTTAATTATTCAAAGAGCTGGGACTCTAATATGGCCGGTTCTGCAGAATGATAACATCTCTTAATTTTGGACAAAGCTCTCTGTGATAGGAATGGCCAGACTGAAGGAGACTGCTACACACTCTCATTATCCATTTTCAATACTGGGACCATTGATCATGTCTAAAAACCATGAGAGAGAGGTCTCAAATTTACAGATATCAGCATAGTCAAGGGAACTTGCATTTTTTGACTTTTCCTTTTGGGATAACTACATGCTTTAGAGATAGGCTGCAACCTGCTTTGAAAGGCTTGTTGGGAGAGCTGGGCTTAGGAAGGTGTTTTGCTCATATAGATGGAGGGAGGTGCCATCCTCCTGTTTCCTCTCATTTTCATTTCACAGGCTCCTTTCTGATCTGATAGGGGAAGCGGACACAATTGCTCAGCCAGGTTTCTTTTTCCCTGTAACCTAGAGAAGCATTTAATCTTTGCATTTAAGCAAAGGGAGACATCGTATGTGTCCTCTCACAAGCACTCCTACCCCCTTTCTACAAATGTAATTGCTGTCCCCCCCTACCTTTGTAGGGTAGATTTATTCATTAGATACATTCAATAAGTAACTTATTCACTAAAAAATCTCTTTATTCAGTCCAGTTTCTGTGCCAAGCATTAAACCTCAGAGAATAGAGGTGAAGGTGGAAGGGGCACAGGAGGACAGGATCTGTGAAGAGAGTACCAGATAAGAAAGAGAAACGGGTGTGCAGAGCATGGAATATTCCAGTGCTTTGGAACCTGGAGAAGTGATGAACAATGGGACTAGAGATATAAACTGGGACTTCATCATCAAGGATTGTAGGCCATGTTAAGGAGTGTAGACTTTGTATTAAAGAAAATGGAGAGTCCTTTAAAATTGAAGGGAAATGTAGGCATTTTCCATCACACTAGAGAGCTGCGCTGTGAGATATGGTCGCTGGCATCCACATGTACCTGTTATGCCCTTAAAATGAGGCTAATTTGAATTGAGATGTGTTATAAATGTGAAATATGCACTGGATTTCAAAGACTTAAATTCAAGGAAATATACAAAGGGATATAAAACATATCACTATTAATTTTATGTATGATAATATTTTGCACATAATAGGTTAAATAAATATTAATAGTGCCTTAAAACTATTTTAATATGACTACTAGAAAATTTAAAATTACATATATAGCCCACATTGTATTTCTCACACTATATTAAAAAACTGGTCTAGATGAGAGATGACAGAGGTTACACAGAGCAAAATATATGAGAATAAAGTAGAGAGAGTGATTATTTTACATTTATTTACAATAGTGAACTTTAAACTACAATTTGTATATTCTTGGGTGACCAAAAAAAAAAAAAAAAACCAAAACTGTGAGAGGCACTAGGGTACACAGATGTTTTTGTTACAACTTCCCTGTTGATCCCTAAACTCCAGCTGTCTAAGCAAACTCCTGGGGTTAAGGGAGACATCACATAAGTTCTCTTATTTTACCTTTCCTTGAGAAAATACCTTTATCTACAAAAGAAATGGGACCTCTCTCCTACCCTAGCCTCCTTCTCCAGCAGGAAACACCTCAGGGCCACCAAACAAAAGACAATTAAAAAGATTGGTGAAGAGTTGCAGAAGACAAAGGCCAGAGCCCAGGTAATAAATCCTTTGGCAATGGGGGTGCTTCTTTTGCTTTCAATGACATTAGGAAAGAGATCTAATAAAAGTGACCACTATGTATCATTAAAATGATTTTTGATGAAAGATCTTGCTATGATCTTTGGGATATTATTCAAAAGGAGATTAAAAAATCAGGAAAGTTGCTGTAACAAAATCTGTCTATTCCCATCCAACTTATATATGTGAAAACAGTTTTCTCAGTGTTTACACTTGAAAAACAAATAGAAGAATAAGAAGAAAACTGATGTTAAATCCTATTTTATTCTATCCTTAAGTAATATTCATCCATGGATACATACACTAATTGACAAAAATTATTTCTCTGAGATGCGTTTCCAATAAAAATTTGTTTTTATCTCTAATAATTATTTGCTAATGTTGACAAAATACATGTATGTGCTTTTGATCAATGTATGAATGATGATTGCAATAATAACTCAATCTAGAAGAAAAATTAACACTTAGAATTTTATGTCCCAGGAAATGGGGATAATCTAATTTACATACATATTTTTGTTTCAGATAAGTTTGATAGGTTGATCAATAAAAAACTTTGAAGCGTAACAAATATATTATATTCAGATATAATTCTGGAGGGAAGTGGGTTGGAAAGACAAGTTCAAGGGAAAAAAGTGACAAAGTGAGATTTCTTGCCGTTAAATAAGAGCTTCTTCATGTATTTTTAAAATGGAGGATGGTGGGTATTAAAATCCCCTAGTATTTAGATTCCATTGAATACATTTAGAAGAGTGATATAACAGTTTTACATTTAAATGTTAGTTCTTTACAATATGCTGTAAGTTACATCCTTTGCAACTATTTACATTTATGATGAAAAATTGTAGATGTCAACTAAAAATGTGCGAGGGGATATATAGCTATTTTTCTTAATTCTCTATAGGCTGTGTGAACCAAATGGTTGGGGGACTGTTGATTTAGCTGATAGATTCACAGAAGCCTTGGTGACCTCTTCAGGATCTGGGTTGGAGGAAAGGGAGTCTCAGGCATTGCTGTGCATGCCCCAGGAGATTAAGCCTAGTTTAGCTAAAGATCATATTGGCATTTTCTCTAGTGCAGTTCTCCACAGTGAGGGACAGTGCTCTACGTGTCCCTGGCCTCCCAAAGGCTGAATGCCAGCAGCAATCCCTTTTTCTTCATCAAGACAACCAGAAGTACCCCAAGCATTTCCAAGCAGTGCCTTGGACAGAGTGATCCTTGCTCTGGCTGAAACTCCCTAGAGGGAATATTTACACTTCTGTTTTAGCAGATGAATTGCAGAGGCCTTAAGAAGCTTGTGCCACCATTTTGGGCTCCAGCTTGGCTTGCCAGGTGTCTGTCAGGAACCAGCTTATCACTCTGTCATTCCGGAACCATAATATGACATGAGAGAGACAGCTCCATGTTTCCATCCAGAGGATAGTGGAATTATGTTCTTGAAAAGGACTTGAAGTTCAGACCATCATTTTATTTGCACCCCAGGAAGCACACCTGCTCCACCCATCAATATTTGATGGCTATTGAAGAGAGGACAAAGCTGACATGCTGTCAGAATTTATCAAGTAAAGAACAAGAAGCAAGCTTGAACTTGCACTGGAGTTGCCTATGGGGAGTCTGGGTAATTGGGAGATTGCCCTCTTCATCTAGACCAGGATTTGACATAAAGCAGCCTGCAGGGGTGAAGGATGTCTGTGGGTGGGTAGGGAAGGTGGGAAAATGGGGAGAAGGTGACTCCATGTCCTATGAAATCTGGCGCAGGAAAACACGTCTAAAATAATATGCCCGGTGATTTCTGTCTCCAGCTTCAGCAGTGAAGGCTCATTTCATACGTTATGATAAATACAGGGACTTCTGGCCTCTTCCTCTGGATTATTTTCCCTGAGAGCCCTACCCACCCCTAGCTGGCGCAGGGGTCCTTCCCCCGCACTTTCAGATCACCCTCTGATCGCTTCTACAATAGCACTGTTTTCACTCTTGGTTGTGGCCATCCTGATGAGATAAAAGAGAAAAGAGAAAAAGGCAATGTTCTGTGAGGTCAGGCAGAGGTAGAGGCTGGTATAGAATTCAAAGCCTGTAACTCTCCCACACGCTTGTTCGCTGCGGCTTCCTCACCAGTTGTCTCTATGCTCATGTTCTGTTGTTTTTGGCTATGTCTTGACACATATCCAGTCTTCACATATAATTTGTGTGTATTTGCAGTGAATATAGTTACCCAACTGAGGATTTTGAAATAAAGGAGCTCAGGGCAGTAGAAGTCTTTGTTAGGGCTCTAGAGACTGCATGTGAAGGAAGGGCTGTGAAGCCAGCAATCCGCATTTACAGCACACAGATTCTGTGCCTGGCGAATCCTGCACTACACAGAGGAGAGCAACAAAGGGAGCCCCACAAGCTAGTGAGACAGGATCTATAACAGGGAAAAGAGCTTTTATTAAAGAGCTTTATAGAACAACACATCTAGGAGTGTCCAGTGGAAACTTAGCAAAAAACTATGAAAAGGCTTGAAGAGTCAAATAATTGTGTATGTTTAGAAAATGAAGTAGCCTTGAAGGCTACTGTAAGAAAGGTTGAGGGAGTTTGCCCAGTCCGTGCCTCCTTCTTCGGAAGGGCCTCCGTGATTCCATTCAGGCATGTTTGCATCCAGTGATTTTTGGTCACCATGCCACATCTTCCTGAGCACCTGATCCAAGCTAAGTGAGTGAGAGTCTTTCCCTCCTCAGTATAGGAATCTACAGACAAAAACAGTGTACAAAGGATTCTGGGAACTGGAGCCACTATGCCCCAGCAGGTCCAGAGGTTAAAGCCGATGTTTGTCACTGAAAACTAGTGGGAAAAAACAGTCTGCAGAGGGAAAGGACAAATGAAGCAGAGTCAAAAGGACTGGCAGAAATGAGAGACAAGCGGCCCTGGAGGAATAAGTACGTGGGTGCGCGGGCAGGCGCACACATGCGCACACACACACACACACACACACACACACACAAAGTTCATGATGTGAAATGCAGCTAAGCCACCTTTACGGAGGTCGACAAACTTTTCCGGTACTTTTCAAATAAACCTATTTTGCTTGAGATTATTTGAGGTTTTTCTTTCTTTTTCTTTCCTTTTTTTTTTTTTTTTCATTTCATAGGATCCCTAGCCAAGGCTGTCATGTCATTCAAATCCTTTATTTTCAGAAAGGAACCAGTCCTAGAAAAGAAAGATAATTTATTTAAACTCTAATTAATGAGAGAGTCAGGCCAGGCATACAGATCTGAATTTTCCATGCTACCAGCTTGATTTCTAAGGGAGCAATCAGCTTTGAAAGAGTTACAGATGTTGGTTCTCCCGATTCAATATTCCAGGTCCAGACCACTACAGTTCAAGATTCTGAACTGATGCTTAGTCACGAAGTTATTTTTTTTAAAGTGTGTGTGTGCCTACATTTTCACTTACTTGATTTTAGAATTTGGCATTTGCAGTCGTAGGTCACTTCAACGTTTAGACCACAAATACCTGTTATCTTTCCATAAGCACTTCCTTCAACACTTGGGCCAAAATCTGACTATTAAGAACCCAACTCCATGATGTTCTGATCTGGGAAAGTCCTCTTCTCTCCTCTCACTGGGGCTTCTTTTGCTTGCATTTTAGTCCCTTCTGTGACACAGGTCCCAAACTGAAACAGGGACCTGAACTGCCCTCTACAGAAATAATAGGAGCCCCTAAGCTAACTGGATCTCTCAAAGCTGTGAACAACCAAGTCCATCCTGGGAGTGTGCAATCCAGGCACCTACTCTTGCTCAGACCAGGGTTTCCATGGCTTCTTAGCAAATCTCTAGTAAAATACCATCTCTTCTCTATGGAGCTTTTAATCTCTTTCTGACCTTCCTTAGCTACTCTGGGTCCTCTGTCAATCCAGGTCCTGTGTTGGAAGGTGCTTCTGCTCCAGCACTTTCAAATCTCATTCATCCCTGCCTTTCTACCACTCCTCATCCAAAACATCCCAACCTTAAAGAGTACTGTCATCCACTTCTTCCACACATACACCTCAGCATGGGAGTCCAGCTGCTCAGATAAGCACCAGTGTATTCTTAAGGCCTCCACTCTCAGTTGAGTCTTTGGCAATGCCCATCAGTCCTTTTCCCTGTGTTTATTAGTACTTACTTTTTTTAAATGTATTTCATTTTATTTTTTTTAACTTTTTATTGTTATGTTACTCACCATACATTACATAATTAGTTTTTGATGTAGTCTTCCACGATTCATTGTTTGCATAGAACACCCAGTGCTCCATTTAGTATGTGCCCTCTTTAATACTCACCACCAGGCTAACCCATCTCCCCACCCCCCTCCCCTCTAGAACCCTCAGTTTGTTTCTCAGAGTCCATAGTATTCCATGGTTCATCTCCCCCTCCAATTTCCCCCCCTTCATTTTTCCCTTCCTGCTATCTTCTTTTTTTTTTATTATGTTATGTTAATCACCATACATTACATAATTAGTTTTTGATGTAGTGTTCCATGATTCATTGTTTGCGTATAACACCCAGTGCTCCATTCAGTACGTGCCCTCTTTAATATCCATCACCAGGCTAACCCATCCTCCCACCTCCCTCCCCTCTAGAACCCTCAGTTTGTTTCTCAGAGTCCATAGTCTCTCATGGTTCATCTCCCCATCCAATTTCCCCCCCTTCATTTTTCCCTTCCTGCTATTTTCTTCTTTTTTCTTTTTTAACATATAATGTATTATTGTTTCAGAGGTACAGGTCTGTGATTCAACAGTCTTGCACAATTCACAGCGCTCACCATAGCACATACCCTCTCCAATGTCTATCACCCAGCCACCCCATCCCTCCCACCCCCCCACTACTCCAGAAACCCTCAGTTTGTTTCCTGAGATTAAGAATTCCTCATATGAGTGAGATCATCTGATACATGTCTTTCTCTGATTGACTTATTTCACTCAGCATAATTCCCTCCAGTTCCATCCACGTGGTTGCAAATGGCAAGATCTCATTCCTTTTGATGGCTGCATAATATTCCATTGTGTATATATACCACATCTTCTTTATCCATTCATCTGTCACTGGACATCTTGGCTCTTTCCATAGTTTGGCTATTGTGGACATTCCTGCTATAAACATCGGGGTGCACGTACCCCTTCGGATCCCTACATTGTGTCTTTTGGGTAAATACCCAGTAGTGCAATTGCTGAGTCGTATGGTAGCTCTATTTTCAACTTTTTGAGGAACCTCCATACTGTTTTCCAGAGTGGTTGCACCAGCTTGCATTCCCACCAACAGTGTAGGAGGGTTCCCCTTTCTCTGCATCCCTGCCAACATCTGTCATTTCCTGACTTGTTAATTTTAGCCATTCTGACTGGTGTGAGGTGATATCTCACTGAGGTTTTGATTTGGATTTCCCTGATGCTGAGCCATGTTGAGCACATTTCATGTGTCTGTTGGCCTCTAATGCTGTCTTGATTCCTGATTCTCTGAAGGTTCTAAATAATGCAGTTCCCTACCCTTCTACCAATTTCTATCAATTATCCAACAAGCTATTTTAATATTCTCTGTGTCTGTGGTGTGGATATGTGTACAAACACACACACACACACACACACACCCAATGAGACTATACAATCTCGAAGGCAGAAGCTTTAGTATTCATCTTTATATTAAAGCATCTAGACACATCCTAGTTGATCAGTAAACGTGCACTGAATGGATAAATAAATTTGATGGAAATTTCTGCTCTGTAAAAAAAAAATAGGTGCTATGTGATTCTCAGAGTAATTTACTGTGCTAGAGTTTTTCAGAGCATGAAAATATGAGATATGTCAGAAGTATGGCAATTTCATAAAAGGTATTAAACCACTATATCACGATTTCAACTTAATTGCAGTGTATAAGATAACTTTAGCTCTGAATTTGGAAGCAGTCAATATAAAGAGTGACTTAAGATATTTTTCACAAGTCTGTGTCTTATAGAAAGTAACTTATTTCCTCTAAAATTGATCTTGAATAAATGCTAGTTACAATTATCCCAAGGAAGTTTGGGGAAGAATAAATGAAAATGGAAAATACTCTCACTGAGGGACTCCACAAATACATAGTAATTTAGAAAGCAGCATACAAATATAGGGAAAGTTCCCTTCAAGTATACCTGTTTTATTTCACATATTATCAATCGGTATGTATTGAAAGTTTGTGTTCTAGGTATTATTTGAAACATGAAGAGAGGTGGCATATGCCTACATAGTTTGTGAAAATTCCCGAGAGTCTTTTGAAATAAAGTGATCATTTTTTTGTGATTTCATGGCTCTATTTTAAAAAATACCTAAATATCTTTAAGGACATACACTTAGAACACATTCTTAAAAACTGAAACCAAGTGGATAAACTGTTTATTTGCTCATGAAAGGATGGGCTTCTGAATAAAATAAAAGGAGAAAGGTCATTGGCATACTTGTCTTTCTAAATAGATTTCAAATCTGACAGAGAAGTAGTGTTACTGCTCTTCTTTTGTTTTGTTTTTGTGGGGTTTTTTTCTAACTATTGAGCTAAAGAAGAGAGGAGAGAGAGTCTTGCAAGTTTATATTCCTGAATGCATAGGACCACAGAAAACTAAGCCTACAAGGAAATTCTGAGGCCATACTATTTGTAAACAAATAATAATAATAAAAAAAAGATCCAGAAACATTTAGTTACTTGATCAAGGACACTTAGTTAAGTTCATGATAGAGCTAGGATTTTAATGTTTTAGTTGACTGATTACTTGATTCATTCATTCATGTTTTCTTGCACTCATGTAAACATCTGTGGAACACTGGGGATGTCCTAGATGTTTTGATAATTGTGAGAACATAAAGAATTGCTATATAAGGACAGATGTGAATGGTCTGGAAGCAAGAATTAAGTGCTTTAGGGACACTCATTGGGAAACAACTTACTTTTTTAGAAGGCTTTAGAAAATGTGTGTATTTATAAACTGTTTACTCTGATCTTTTGACTTTTTTCTTCCTAGTGAGACTCCTCTACATAAAGCTTTTCGGTTCTCCGATTAGACCTATTCTCCTGGAGGACACTCCAAAAAGCAGGATCTTTCCTGATTTCTTGTGAAAAATAATGGGCTTGTCCTACCCTATCCCAGGTTTAGAAGAGTATTAGCATGCATCCTCACTGGAGTGAAATGTGTGTGCTAAGGCATTCAAATGAAAGACAAGAGAGAAGCTTCTAGAACTATATATAATATTGATTCCAACATCTATATACATCTCAATTTTAATAGTTGTTTGGGCGTGTGTGTGTGTGTGTGTGCGTGCACACCTGATTTAAGAACTTAATTATGCTTGGGTTATTTATAGACAGAAAGAAAGAAAACTAGACCCAAGAAATGTATTTGATGAAAAGCAGAAGATGTGATTTATAGAACACTACTAGTAGCTTTCCTTAATATTCTTTACTAAGGTCAAAGTTGGCTGTAACCAAAGGGCCAGTATTTGCTTAATGGAAAAAGTTTCCTTACAGAGATACATGTGGAATTTGTTATATTCAAGATCCCCAGTACTTAGTAGCTCCCAGTCTTTCATAATAAAAATTCTCCTTTTATAATCCAAGAGGCGTTTGCCACGTCTGTCTTCCTACTCTTTGCTCTTTACTGAATGTCTTGATGTTCCCTAACTGTGCTGGGCTATTTCTCACTTTTGGAATGAAATATTTTCTTTTCTTTTCTTTTCCTGAAACACCTTTTGCTTCTTTTTATCTCTGTACTAACTACTCACTTGTAACTCACACCTCTCCCAGGAAACTTTCATGATTCTTTAGGCTTTTCCCACGTGCTCGTGTCTTCTGAAACTATTCAAAACGCATTAAAACTGCCTGTTTATTTGCCTCTTCAACCCACATTGTCAAATGCAAGGCACATGTGTAATTAAAAATTTCCATTAGCCGCATTAAAAAAGGAAAAAAGAGACAGATGAAGTGAATTTTAGTAATATATCTTATTTAACCAATATTACCATTTCAACATGTAACCAACCAATATAAAACTTATCAATGAAGTATGTTACACTCTTTTTTTTTGTACAGTCTATGAAATCCAGTGTGTATTTTACACTTACAGCATGTCTCAATTTAAACTAGCAACATTTCAATTGCTCAACATGTAACCATAGGGGGTAGCACAATTATAGAGCCTGACCTCCTTAAGGACAGGAATTCTGTTTTGGGGCGGTATTAAAACCTTAAGACCTAATACAATTCATCACAGGACTATTGCAATACAGGAGGTACTGTTTAATATGGTGGTTGAGAGCTCCGTATCCAGACAGACCTGAGAAAGTGGCTCTGCCATTATTGTCTTTCTAACCTTGGGCAAGTTCCCTAATCTGTGAAAACATTCTAAACTTCACCTTTCTAACCTTTCTTTATCAGTGGAGGCACCATCGATAGCAAAGATCCCACTGCAGTGATTAAAGACAAAATATATATAAAGTATCATGGAAGGACTCATGTGGCATGGCATAATTACTGACTGCTCGATTAATAATATTCAATTGAATAATTTGGGGTATTGTATCATTTTTTCCAATTTCTACTTCAGCCCTTGAAAATTAAATTAATTATTAAATTAATCAATAATTAAATGAGTTACATGGACCAATATAAATTGAGAAAAGGTCTATCATTGCATTTGGAGAACATGTCCAGGTAAATTTTCACCAAAATTGAGACATATTTTTGGTTCAGTATGACTTATAGGACAGCCACACTCAAAGTTCAATTTTGGTTCCTCGAAAATGAGGGCTCCCTGTGTAAGGTACTCCCCATACGCGGCACTCCTATTCCAGAGCTGAAAATGAGTTATAGTGACAGACTGTGTTGCTGCCCATCTGGACAGCCACAGCATACATATTATGTATTTACAGGTAGAGAAAAACAATAGTCATTTCAGATAAGACCTACATAAGAGAAGTTACGAAGTCAAATGTTAAGAATTACTGCATGCATCGGTTTGTGGTTAAATCCTCACTGCCCCAGGGCTGTGCCAGTGTCAGCAGGAGCCAGACTCGTTTCCTCAATAATACACTCCAGAGGCGCATAGACACACACACACACGTGTGCACACACGGGCAGGGCACACACGCACGCATACATACGTGCACGCACACAAGCACGTACACACACACGCAGGCACATGCACTGACACTAACGCTACAGCTATTTCTTAAGCATTCACTGCATGACAGACACCTGTCGGATGCACAACAGGTTATCTTTAACTCTCAGGAGCCTTTCGAAGAAAGTATGCTTAGATTCGTTTTACAGAAAAGAAATTGGAATGAGACATACAAAGTAATTGTTCTAGTTTAAACCAATAAGCTAGTAAGAAGCAGAACTGAAATTTGAATCCAGACCTTCTGATTGAAGCCCAAAATTCTTTACACTTGGTAGCTGGTGATTCTTTGATTTCTAAGGTTTAGTAATTTTGATACCTATTTTGAAGGATTAGAGTGAAGTTAGCACTTAACATCCCTAGCAAAAATGGGACAAGTTAAGTGGAAGTCTACTCCTTTTCCCCTTTCATTTTGTTTTGTTTGTTTGTTTTTAAAGATTTCATTTGTTTATTTGAAAGAGAGAGAGAGTGAGCACAAGCAGGGAGGAAGGGTAGAGGGAGAGGGAGAAGTAGACTCCTCACTGGGCAGGGAGCCTGAAGCAGGCTAGATGGGATCATGACCTAAGCTGAAGGCAGATGCTTAGCCGACTGAGCCACCTAGGCAACCCATCCCCTTTCATTTTGAAGATGAGATAACCAGCCACTGAGGTTACTTAACTTGCACAGGGTCACACAGCTATGTGTGGGCCATGCCTTCTGACCCTTTCCATGACCACACCAAGCATGGAGGATGGTGAAATAGAATCTCCTATGATGACCTAGCAGATTTTTGAAAATAGGAAGGCGGACAGATAGGCCTCTGCAACTCTGAGCACAATGTAAGGCTCTATTCACTGTCTAGTGAGGGCACTTGAGCAGAGGACAGCAAAATGCAGGCAGGAGGGCCCAGTGCCAGGACCATTTCTTTAAAAGCCTACCTGAAATTTCACCACCTAATAACTTCAATCTGTAGCATGATTGCAGCGCATGTAGTATTTGTGCTTGGAAAACATCAGAGTCTAAAAAGAAAGAGATTTAAAAAGACTCATCATGTTGAATGGGGATTAGACTTATACTGTGTATAACATAACATTTCTGGAAAACAAAACAAAATCAGATTAGTGGAAAGAGAGGGTTTTTAAAAGAAGGTCAACTGAAATGCAGGATAAACACTTTTATAACCATTTAGTTATGTAGTGTCTGTCTATAGGGTGCTTTGTCTATCGTCTTTCTTCAGAAAGCTGTCCCAGCCCAGCCCACCTTTCTGCATAGACGGAGTGACCATACAATCAGCTGTCATTCAGCGCAGTGGCTGTTTGCATACCTGATCCTCTTTGGGGCAGCTAGTGCCTTTAGCTGAGATTCTAAATGGAGGCAGAATGTCCTTGGTGATTGAGCCTGAAAGGAACAAATCTTAGGAACACACATTTTTTAACATGTAAAGAACGCAAATCTGTGGCATAAGAAAAGACTTGAACCAACTATCAGTAAAAAAGAAAAAAAAAATGGTACAGCATGCTTGCTCTGTGAGAGTCTGCATGAATCCCCTCATTCCCTTCTTTGTTCAAGCTAGACCTAGTGGGGTTTCTTCCTCTTTCAACTAAAGAGTTCTAGCTACTATAGTGAACAACTCTTTTTTTTTTTTTTTAGATTTTATTTATTTGACAGAGAGAGACACAGCAAAGAGGGAACACAAGCAGGGGGAGTGTGAGAGGGAGAAGCAGGCTTCCTGCCGAGCAGGGAGCCCGATGCGGGGCTTGATCCCAGGACCCTGGGATCATGACCTGAGCCGAAGGCAGATGCTTAACAACCGAGCCACCTAGGCGCCCCTATAGCAAACACTTCTATGATGAAATTTAAGGAAGAAGAAGAAAAAGCAGAACAAAGAGGTTAGGAGAGGCAGGAGAAGGAGGAGCCACAGTTCTTACATTTGGTAGGCACAGCTTGAAGGCCGTTAGATCGGAGACACATGACTCAGTAGAAGCCCTGGAAAAATATCCTATAAGGCTGAAGTATAAGGTTACGGTCCTTGAGATGTACCTTCATGTACATGCACACAAATACAAGCACACAGTCATATACACAGTTATGAATTATGCCTTTAATTTTGGTTCTTTTCAAGCACTGACTCTTATTTGAGGTAGATACTACTTTTCCTGAGATGGAGTCTAATATCCTGATTTTACAAATGGAGAGACGGAGACTTCAGATAGATCAGTCATTACACTCAAAGCCACAAAATCAGTTGGTGGCAGGGCAAAGGCTTCAACTCAGGTCCTTTGAATCCTCAGCCCAAGTTCTCTCCTGTTTCTCTTTGAGTCAGCAGCCTCCAAACAACATTCGAGCAAAAACTGGATGGCTCTCCACAGGCATGTGGGTAAGGGGATTTCCTCCAGGCATGAGAGTTGGAACCAAAAGAGTTGGAACCGAAAGACAGGTCACCCCTCTTCTCCGTCTATGTCCCTAGGAGACACTGAGCCCTTGACTCTGCACTGAGATCCACAATAGAATTAAGTTTCCTGCTGCAAACTTTGAACAGTAATTGGTATTATAAGCAGGAAGCATAACAATGAAAGGCATTTAAACCTCCTGTTGTTAAGAATCTTTAGGTCAATAGCAGCATTTTAAAATCAATTTGAGGGTTTGCTGGAAGATACAGAAGAGAAACTACAATCAACGTAATAAGGTTAGATAAGTCTAGTCATGTTAATAGCTACCTAAAGCCTGACATCAATCCCTTACATTGATTCTCACTTACAGTTTAAAAAAAAAGAAAGAGAAAAAAATTAGGAAGGACAAGCATAATACATAATCTCACTGAAGCATCAAATTAGTATAAATAATGATTAAGAATAATTGCTGCTGTTATTGGAGAACATGTTGAAAATGAGGTTTCCAAGATATCCGCTGACAAGGAGGAGAGGTTTTGGCAGTTTTGGAATTCAGAGAAGGGGAAGATTAATTGGTGTTGCAGAAGTACACCTGTGATAGGGAAACTGGAGCTCACAGAGCTGGATAGAGGGTCAGATTCCTCCTCACCAGGGAGGAGTGGCTTCCTCATCAGTGTTGGGGGGAGTAGCACCACCTAGTGCTTGGCACTGTGCTGGGCATGGCAGGGGATACAAAGAAGGATGAGACTCTGGTGATAAAAGACGGTGTGATAATAAGTAGAAAGCTGGACTTGAAGTCAAAATCCTGTGTTTGCACCCTGCCCCACCAGTTATAAGCTTTGAGTCTTTCATAATCTCCTCTCAATCTCAGTTTTCTTACTTGTCCATAGAATCATAATGTCTACTTCCACAGTTGTAAGGGGAACCATATAACTTCTGTATAATGATCCCACCAAATGGTACATAAAATTTAGTTGTTTTTTTTTACGGAGGATAAGTGAATTGCTCGGAGCCAAATAACTAGTCAGTGGAGAATCTAGGTTTCAAACCCATTCTATCCTGATCCTGGAGCCCCAGTCCCTAAACACTAGGCATACTTTGTTCACTAGGCATACTTTGTTCATATATATAATTATATATAATCCAGGGGCTCCAAATACAATACACCATGGACACTTTTGCTACCTCCTTACCCCCACACACACATACATTCTGGCAACCCAAGTTTTTAAGCTACAGATACCATGAGATTAACTGAATAAAATTTACTGAGTAAATAATATTTTCGCCAGAAAGCAATAAAGCAAATTGTCAATGAGACTGTCATAGATAAATGTATGACATTCATCTAGCTATTTTAAAAACTGACAAATACTTTGGACCCATCATGAAACTCTAAGCCACGTGGGGGCAAGAACCATGCATGATTTTGCTTACCTCTGTACTCCCTATACATAGCACTGGGGTTGTACTCAATAAAAACTTGCTGAATGAATGAATACATTAAAGAAGGGATTAACAAATATCCCTTTAAGATTTTTGCAAAACCCTGGGTAGATTACAACATAGCTACTTGACCTGCCTTTTTCTTAAATGTGAGAACTTTGACAATATAGAAGTTACTCAATTTGCTCATGGAAATGCCAGAGCTTAGCAAAAATTAGCCATCTGACTCCTAGTTGAGAATATTTAGCTCCATATGCACATTTATTGGCTTACATAGGGGAAGACAGTGGAATGGGCTGCTTCACAAGAGAAGGCATCAGAAAGCTGCAGAAACCATGTAGGGATCCAAAGGGGTACGTGCACCTCAATGTTTATAGCAGCAATGTCCACAATAGCCAAACTATGGAAAGAGCCAAGAGGTCCATCGACAGATGAATGGATAAAGAAGATGTGGTGTATAAACACACACACACACACACACACAATGGAATATTATGCAGCCATCAAAAGGAATGAAATCTTGCCATTTGTAATGACGTGGATAGAACTGGAGGGTATTATGCTGAGTGAAATAAGTCAATCAGAGAAAGACATGTATCATATGATCTCACTGATATGAGGAATTCTTAATCTCAGGAAACAAACTGAGGGTTGCTGGAGGGATGGGGTGTCTGGGTGGTAGACACTGGGGAGGGTATGTGCTATGGTGAGCGCTGTGAATTGTGTAAGACTGTTGAATCACAGACCTGTACCTCTGAAACAAATAATACATTATATGTTTAAAAAAAAAAAAAAAGGAAGAAGATAGCAGGAGGGGAAGAATGAAGGGGGGGAATCGGAGAGGGAGATGAACCATAAGAGACGATGGACTCTGAAAAACAAACTGAGGGTTCTAGAGGGGAGGCAGGTGGGAGGATGGGTTAGCCTGGTGATGGGTATTAAAGACGGCACGTTCTGCATGGAGCACTGGGTGTTATACGCAAACAATGAATCATGGAACACTACATCAAAAACTAATGATGTAATGTATGGTGATTAACATAACATAATAAAAAAAAAAAGCTGCAGAAACCAGCCTTGAATACAACTGGTCATTTTTGATACTTCCCTTGTTAATTTTGATAGATGGAGATGAAAACTTTTTTGGATCTTTTTGGATTCCTCTGTCCGAGTCTGTTCTGACTGACATGCTATAGAATTGCTGCTGCTTAGTATGTGAAGGCATGTTCAACAAAGCTCAGTTAAGTCTAAATGGGTTTACAGTTTTGTTTTTTTTCCTTTTTGGTTAGGCTAAGGCTGTGCTGCTGATGCAACATGGGTTTTGTTTTGTTGTTTTGTTTTGTTTTGTTTTGTTTTTTTGCAAACTAACTCTCAAAGCCGCTTGAGGATTTTTGGTGGGAACAGCAATTGCATGCCCAACTTTCAAATATTTGTTTATTCCCACATCCTTTTATTCACTTATTCAGACATTATCTACCCATCAACTCCCTCTTCCACTCATTATTGCAAATGTTTTTCAGTGACTTGGAAATGTGTAAACCACTGACCTAAATATTCAAGTTTGTCTGCAGTAAAATACAACATATTTCCAGGAGCTTATTAGATATCCTGAATAGACATTAAACGCAACATGTCCAAAGAGTCTCTTTACATTTCAAGCTTGCTTTATTTCCTGTGCTTCTTATTTCCATAGTCATCTACCCACCCATTTGTAACAATATGAAAACCTTGGAGTTATTTTTCATTTTTCATTTTCTTTTCCACTCTTCATGCAATTAATTTTAAAATTCTGCAGACTACCACCTAAATGTTTTATAAACTCACTTCAAATACCACTTCTCTAGTTATACTTTTCTCCCCCAGCCATGCCTCCCACATTGACATGAGTTTTTCAAGCACTGAGTAGTACCCACTCCTGTATGGCTGGAGATACATAAGGGAGATTGTCTAGAGGGCACATATGTAGCATTCCTGCCCTCATGAATTTTGAGAACAAGACCACCATTTAATCTGTGGAGTAAACTATCTAACAAACAAAGTCACAAAGCTGAATTTATTGCTTACTTAAGTAAGAGAGAGTTTGCTGGTCAGACTAAGACAAGTATGTATTTCGAAGAGTGTCAGACTTTTCAAAGTATTGAAAGGGCTGATGTAAGGGGGAAAGTATCACTGTGGGTGAAACTGTTGGTCTGTTGGACTCAGGAATGTGTGCATTGGACTAAGTCCTTTCCCAGTTGGCTGTCAGATGTGAGGGACTGGTAAAGGATATTATTCACTGAGGGGCATTGTGTTTGATTGGTTAAAGAGATTTAAAATGGGTTCTGGTAATTTCCAGGCCATTTATCAATTAAGGAAGTTTGGGGCTGCTTTTGGTGATTACTAGTGGTTACAAAATAATCAGTCTTTTCCTATGTATGTGGAAATTTTTTTAATTCTCTTGAGCCATCCTTAAATAGCCCATCACTTCCACTTAAAGTAAAAGCCAAAATTCTCACAGCAATTTATAGAATTCTACACAATCTGTTCCCATCCACCCTACAGTCTATTTACCTCCCCTTTACTGATTACATGTCAGTTATCCTGTTCTGCTCATAGTTCCTGTTTCCACCCCAGGGACTTACAGCTCCCCTTGCTGGAATGTTATTTCCCCAAATAGCAGTGTGGATCAATCCTCGTGTTCTCAGGTTGAAATCACGCCATCACCTAGTCATCATCACATCACCAGGACCATTCATTACCAGCATAGCACCTGGCAAACAGAAGATGTTCTGTAAAGCTTTCTTGAATAAATGGATAACTTTACAGTAGCTTTAGAGGACAAAACTACTATATATGCTAATAATGACTAATTAGAATTGGGGGTTCGTATATACTGGGCATTTTGCAAGTTTCAACCCATTTAGTCTTTCTATTACCCCTATAAAATATCACCATCCCTTTTTACAACAAAGGTAATTTAATCACACATAAATCAGATAACACTCTCAAGCACACTGCTTTTAAGTTGCAAAGTGGGGGCTGAAACCCACACAATTTACTCCCACATTTTGCACTCTGAACCACTTACTACACAGACTTTCCATCGAGTGTAGCCCAAAGATGTGGGCAAAGACTGGCTTGGCTATTCAATGCCTGCATGACTATGGGCAAGCTATTTAATCTTATGAAATCTAGTTTTTGCATTGGTGATGTAAAAATAACAATACATAATTTGCAGGGTTGCCGCAATAACTCAAATCAATAATGGACATGAAGCTCCCATCCCTTTCCCTGGTGGGTTGCATGGCACTAATAGAGAAGCTGACTTATTGGCGAGGTTTACTCTTGCCTTGATAACTTATGGCCCATTAAAGTAATGCAGCACCAAGTCGATACTCTTATAGAGTTTCTAAAATCCACCCCATTTTCCTTCAATTTAAGTCAGCAGAAAAGACTTAATGTTTTTCTCCATGAGAATTCTGCAGAAGAATAGGATGAGTCATCACCCTCTGGCTGGACCTCAGTGCAGGAAGTCCGTGTTGAGCTCCGTGCCAATGCCTGTTCATGTATGTTAAGTGGCTCCTTGTACTGGGAAGTGTTCATTGCTCCTGGGGAATAAACCAGCAATGCATTTCTGATCCCTTTGAAAGGGAGGACAATGAGCCAAATTTGTCCAGATGGGAGGCAAGGAAGAGAGGACGAGAGGGAAAGTATTCTACTGATTCATAATTGAGAGCTGATGACAATGCCTTTCTTCTTTATAGCATTTACAGTTTACAAAGAATTTTATATGGGTACAATCTCCTCCTTCCAATCCTGGTCAGGGTCAATGTAATTATTATAACTTAAAGATGAAGAGACTGAGGATCTAATAAATGGCATATTAGTGGAAACTAGTTAGCGAAAGATCCCAACTCAGTACCAACGTCTTTAGGTCCTTGTCCTAGGGACCCTTTTACTACACCTCATTGCCAATCCAATTACAAGATGGCAGAGGTGCAATAAATGCTTGATTAGAACAGCTGGCACCAGAACTTCCCTTAGGATTTTATTATCTTGGGAAAATACATCTTGATTGAAAAAAAAAAGAACTTGGAGAAGATGAGAATCTGTGGTGAAGCATGAACCAAGGTGTAGTTTAGGGAGAGATGATAAGAAAGACACTGTTTCCATCCATTCTTCTTTCTTTTTTTTTTTTTGCTTATTCTAGCAGCTATATGTGGGAAAAGAAAAGTTAATATTTTATATGATCACAAGTAGACTGACAGCTATCAAGATATAAACCTGAACATTACTGATGTTGATGATTACACAAATTTAGCTTTCCTCATCAATGAAATCTGCTTTTATATTTTACATTTTACAAAGTGAAACAACTCAACATACGCAGAGGTCTATGAAAAGCAGAATGCATCCAGATGGTGCAGGTAAGAAAAAGACAAGAAGGAGAGATGAGTTTGTCCGGGATTGAACTGAATGTCTCTGAAATAGATTTGTCAATGTTCTCACTGACAGTAAGGGGCCATCAGCTTTCCCTAACTTAATTTCACTTCCTGCTGTTTATACTAGAATGGAGTTACAGTCCAATTGTTTTCATTATAATCTTGGCCATCAGGAGTCACTGGTTCTAAAACTCCTAATCATAAGTAGTGTTTTAAACACAGTCCTGTATCTGGTGTCAAGAGATGTGGGTTTAAATCCTCCCACTGTCCTAGTGTAAACTTAGATGATTCTCTTCACCTCTACAGGTTTCTCCATGTATCTCTAATTATTCTGGAGTTTTAGCTAGATTTCAGAAGTTTGTATGTGAGTGAAAGACTGGAGTTCTGAGTCTGTTGAGAGTTCACTTCATTAAGCTGATTAGCAGGAAGGTTTCTTAACCTAGCCCACATCGACTCTTTTGGGAAAGAGAAAGGACAGAAGAAAGATTATTTAACAATGTGTATCCCAGATCAGTGGTCCAGCATCAGGATCTGCCCTGGGCCTGTTAGAAATGCAAATCCTCAGGATTCACCCCAGACCTATTCATTTATAACTGCTGGGGGTGGAGCTCCACACCTGTGGTTTATCAAGCCTTCCATGCAATTCTGATACTCACTGAAGCACGAGAACCACGGTCCTAGGACAAGTGAAATAAGAAATGAATCCATGCTCTCTGAGTTTGGTTTCCTTGCCCACTCCCTTGGCATCATACCAAAAGCCCTAGTACAGAGAGAGTTGCAGGCAGACACATAGTGTTTCTCATCTAATGCTCCCTCTTTATGAGCCTAAAGAGTGCTATGCCCACCTTTAGCATTTTATAAATATGTGGTAAATTGTGCCAGAAAGCAAATCAGTCCAGGAGTCTGTAACACTGCTTTGGTTTCTGACTATTCATGCTTACCTGGAGATTCTTGCATGCCCATCCTAGGGGAACTTAACTTTCTCGTTCTCAACGCCAAACTTTACATATATATTCTGTACACTCTGCAATGTGCCCTACATTCTTTTTCATTTCATAATCACCACAACCTCTCAAGATGCTAGAACCTGCCAGCCAAACTCCATTCTGATGGATCATCCGGACACCTGTAAACTTTCCTATCTTCTCTAGAAGCAATTCAGTTTAAACTTGGGTGAATTTTAGGGCCAAGCTCTTCACTGGGGGCAAAGGTGGTCTGGCAATACCTATCTACTTTCTGTGTCAGAGCACACAGAAGCTAACAGAACTATTTTCTGCCTGTTTCTTCAGGTTAACCATGTAGTTAGTTATCACAATACTTCAAACACACTTGGGCTATTTATTAGTTTCTATGCCATACGTAGTAGCTCCTTAGTGGCAAATCTAGTCTCACTTGACTGCATTTCTTTTCGGGGTGGAAATTGCTAATGAGAGTATAAAGGTCCAAAAACTAGTTAAAACCAAAAGTAAGGCCCAAGCTTGACACTCATAAATAAGAAGCAAACGCTTAGAAAACAAAATCATATAATTATACCAATATCACTGAGGATCGATGCTAGATTTCATATTTCAAAAAGGAAATTTGTGAAAAGAAAGCTGATGTTGAGAATGATCAATTTATACTGTTTACTGTTTTTATATACTTTGTTACACTGTAATATTGTTTCCAAGAAATATTTTACAATCAGAATGCACATTACCAAAAGGAAGTAATTTTGCCTGAGTCATTCAGTGTGGCCAGCTGGTCACTGAGAGGAGGAATGGTAATGCTTGGCCTCAGTCTCCCAGCACCCAGGTTGGTGAGGGAGGTGCTGCAATCATCCACCCTGTTTTACAGAAACAGACATCGGGACACAGAGACAATGAAGTTGCCCAACATTGCAAATCACTAGGTGGAGAGTGTAGTAGCTTCAGGCCTCTCAAGAAAATGGGATTTAGAATTCGCTTTCTACCCTATGATGGGTAGCAAAATCTGGGATGAGTTTAGGGGACCCATTCTAAGCATTCTCCAGTTGCTGCCTTGTTCACACAATACAGATGAATGAGCCTTTTCCTTGATCTCCTACTTTGTTCTAATCCCTTTCTTTGGGATCAGAGTCATTCATTTAGTCATTCATTTAGGCTTTTGCCGACTTCCCTGGGGGTCACAGTTCCGAGTCCTAAACTTCAAATTGGCAGCTGGAGATCAGATGCTGCCACTTAAAGCAATGTGATTAAAAACAAATAAATAAGAAGAAGGAAGAAAGAAAGCCCTATACATCAGATCAGACTCCCTTGGATGTCAAAGCTTGTCCAGACCAAACACAAGTCTCCAAATCCTTCAGGATGGGACTGATGTCATTTAGCCTCTGCCCACTGTCATACCACAAACCCTTCCCCCCCCCATGACTGAGCACATTGCAGGTTTCCCTCTGAAGCCTAGCCAAGAATCAGCTCAATTCACATAATTTTTAGTGACCAGTGCTGTTGCTCAAAGAAAGATTTCATTTTCTTCTCCTGACATTTTCTCTTTTAAAACACAGGAATAAAACAGATCTGAAAAATTTTCAGGGCTTTGCGAGAAGCCTACTATAGTATTTTCTAATAAAAGGTACACAGATAAAAGGAAGAAAAAGTGACCAAAAGTTCAGATTCAAAAGAATTGTCACTTGCAACATTGCCCTTACCTTCCAATGAAAGAAAAGATCAAGTGTTCCAACCATGTCCTCACTCCTTCAGGAAAAAAACCCAAAAACAGCTTCTGCCAAGAGAATAATTAATGGATGTTACTTATTGGCCTCTACTGACTGAGTTGCAGGGCATTCATAAGCATTTTCAATCATTGGTTTATTTCTTAGTACTACTAGTTTCAAAACTCAATCCAATGTTTCGTGAAATGCGGGGCAGAATGTTGCCCATACTGTCCTGGATATTAAGAGGTCTTGGTCTTTGTTCCTATTCAGCATGAAATTCTGTGTTGCTTCCTCATTTTGGCACTTAAAATGAAGATGAAGTGGGCCAGATGATAAGAGCTTTGCATGCCATATTATGTAGTCTCACATTTATTCTCTGTGTAATTATCAAAAGATTTACTGAGAAGTTTTGAGCAGTGAAACTTTTTTGAGGAAATATGCTGCCAGCTGGGTGGGACTGTACTGTAGGGAGCAGGCATGGAGGCAGGGAGGCCAGTTAGAAAGATGGCAGATATTCCACACGGGAGATGAGATTTCAACTACACTGATGATGGTGGTGGTCGTGGGGGGTGACACTGGGCAATGCATCAAAATGAGTGATCAGTATTTGTGGAAAGAAGAGAGGAAAGAAAGAAGGGAGGGAGTTGGGGAAGAGAGAGAGAGAAAGGGAGAAAAAAAAGGAAAGGAAAGGAAAGGAAAGGGAGAAAGAAAGAGAGAGAGAAGGAGAGAAAGAAAAAGAGAAAGAAAGAAAGAAGGAAAGAAAGAAAGAAAGAAAAGAGAGAGAGAAAGAGAGAAAGAAAGAAAAGAGAGAGAGAAAGAGAGAAAGAAAGAGAAGAAGAGAGAAAGAGAGGAAGGAAGGAAGGAAGGAAGGAAGGAAGGAAGGAAGGAAGGAAGGAAGGAAGGAAGGGCTGGCTGAAATAGCTGAAACCCCTTGAAATTCTCCCAGGTAGTGAAATCACATAGACCATACATAATCTTTAAAAATCATGTTCTATAGCAGCAGTTCTCAACCAAGTGGCATATTAAAATCATTTGAGTAACCTAAAAAATCCTTGATGCCATGACTATATTCCAAACCAATTAAATTAGAACCTCTAGGGGTGGACCCCAGGCCTCAGTATTTTTTAAGTGCTCCCCAATGATTCTAACGTGCAGCCAGGGCTGAAAATCAGTGTTCTGTAGACTGTCTGCCTCTAGAATCAATCTCTGCCTAATAATCAGTTGCCATGGAAATTTATCTGCCAGCTGGGCAAGAGATGTCCAACCTCCGGGTTACTTTCAAAACTAAAAATAACTGATACTTTTCAATCATTGTAATAATAAAATTATTTTATGATCCACAGTGAAATGAAAAGTATTGCAATAGGACCCACTCTCCCTCTCTGTGTACCTGTTCAGGTGTGCTTAGTGGCCTCTGCAGGTGGGCTCTAGTTCTAGCTACACACTAAACAGCACCAAGAAAAGCCACTGGACATTTGCTTCTCCCTTGCTGCACAGGACCACTTCTAATGGGTACATCCAGCTGTTATTTATGACTCAGTCATGGTATAGTGGAGGAAATGTGCACAAAAAGCATATAAAGCTTCAGTCTGCGTATTGTCTCTGCCATTATCGGCTGTTGAGAGGCTGGGCAGATCACTTAACCTGGTGGGTATTCAGTTTCCTTATGTATGTCCCCTGTTAAGGGACATTAGTACTTTAATCAAAATCTTTTCTTGAATTTAGGATGAGATAAGATGTGTCACTTTGTAAATTTCAACTGTCATCTAATATCTGTAACAACAATAGATGTTTCATTTCTCTGTTGACATCAACAAACATGATACAGAATTTTAAGATTAAAAGTAATTTATGCAATATCTTCCCTTTATTCTACCAGGTTTCTAAATACCAACATCCAAGGGCTCCCTCGTCCCTCAAAGTGCAATCTTAAACAATAATTTGGGTTGGATGATGTGGCACATTTTTCTAGGGACTTAGGGCCATGTTCAGCCTGAGTCTTGCTAGGGAGTAAATGCCCTGCTAATAAAGTCAGGTCACTGGGGCGCCTGGGTGGCTCAGTTGGTTAAGCGACTGCCTTCGGCTCAGGTCATGATCCCAGGGTCCTGGGATCGAGCCCCGCATTGGGCTCCCTGCTCTGCGGAAGCCTGCTTCTCCCTCTCCCACTCCCCCTGCTTGTGTTCCCTCTCTCGCTGTCTCTCTCTGTGTCAAATAAATAAATGAAATCTTTAAAAAAAAAAAAAAAAGTCAGGTCACAAGAAGATCCTCCTCAGTAACAAATTGTACCATCTAGGCACTGGGGTTTGTTGACTGAAATGGCTGGAATGCTTGTGTTCTTGTAGGAAGCATAACCTCATCATGATATCACTGCCATTCGCTATCCACCTCCTACAAGTGATCTCTGCAATTGACAAGTGCACCTTAGTGTTGTTACAGATGCTCTGTTACTTAAAAAGCAAACATGAGGAGAGATAAAAAGAGCAAAACAATTCATTTTCAATCTAATTAAAGTCATTATAAACAGCCTCCCAGTGCTTAACCTTTTTTCCTCCAAAATCCCAATCTTTCAGCTGAATGCTCAGATCTGGAGTTTCATTAAGGTTTTTCTTAATTGCCTTTCCATCACTAATGGGATTCAATTCATTATTACCTCTGCCAAAAGCTGCCTCCAACTTTCAGCCCCCATGCTGATTCATTTACATGCCTATTTATAATGCACATTTTCACTAAATGGTGAAGTCACACCACTTCAAAGTTTAGGAAGCTAAATTGGATTGTGGCCTCTTTAACTGGAAAGCCCTGACTTAAATTATATTTCCTTACATTTCTCTACACTCTCTCTCTCCAAACTCTTCCCTCCTTCCTTCCCTGATTCCTTCCTCTCTTCCTTTCCCCCTCTCCTTACCTGTTGTTTTACCTGCTCATCCTTACAATATCCTCACAGAGCAATCTTACAATTTCAACCATATCTATGACCACCTAACCACTATTTTCACTGAGCAACTACTTTACCACCTGATTTTATTTAACCCTGACAAAAGCCCATGAACAACAACAACAACAAAAGAAAAGAAAACCTGTGAACTAGATTTAATGATCCCAATTTAAAGGAAAGGAAATTGAAGGTTGAGAGAGAAAATACAGTGATGAAGAACACCCAGTTTACCAATGATCAAGGAAGAATTTGAACCCAGCCTTTAACCTCTGGAAAGAATTGAGACCATAAAATCATGTCTTATCATAGAAGGGAAACTACTCAGAGAGGTAGTTTCATCTCTTGTCCAGTACTTGTCCAGGGTCTCTCAGTTATTCAGTGGAGGAAGTATAGCAAGAATCCAGACCTACAAACTCCCACTGCCTGTTTTTCCATCCCTCTTTCACCGAATCTCCTGGGATAGAGCATTAAGTAAGACTTACTGCAATCTAGTCAAAGAGAATGAGTTAGCAGGGAGAATAGGTCAAGGATGGGGGCAGATTCTCACCCTGTGTGAGGAAGCAGGCAGCCAGTGCTCAGTGGGATTGTGGTAATTTTAGTTGGTTTGATGGTTTGTTGGCACAAGGCTGTGGAGATACAGTTTAATGAATTCTATTTCTTCTGTGAACTAAGAGGGGGGAGAACTCCTCTGTTGCACGTGAAAGAGCTGTTGGGGTACGGGCTTTGAGGAGAACATGGAGACATTTTTTGGAAAACCGGAGATGCTTGACACCAAGTTAAGGTGGTTTCTGATCCGATGTCTACCAAAGCTTGCTGGTCAAGCATGTGTGTACACACTATCCAGAGAGATGTGCATGAACACAGCTTCTGCCTTCAAAGAGTTTACAACTCAACTAGAGAAATGAGGTTAACATTGAAACAATGAACAAGATATAGTGAAGAAATAAAAAGTGTAGGGCGGTGGGCAGAGCAAGATGGCAGAGGAGTAGGAGACCTGGATTTCGTCTCCTCTCAGGAATTCAGCTGGATAGGGATCAAACCATTCTGAACAACTACAAGCTCAACAGGAGATCGAAGAAAAGAATAGCAACAACTCTGAACAGAAAAGCGACCACTTTCTGGAAGGTAGTATGTGTGGAGAAGTGAATCCGAGGCGATATTTGGGAGGAGAGATGGCGGGGGAGGGGCCTCCGTCAGCTGCTTCTGGCAAGTGATAGAGCAGCAGAGCACATAATCGGAACTTTTAGAAGTCGGCTCCGCTGAGGGACATTGCTCCAGTGGCTAAGCAGGGGGTGGAACCCTCGTGGGACAGTGTGGTCTCAGGACCCTCGGGGTCACAGAAAGACCGGGGGTGCCTGAGTGCGGCAGAGCTCCAGGGATCGGAGTGGGGAAGCCGGCTGCCAGAGATGGAGCCGGGGCGCGGACTCTCAGCTCGGGGTTGTCATAAACCGTGATCCGAGGCACAGTTGGGCCACTGCTCCTCCAGCAGGGACCCAACAAGCGGCAGATCCGGGGAGACTCCCCTTCCTCCCCCGGGAGGAGAGGTGCGGGAGCGCACCGCAGGGATCTGCTGGGTTTGGAGACTCCACACGGGGTCATGTGCCAGAGATAGAAATGCTCGGTCACAGGCAGGGTGAGCATGGAATGCGGCCGGAGACTGGGGAGACGGGAGTGACTGACTGCTTTTCTCTAGGGGTGCACTGAGGAGCGGGACCCCGAGTTCTCAGCTCCTCCAGGGCAGAGATTGGGAGGCCGCTATTTTCACTCTCCTTCTCCAAAGCTGTACAGAAAGCTTACAGGGAACAAAAGCTCCCGAGAGCAAACCCAAGCAGATTACTTAGCCCGGACCGACAAGGGCGGGGCAATTGTGCCTCCGGGAAATACATTTGGGAACCAGGCAACAGGCCCCTCCCCTAGAAGATCAGCAAGAGCAGCCAGCCAAGACCAAGTTTACCGATCAATGAGAACGGCAGAACTCCAGCGCTAGGGGAATACTGCATATAGAATTCATGGCTTTTTTACCATGATTCTTTAGTCTTTCAAAGTTAATTTTTTTTAACTTTTTTTTTTTGAATTTTTCTTTTTCCCTTTTTCAACCAACATCTTATCAATCCCTTTCTTAAAAAAATATTTTTTATTTTTCATTTTTAGAGTCATATTCCATCCCTTCATAGTAGTTACCCTTATTTTTGGTATATATATATATATATATATATATATATATATATATATATGTAAGTTGTCCTCTCTTTAAAATTTTGAGATACAGTTTCTTCTGACAGACCAAAATATACCTTAAATCTCTAGTGTATGGCTTTGTTCTAGTCTCCTGCCTGATCAAATTCTCTCCCTTTTTTTGTTTTTTAATCCTCTTCTTTTTTCAACCAACTTCATATCAATTCCTTTTATTAAATCTTTTATAATTTTCATCTTTACAGTCATATTCCACCCCTTCATCATATTAACCCTTATTTTTGTATAGTAGTTACACTTATTTTTGGCATATATATATAAGTTGTTCTCTCTTTAAAATTTTGAGATACAGTTTCTTCTAACAGATCAAAATATACCCTAAATCTCTAGTGTATGGCTTTGTTCTAGTATCCTGCCTGATCACATTCTCTCCTTTTTTTTCCTCTTTTTTTTAAATCCTCTTCTTTCTTTTTTCAAACAACTTCTTATCAATTCCTTTTATAAATTTTTTTATAATTTTCATCTTTACAGTCATATTCCATCCCTTCATCATATCAACCCTTATTTTTGTATATATATGTTTTTCTTTCTTTAAATTTTGGGAGGCACTTTCTTCTAACAGACCAAAATATGCCCAAAATCTAGTGTGTGGCACTGATCTATGCACCAGCCTGATCATATTTGATCATATTCTGTTTTTTTTGTTTTGTTCTGTTTTTGTTTGTTTTTATCTTTTTCTTTTTCTTTTTTCTTTCTTTCCCTTTCTTTTCCCCTGGCTTCAGGTCTTTTCTGATTTGTTTAGAGTATATTTTCTGGGGACGTTGTTACCCTGTTAGCATTTTGTTCTCTCATTCACCTATTCTCCTCTGGACAAAATGACAAGATGGAAAAAATCACCTCAACAAAAAGAATAAGAGGTAGTACCGACTGCCAAGGCCCTACTCAATATGGACATTAGTACGATGTTGGATCTAGAGTTCAGAATCATGACTTAAAGATACTAGCTGGGCTTGAAAAAAGCATGGAAGTTATTAGAGAAACCTTTTCTGGAGAAATAAAAGAACTAAAATCTAACCAAGTCAAAAACAAAAAGGCTATTAATGAGGTGCAATAAAAAATGCGGTGTTAACTGCTAGGATAAATGAGGCAGAAGAAAGAATCAGTAATATAGAAGACCAAATGATGGAAAATAAAGAAGCTCAGAAAAACAGAGATAAACAACTACTGGATCACGAGGGCAGAATTCGAGAGATAAGCGATACCATAAGAAGAAACAACATTAGAATAATTGGGATCCCAGAAGAAGAAGACAGAGAGAGAGGGGCAGAAGGTATAATGGAGCAAATTATAGCAGAGAACTTCCCTAATTTGGGGAAGGAAACAGGCATCAAAATCCAGGAGGCACAGAGAACCCCTCTCAAAATCAATAAAAGTAGGTCAACACCCTGACATCAAATAGTAAAACTTACGAGTCTCAGAGACAAAGAGAAAATCCTGAAAGCAGCTCGGGAGAAGAGATATGTAACCTACAATGGTAGAAACATTAGATTGGCAACAGACCTATCCACAGAGACCTGGCAGGCCAGAAAGGACTGGCAGGACATATTCAGAGCACTAAATAAGAAAAATATGCAGCCAAGAATACTATATCCAGCTAGGCTGTCATTGAAAATTGAAGGAGAGATAAAAAGC
Organism: Phoca vitulina; assembly: GCF_004348235.1. Lineage (NCBI taxonomy): Eukaryota > Metazoa > Chordata > Mammalia > Carnivora > Phocidae > Phoca > Phoca vitulina. The sequence continues at coordinate 110,668 of NW_022589777.1, forward strand.
TTCCAGGACAAACAAAAACTAAAGGAATTTGCAAACACGAAACCAGCCCTACAACAAATATTGAAAGGGGTCCTCTAAGCAAAGAGAGAGCCTAAAAACAACACAGACCAGAAAGGAACACAGACAATATACAGTAACAGTCACCTTACAGGCAATACAATGGCACTAAGTTTATATCTTTCAATAGTTACCCTGAATGTAAATGGGCTAAAAGCCCCAATCAAAAGACACAGGCTATCAGATTGGATTAAAAAATAAGATCCATCGATATGCTGTCTGCAAGAGACTCATTTTAGACCACACAAAGGCACCCCCAGATTGAAAGTGAGGGGGTAGAAAACCATTTACCATACTAATGGACATCAAAAGAAAGCTGGGGTGGCAATCCTTATAACAGACAATTTAGATTTTAAACCAAAGACTGTAATAAGAGATGAGGAAGGACACTATATCCTACTTAAAGGGTCTATCCAACAAGAAGATCTAACAATTGTAAATATCTATGCCCCTAACATGGGAGCAGCCAATTATATAAGCCAATTAATAACAAAAGCAAAGAAACACATTGACAACAATACAATAATAGTGGGGGACTTTAACACCCCCCTCACTGAAATGGACAGATCATCTAAGCAAAAGATCAACAAGGAAATAAAGCCTTTAAATGACACACTGGACCAAATGGACTTCACAGACATACTCAGAACATTCCATCCCAAAGCAATGGAATACACATTTTTCTCTAGTGCCCATGGAACATTCTCCAGAATCGATCACATCCTAGGTCACAAATCAGGTCTCAACCGGTACCAAAAGATTGGGATCATTCCCTGCCTATTTTCAGACCACAATGCTTTGAAACTAGAACTCAATCACAAGAGGAAAGTCGGAAAGAACTCAAATCCATGGAGGCTAAAGAGCATCCTACTAAAGAATGAATGGGTCAACCAGGAAATTAAAGAAGAATTAAAAAAAATCATGGAAACCAATGAAAATGAAAACACAACTGTTCAAAATCTTTGGGATGCAGCAAAGGCAGTCCTAAGAGGAAAGTATATAGCAATGCAAGCCTTTCTCAAGAAACAAGAAAGGTCTCAAATACACAACCTAACCTACACCTAAAGGAGCTGGAGAAAGAACAGCAAATAAAGCCTAAACCCAGCAGGAGAAGAGAAATAATAAAGATCAGAGCAGAAATCAATGAAATAGAAACCAAAAGAACAGTAGAGCAGATCAACGAAACTAGGAGCTGGTTCTTTGAAAGAATTAACAAGATTGATAAGCCCCTGGCCAGACTTATCAAAAAGAAAAGAGAAAGGACCCAAATCAACAAAATCATGAATGAAAGAGGAGAAATCACAACCAACACCAAAGATATACAAACAATTATAAAAACATATTATGAGCAACTCTACGACAGCAAATTAGATAACCTGGAAGAAATGAATGCATTCCTAGAGATGTACCAACTACCAAAACTGAACCAGGAAGAAATAGAAAACCTGAACAGACCTATAACCACTAAGGAAATTGAAGCAGTCATCAAAAATCTCCCAACAAACAAAAGCCCAGGGCCAGATGGCTTCCCAGGGGAATTCTACCAAACATTTAAAGAAGATTTCATACCTATTCTTCTGAAACTGTTCCAAAAAATAGAAATGGAAGGAAAACTTCCAAACTCATTTTATGAGGCCACCATTACCTTGATCCCTAAACCAGACAAAGACCCCATCAAAAAGGAGAATTACAGACCAATATCCTTGATGAACATGGATGCAAAAATTCTCACCAAAATACTAGCCAGTAAGATCCAACAGTACATTAAAAGGATTATTCACCATGACCAAGTGGGATTTATCCCTGGGCTGCAAGATTGGTTCAACATCCGCAAATCAATCAACGTGATACAATACATTAACAAAAGAAAGAACAAGAACCATATGATCCTCTCAAGAGATGCAGATAAAGCATTTGACAAAGTACAGCATACTTTCTTGATTAAAACTCTTCAGAGGATAGGGATAAAGGGTACATACCTCAATATCATAAAAACCATCTATGTAAAACCTACAGCGAATATCATTCTCAATGGGGAAAAACTGAGTGCTTTCCCCCTAAGATCAGGAACGCGGCAGGGATGTCCACTATCACCACTGCTATTTAACATAGTATTAGAAGTCCTAGCCACAGCAATCAGACAACAAAAAGAAATCAAAGGCATCCAAATTGGCAAAGAAGTCAAACTCTCACTGTTTGCAGATGATATGATACTTTATGTAGGAAACCCAAAAGACTCCACCCCAAAACTGCTAGAACTACAGGAATTCAGGAAAGTGGCAGGATATAAAATCAATGCACAGAAATCAGTGGCATGCCTATACACCAACAACAAAACAGAAGAAAGAGAAACGAAGGAGTCGATCCCATTTACAAATGCACCGAAAACCATAAGATACCTAGGAATAAATCTAACCAAAGGGGCAAAGGATCTGTACTCTGAAAACTATAAAATACTCATGAAAGAAATTGAGGAAGACACAAAGAAATGGAAAAACGTTCCATGCTCATGGATTGGAAGAACAAATATTGTGAAAATGTCAATGCTACCGAGAGCAATCTACACATTCAATGCAATCCCCATTCAAAATACCATCCACTTTTTTCAAAGAAATGGAACAAATAATCCTAAAATTTGTATGGAACCAGAAAAGACCCCACATAGACAGAGGAATGTTGAAAAAGAAAAGCAAAGCTGGCGGCATCACAATTCCGGACTTCCAGCTCTATTACAAAGCTGTCATCATCAAGACAGTATGGTACTGGCACAAAAACAGACACATAGATCAATGGAACAGAAGAGAGAGCCCAGAAATGGACCTTCAACTCTATAGTCAACTAATTTTTGACAAAGCAGGAAAGAATGTCCAATGGAAAAAAAGACAGTCTCTTCAACAAATGGTGTTGGGAAAATTGGACAGCCACATGCAGAATGAAACTGGACCATTTCCTTACACCACACACAAAAATAGACTCCAAATGGTTGAAAGACCTCAGTGTGAGACAGGAGTCCATCAAAATCCTAAAGGAGAACACAGGCAGCAACCTCTTCGACCTCAGCCACAGCAACTTCTTCCTAGAAACATCACCAAAGGCAAGGGAAGCAAGGGCAAAAATGAACTATTGGGACCTCATCAAGATAAGAAGGTATTGCACAGCAAAAGAACCAGTCAACAAAACCAAAAGACAACCAACAGAATGGGAGAAGATATTTGCAAATGACATATCAGATAAAGGGCTAGTATCCAAAATCTATAAAGAACTTATCAAACTCAACACCCAAAGAACAAAGAATCCAATCAAGAAGTCGGGAGAAGACATGAACAGATATTTTTCCAAAGAAGACATCCAAATGGCCAACACACATGAAAAAGTGCTCAACATTGCTCGGCATCAGGGCAATCCAAATCAAAACCTCAATGAAATACCACCTCACACCAGTCAGAATGGCTAAACTAACAAGTCAGGCAATGACAGATGTTAGCAGGGATGCGGAGAAAGGGGAACCCTCCTACACTGTTGGTGGGAATGCAAGCTGGTGCAGCCACTCTGGAAAACAGTATGGAGGTTCCTCAAAAAGTTGAAAATAGAGCTACCATACGATCCAGCAATTGCACTACTGGGTATTTACCCCAACGATACAAATGTAGGGATCCAAAGGGGTACGTGCACCCCGATGGTTATAGCAGCAATGTCCACAGTAGCCAAACTGTGGAAAGAGCCAAGATTTCCATCGACAGATGAATGGATAAAGAAGAAGTGGTATATATATATACAATGGAATATTATGCAGCCATCAAAAGGAATGAGATCTTGCCATTTGCAAGGACGTGGATGGAACTGGGGGGTGTTATGCTGAGCGAAATAAGTCAATCAGAGAAATACATGTATCATACGACCTCACTGATATGAGGAATTCTTAATCTCAGGAAACAAACTGAGGGTTGCTGGAGTGGGGGTGGGGTGGGAGGGATGGGGTGGCTGGGTGATAGATATTGGGGAGGGTATATGCTATGGTGAGTGCTGTGAATTGTGCAAGACTGTTGAATCACAGATTTGTACCTCTGAAACAAATAATGCAATATATGTTAAGAAAAAAAAAAGAAGATAGCAGGAGGGGAAGAATGAAGGTGGGGAAATGGATGGCGAGACGAACCATGAGAGACGATGGACTCTGAATAACAAACTGAGGGTTCTAGAGGGGAGGGGGGTGGGAGGATGGGTTAGCCTGGTGATGGGTATTAAAGAGGGCACGTTGTGCATGGAGCACTGGGTGTTATGCACAAACAATGAATCATGGAACACTACATGAAAAACTAATGATGTAATGTATGGTGATTAACATAACAATAAAAAATTTTAAAAAAAAGGAATAAAATTGTAATAGGATAAAGGCCAAGTAAATTATGATCTACTCCTAGAACAAATATTTTGAAGACTTTAGAAATGGTGATTTTGCAACGATTTACTGAATGCCTCTTATGTGTAATACTCTGCTTATTACTGTTTAATACCAAAGAAGACATGGTACTGAATTGTAAGTTACTTTCATCAAGTATTAAATATGTTATCTTGAGGTGAACACTGGAAGCAATGAGAGGAAGAAAAGAGAAAACTAAGCCATTCTTACTTCCTTGATAAAGTAACATCTAAGCTGAAAACCTGGAGAATAAATCAGAATTAAGCAGAAGCGAGGGTTTTTCTCTCTTTGACTTCCCTGCCCTGTCCATGCTCTGTCCTTCTCTGGCCTGTTGTTCTGTGTCCCCGTGGATGGATGCCATCAGCAGAATGTAGTACTGGCCCTTACTTGCCCTCTGGATTTTGGTTGAGACTTGCCAATGGGACATGCTGACAGGAAATAAGAGGACTGGTGGAGGGAGAAATGGGGTGTTTCCACCCTGTTCTGTCCCTACTGTGAAATCACATCCCAATCAGTTGTGTCTCTTCGTGACTACAGCACCTGCCTGGTGGCCCTTCCTCTGGGGTTCCAGGTCGTGGTTCTCATCTGGCCCCAGACTACTTTGCCCTAGAAGGGCAAAAATTCCCATCTTGTTAGTTGCTGAGTGTCTTTCTCTTTTACTCTCCATCCTTTTCTTGTTCCTTTAAACCAGCCTAACCTTCAGTAAGTGGTTCCTGCTGGCAAGCTTCACCAGGTGATTAAAGAGTGAGAGATGGGTTGGGAAAGGGGTTAATATTCAGGAACCACGTGTTGTTCAGTATGGATGGGGTAGAGGATGACACTGGGGTAGAGAGAGGTGAGACTTAAGAAGGAAGCCAGACCTAAAGGGCTTTATGTGTTGTACTCGGGAGTTTCTACACAAAAATGTAGAAAATGCACATAACATATTAAGTAACCAAAAAAAAAAAAAAAGGATTTAAAATATGTACATTATAAATTTAACTGTCTTGTACCTAGGAAAAAGAATACAATTAAATCTATAAAATGACAAATATATCAAAATGTGGCTGTCTTATAGGTTTTATAACATAGGGGATTTTTTCTCTTCTCTATTAGGCAAACTTTCTGAAACGGGTTGACTGTATGAATTTTAAAATACACTTTTTTTTTTTTGTAAGTACGACTTTTTATTGACCAGAATCCTGTGATCTTGCTAAACTCAGCATTAGTTTAACAGCAGTTTGGCATCCTCCTTAGGATTTTCTGCATTGACAGTTACTTTATCTTTATTTTTTTTTATTATGTTAATCACCATACATTACATCATTAGTTTTTGATGTAGTGTTCCATGATTCATTGTTTGCGTATAACACCCAGTGCTCCATTCAGTACCTGCCCTCTTTAATACCCATCACCAGGCTAACCCATCTCCCCACCCCCTCCCCTCTAGAACCCTCAGTTTGTTTCTCAGAGTCCATAGTCTCTCATGGTTCATCTTCACCTCTGATTTCCCTCCCTTCATTCTTCCCTTCCTGCTATCTTCTTCTTTTAATACACTTTTTAAGAGCAAATATCCTGAATAGCTCAACATTTGGAATTCCCTTGGGAACACTAAATGGAATTCATGTTCCTGAATCTTTTTCAGCCTTCCTCACAACACTGGCAGTTCTTGCAAATGGACAGCCCTGCAACTCTCCACACCAGACCATCTAATGGGTTATGGATGGGGAAAGTTTCACAGGGGAGCACAGGGGGAGAGAATTTTTCCATACAAAGACTGCCTCTGACTTTCCCAACAAAGGTTTCCTGAGAACAGGATGCTTCATTAACAATCCCAAAGTGAGGGTGTGTCAGAGAACAGCCCATTTCTTGAGAAGCTGCTCCCCCTTGCTGACACAATTTTTGAGCAAGTTCTTCGAAGAAGAGACAGCAGTCCATAACACAGGAATGGAGCATGGTCTGACAGGTGATGTGTTATGAGATTGGGGGAAGGGGAGTGAGTAGTGGGGGTGGGTAGTGCTCATCCCAGTGCAGTACAGGAAGATAAGGTCTCAACCAAAGGATACTGCCTGTCACCATGGCATTTGCAACAGTAATAACAATGACCGTAAGAACAAGAGTTCCATATATTGAATGTCTATGACCATTAATTGCCTGGTTCAAAAAATTACATTGCTTTTAGTTTTGAAACAAACCCAAGTATCTTATGATCAATGTGCATATTGAATTCTGCCTGAAAACTCTGAAAAATTTGTTCTGACAACTTTGAGAATGACTTGTCACATCTAAGAATCAAGGGACTGTAGTGTGCCAAAACTGGGCTTAGCCCCTAACATATGAGTCTTCTTGCTATTATAGTACATAATGCTATATTAGTATTTATAGGTGGGAAAACTGAGGCCTGGTGAGAATAAAGTGTTCACTGAAGGTGACATGGTTAGAAGTAGGAGAACCGAGATCCCAACCTTGGTTCATTCAACTCTGATATCTGTGCTTTAGTCACTTTTAGCCATTGACTATAGAGGGATAGGGAGCTTTGAGCAAGATATGACTTAAGATCACACTTTTAATTGTCCTTGTTCTGTTTTACCAAGCATCTTTTTATTAACTACTTTGTAGAGTTGCTCACAAAGAGAGGTGAGTTTGTGATCTGATCTATGCTGATTTGAATTTCTGGTACTGGTATCTGTCATTATGGATTAATGCATTTGTATTCTGATCTTATACATCAATCTTCATGTGTTTGGTTAATGTGAATCTGTCCCTGAGGGGGGCCACCTTCACAGTGAACTCAGGTAGGTACCTCTTGGAGCCTCTCTCCTCCTGCCCCTTTTGGCATCTTTTTTGAGTTCTGCATTTCAGATGGTATCATGACTGGGACTTAGCCTGGCTAAGGGAAGAGCACATCCATGAGTAAGGATGGATGCATGAATCAAGCTATTTCTTAAGCAGGTTCTGAAATATTGGCATAGATAGAATTTTCTAACTTTTAGGAAAAAAAAAAAATTCTGATAAAGATAAAAGTCTGGAGAGCAGCTCCAAGCATTGTGGATATCTGTAAAAGGCAGAGACCAAGAACTCAAAGAGCTTCAAATTTTAGGGCCTTAGATCCTGGACCCAGGCAGTAGTGGCCTGGCTTTATGGTACAGCAGAAAGGGCAAAGCCTATGATTACTATGGCAGGTGGCTGGGAGCTAACCCTACCATCTGTCTTCCTGATTCTTCTGTCCTTCTCTCTAGGCTCTGCCTGTAGCCAAATCTAGCTGGGGGACAGAAGCAGTCACTAACGGCCAACAAGCCATATGCAAAAAGGACAATGTACACTGATGATATGCAACAGGGAACCCCTTGACAATATTACTATGGCAAGCAAATATTGCAGGAAGAGTTTACTGTGGCAATCCTACACCATAGAAAGGAGTTATATCTCATAGGGAAGAACACCATACCAAGAGTTCAGAGAGCCAGCATGACTCAGAAAGGCTCATGAGTCAGGCTTATTGGTGTTCAACTCTCAGCTATACCACTAACTCTCTGTGTGGTCCTGGACATGTTTCTCTACCTATCTGTCTTAATTTCAACATCTGTCAAAGTAGGTTAAAGGAAACTTAACTTTTAGGCTTAATTCGATGGCCAGATGACTAAAAAAGCATAAGCATCTGTGTTAGACATATGTAAGTTAACAAATGTTACATTCTTTCTAAATTCTTTTCCTCAACCCATTCTCATTTCTTACGTGAGAAAATCAACACACAAAGAAGAGAATGTTCTTTTTTTCTAAAGTCATACAGTTGTGTTTTGGGCCAGAAAGCACCTTGTTGAAGTATGAAAAGAAAGGAGTCTTAGAATTGATGAAATTGTAGATGTGACAGTAACTCTGTTGTGATTATTCTAAGGAATAATGATTACACGCTTGCACACGTGCGCACGCACACACACATGTGTGTGTCTGTGTGTGTGGGTGTGCATGTATGTGCAACCTTCCTGTGTGGCTTTGGTTGGGTCACTTAACAGGATGATGAGATCTGTGGTTCCTAAGGTCCCCTTTACTTTTGCATTTATGATTCCTCTTAGGATAATACATGTGTCTTTGTTTATTCACATTGATTTAATTCTGTCAGTTTTCAAACTCAAATTAAGGCATCCTTGATTATAGTTCAAATGTCCCACAACAGTTTAATGGCTTGTTTTCTGAAGAGTTAGGAGAAGTCAAAGATTGTACCAAATTCCTCTATATCATCTGCAGTTTCTGTTCTAATCACCTGGTATTGCTCATTACCTTCTTTAGCATTGAAATGTATTACTATGCCAACACTTAACTGCTCTGAGATTTAGTCCTGGACAAAGAAGGCAAAGGAATCCCAGAAGAAGCCATTTTTCCATGCTTGGATTCTAATAATGAGGATTGTAATTAGCTTGCAACCTTTTGTTTTTATGCCACAGTAAGAGATTTCATGGGGGATTAATTCATTAAAGACCACAAAAGGGCCATATCTACTTTTCTTATCCATAACTAATTAGGGAAGGACAAAAGGGCTTTTTTTGGGGGGGGGGCAGTGTGTTGAGGAAGAGCAAGGAACAAGCAGGTCTGCATAAGAATGAGCAAGTCTGCCCATCCTTTTAACACACCAGTGCTTCCTTATGATGTTATCTGCTTTCCAATTCCCTTGCCCAGGTGGGTTAGCAGGACTAAGAGCAGCGTGTGAGAGTAAGATTAGAGTTTGGAAGGAAGTCATATTTAGAAGGGGTAATCTCAGTATCTTTCAACCAAGCACATGTGACAAAATCTGGAAGAGTTCTTCTGAGAGCTAGGGCCCTGGGCAGGAAGGAGACTAAGGAAGAACTATAATGGTACAGAAACATGTATCCATTCATTCATTCATCCAGCAACAATTTACTGTGTACGATCCCAGTGCTATAGACTGTGCTAGGTGCAAAGGAAGGGTTAAATTCTCCATGCCTCCTGCTAGATATCTTTTCTGTCAATAACACACACTATAAAAGGAAAAAAGACTTTCTTCTTCCCCAAATGAATGACTATATCCTTCCTTTCTCCTTTCCTTTACTTATTTGTCAGTTTGATCAATATTTGAACACATGATATGTGCAGGCACTGTGGTCAGTGTGGCTTCAGGGGAACCTGTACTCTAATAAACTTATACATTTTCATTCCCACGCTGTGCTACAAGATGTTACAGTAGGTGCTCAACAAATCTTTGTCAATATTGCCAGTAACAAGCATGATGATTTACTTATTAGACTTTTTAAAAAATATGTTGCACATTAAAAAAAAGTTTGATGTAAATTCTGATTAACTATTAATTACTTATTTTAATATAATGGCACTAATTTCAGCAGATTAGTCTAAGAAAATATCAAGTGATTTGTTAGTGCATAATATTTTTTTCATAAATAAGTTGATTACTAATTTTTTTTAGGAAAAAAGAAAAATAGCTGAGCGTTTTTAATAATTCCTGATACAAGATTGACAAGGAAATTAGATACTAATTTAGATGCTTAACAAAAAATATGTTCCTCACAAAGTGCAATTTCACTTCATATTGCATCTGAAAGCTGCTTTAGGAAGGACCTGGGAGACTGAGTTTATGGAAGGAACACAAGAGGTAATATTCAAAAGCATAAGTTCAAAGGTGTGATTTCAACTGTTACTTCTGCATTAAACACTCTAAATGGCCCCTTCTTCATTTAAAAACAAGGTTTAAGGCCCTGCCCGATCCACTGTTTGGGGTTGTTAGAAGAACCAAGAGGAGATATATGCACAAAATATGAGACCTATATTATGATTAGAATTTTTATTACTGGGTTTCTATAACAATACAAACTAGAAAAGGGAGAAAGCTTTTGCTGTTACACATTTCCTGTTCTGATTTAGGACCACAATTTAAAAAAAAAAAATCCACACCTGCCCAGGATGTGAGGCCACTGTCTGAAATCCCTGTATTACAGATCTTGAAGGCGGTTCTGTCTTTGAGATTCTGTCTACTGAATTTTATTTATTTATTTTTTATTTATTTAGTTTTTTAAAGATTTTATTTATTTATTTGACAGAGAGAGACACAGTGAGAGAGGGAGCACAAGCAGGGGGAGTGGGAAAGGGAGAAGCAGGCTCCTGGCTGAGCAGGGAGCCCGATGTGAGGCTCAATCCTAGGACCCTGGGATCATGACCTGAGCCAAAGGCAGACGCTTAACGACTGAGCCACCCAGGCACCCCCATCTACTGAATTTTAGATAATCTTGGTTGGTTATACTATGTGATATAGAGAGAAGAGACTTGACCCACCTGCCACTGAACCCCAGCTCTTCCACATCTTAGCTCTGGGGTCATGGAAAGCTGGCCTACCTTTCCTGAGCACAGAATCCTCATCAGGGAAAACAACTACTTGAAATGGTGTCTGGAACATATGAGGTACACACAAAATTATATTTCCAAGTCATCCATGAGATTGAGGGGAGAAAATTACAAGATACTTTACTCTCAGCTTCTTCAGGAAGGAACAGCCTTGTTAGGGGCAATGACCCTTCAAAAGGATGGAACAGAGTGAGCAGAGGTGACAGAGCTGAGCTATGACCATGTTACCTGGGCTTGGCTTCTTAATCTCTCTGAAACAGGTGAACACAGATAATTAAAGTCACTGCATGCTCACTGAATTTGGAGCATGATGCTAGAGACATTTCTGGTAGCTTCCTCAGTGTCAATTTTTATCTTCTTCTTTGCTAATAAACCCCTAATTAAGTTCAGGGTGGACATATGCCCAGCTTAAACAACCAAGTTTCCTAGCCTTCTCTGCAGTTTGTGACACAATTCTTAATGATGAGATATAAATGAAAAGTCACTCCTTGGAGCTTTGGAGAAAATTTTTCAACTGCAGACAGGCTCAGCTGGCATTTACCCTCTGCTCTTTGATATTCTCTTTCTTCTTGTCTGGAACACAGAGGCAATGATGGAGACTGAGCAGCCATATCACAACTCTAAAGAATCCTGGAGCCAATGTACTGGCCCCAGAATGCTTGCTGCAGGAGAAAATTAAAACTGCCACTTGGCTAAACCACTGTAATTGAACGTCTGTTATGTAAAACTAAATGTGCATCATGAGTGTTATGAGGACTCTGTGAAACAATGAAGTTCTTCTACAGAGTCTGACATATAGTGTCAGACCCTCACTAAATGTTTTTTTCTCTTCCATTTTCTTGCCAGGATAGAGAACACACACAAGGGCTCAAGACAGAAGCTCTGTTCAGGAGTGAGAGTTCTCTGCAACTATCTTGATTATAAATAGAGTAGCAACCAATGAAGGAGGAGTAACCAGGCGCTGAGAACAGATGCCTCTACAGGAAACGGCTGGGGCCGTGGTACATACTGTGAACTCCGTCTTACAAACGAGGAAACTGAGACTTGGCGAAGGTAAACAACTTCCCCAGGTTGGTGTGGCCTAGAAGTCCTCATCATTGGAGATTTAACCTTAGGGGGCTGTCTGATTCTGATGTTTTTATGTCTTTTTCATTGTGCCCTTCAGCAGGGGCACCAGGCAATGTCCCAGAAGAAACGTGTTTTATTTATTTATTTATTTGAGAGAGAGAGATTGAGAGAGAGAGCGAGAACAAGTGGGGGCAGGGGCAGAGGGAGAGAATCGCAAGCAGATTCCCTGTTGACCAAGGAGCCCGATGGGGGGCTCTATCTCAGGACCCATGAGATCATGACCTGAGCCAAAATCAAGAGTGAGGTGCTTAACCGACTGACCACCTAGAAACCCCTGGAAGAAACATTTTATAATTTGATTTGCATTGTATATTTTAGGTTTCTGTAGGACTTCCATTTTCCAAGAAATATAGGGGGGAAAGATAGGAAACCTGTGTATTCTTCCCATTAGGTCTCTTCTGAGAGCTTGCAGGCACAGAGAGAAAAATGCTAGTTTCCAAAGTCTGAAGGCACAAACGAGTTAGATGCAGACAGTTTTTGCCAGGCCATGGGTCCTCATTGTTGTGCAAGTGGCCAAGGACCTGAAGATAATGCTCAAGTGATTCCCTGCAAAGTGTACTGCAGCATCTTGAGATGGATCACTGAGGCCTTTGGGCTCAAAATCAGAACTCTTTTTTCAGCAGCTATTTGATTAAACTTGGGTAAGTTGCTTTATTTTGCTCAAGTGTAAAGTGGATATGATGACCTAATTCATAAAGTTACTATAAAGAGCAAACAAATCAATCTGATGAAAATGCTCAGTCCAGTGGCTAGCATATAGTAGGTACTCAATAAACCTTGGCATTAGTATTATTTATAGCTTTCACTTTTCTAGTCGACCATAAGTAGAAATGGGTTTACTATCAGAAAAATATAACCATGTAATCAATATGCAGAAGAAAATCACAATTATGTGTCCACATATTTATGGAAAAAGAAAGCTGTTGAAAACTAAGCATCTCAGCTGTTTCTGAGTTTTCTCATTAACATTTGTTTGCTCTTTTTGATTCCTTTTGTTTTCTGCTCGCAGGGAAGTGGTAGCAGGTGCCAAAGTTTAAGGGAAAATATGGGAGAAAAATTTAAACAGGATTATAAATATCTATTCATTAACTCTTTTTCTCCCTGCAAATTCTGTGGGGGTGTGAATGAGAAGAATGTAACTCAGGGAACCAATCATTTTACGCAGATGAGTCCCCTGTTGGGCCTCTAGAAGGCTAGGCTGAGGCCGGCCAGCACAGGCAGATGAAGAGCTTCCCAAGGGGACCTATCATGTTCTAGTTTTTTAACAAACTGGGCTAGGCAAAGAGTCACTACTGGTCCCAGTTTGCCTGAGACTGTTTTTAGCACTGAAAGTGCCACATCCAGGAAACCCTTCAGCCCTGAAAAACCAAAATGTTTGGTCACTCTAGAGATAATTAGATTCAGCAGCAGGTAAAATACCAGACCTAACTATGCAAATCTGCAAGAAGTCAGCTGACATCCCCCAGCCTCCACCTTGTGCCTCTGTTCAAATGCTAAAGCAACCAGCGCCAATCACTCAGCAGTCAAACCTACTATGTGGTCAGTCAGAGAAAAATGACAAAAGGGCAGTGATTGTTTCTCTTCTGCTGACTCTTACTTCCTGTCCATTATTTATTTGTTTATATGCAGAATGTATTTATGGGTATATTTTTCTGTCTGCAAGCTGAATGGCTGACCCAAGCTGGTAGCAATGGAAGCAACAAGGCAGGACAACCCTGAACAAAGGCTTAATTGCTGTGATTACCCAGTGTGCAAGTGCAAAGAATGTATAATACATTCAAAGTGACTGTCTACGTGGATCCAGTAAATGAGATAACAGATAAAAAAAAAACAAAAACAAACTTGTTTGTTCTAGAAAATACAATCTGATATATTGGAGAGAGCCTAGAAAAAGAGGAAGATTTTTTGTAGCCACTTTTTTGAGCACTTCCGAAGTGCCATGCCTTTATGTATATTTTCATTAAATGTTCCAACAATTTGTAAGATAGTATAGACATGAAAAACACTGAGGCAGTTACAAGTTTGTGGAAGGAGAATGTGGTTTTCTCTTTAAGCTATTCTAAAAACTAGGCAAATCACCTTGGATATGCCTTTTAGCCACAGTACACTTCTTTATGTTTACCTGTAAAATAGGTCCATCTTATTTCCCAGGGTAAGTTTTAGGATTAGTAAGGAGCATAAACCTGAAATTACTTTGTAAAATTCTATCCAGATATAATCATGTCTCCACTACACACACACTCACAGGAACACACAGAGACATAACTTGTACCCTTGGGGAATTTATTTCATCTTTCCGACAAGGGCTAACCAAGAAATGATTTGTGAATGGCAACCATGACTTTAGCCTTTGTCTGAGTTCTGTCACTCCCTCTTCAAACCACACCAAAGAAACACGAAATGTCGATACAAAGTGCTTCCTTCCAGATGCAGCTCCCCTCATGTCCTTTTTGATTAGAATTCTCCATCCTGGTTCTAAGCTGCGGTTTCATACCTATACATCCTGATTTCTGACCATTTGCCTTTCTATTGGAAATATGGACATAACTAAAACACTTTTGCTTAGAATACTGATTAAAATCCAAGGATGCATAAGTAGGATAACAAAGAGAAATGGTTACAGTTATAATTTGTATCTTGCTATCGTGTGGGGTTCTATTCATCATCTTTTCAACTTTGCACATTTTGTAATGATTCTCCTTTTTACAATGGGTAAACAGCTTGTTTTAACATTTCATAATGCCTCATTCCTGTCATGTATGATGAGGTTTTGTATATCAGAGCAAACCCAAGGCTGGTAACTTCTAGGCAATCTGGCATTTGAAGAAAGACTTCGATTCTTGATTTTAAAAGTTTTTCATTTAAAGCAAACTGAAATTCTATTTGATATAGAACTATACCAGCAAGTATGATATGCATGTCTATTCAAAAGAAAAAGAATCTGCAAAATCCTAACTTACTTATACCAAATACAAAAGTATTAGTTCTTAAAATCTACTCACTTTTTTCTTTTTTTTTTTATTATGTAAAATCTACTCACTTTCAAAAAGACCATCTGTAGTTCCCAGCAACCCTTTAGCAACAGAAGTAGTATTTTTGCCAATGGCAAAACAAACCCAAATATCAAAGGTTTGCTGATGTTGAAAACTAAGATCCCAAGAGGTCTGAGGAACTTTGAGTTAGACACACATATTCTCTTATTTTTTTAAGGCTTGAGGTATACATCAAAAAATCACAAGGCTATCTTATTCCAGTAGCTTTCTAATGTCTTTAGTGCATTTATTAGAAGATATAAGTGAAAGCCAAACTGCTCTGAAGGAAAACATTGGAAGACAACCACTGTTTCTTCACAGGTGTTTACCAAATCAGAGACGGCTTAGAAGAGCACAGGAATACACATATGTTAACCACAGATTTCCCCTATGTATAGATCAGGCTGTTCCCTTGGATTTGGTCCCACTGAGCTCCACACGAACACCCTCCATCGCCGCCCACCCCCCCCCCGCCCCCTGCCCAGCCACCTACCAAGTCCTCATCATTTAGGATCTTGTATCAGAGAATTACAGACTCTTGTTATTGAAAGGGACCTTAGAAGGCATCAGGTTCAATTTCCTTTTCTGAACTTCAATTCCTTCCACAGCCTATGGGTCACATGGTCAAGTGACTGGTAACTAAGGGCCTTCCATGATTAAGAATTCATCACCTTGAGGGCAGCCTAGTTCTTTGGATGGTTAGCACATCATGCTGAATTGTCATTTGTTCCGTTCTAGATTCCTTTTTTCATCACTTTCCTTTTTTCTATCCTTTCTTTTCCTTCCTTCCTTCCTTCCTTCCTTCCTTCCTTCCTTCCTTCCTTCCTTCCTTCCTTC